>NW_026607612.1:0-350891 GCF_029499605.1 Hyla sarda
ACACAATGGCCAGCAGGATCCTCTGGATCAGGACCTGATGACCCCTGAACTCTTCAGTATGCATAACCATATACTTATAAATAAGAAAGGTTAGTACCAAAGTGCCAATGGACGTCCCTATGAATCCAATTCTGAATAATATGCTTTCGGGAAAGACATTTCCCACGTCACTGTGAAGGAAAAGAAACCAATGTTATTATGGATATTTCCTCACTCCCAACCCATGAAATAAGAATCATTTGCTTGTTTATCTTACCTGATGCTCATCAGTGGCGAGGCTGCATGGCCGAGGACGACCGTCATGATGTAGCTGGTGGCAAGCCAGGCCGCACACCAAAACGCCAACAGGAGGGGGACGAACCCCAGTCCTTTTAGCTCCATTTCAGACAAGTAGAAAAAGAAGACGCTAATCTCACTATTCTCACTAATCGCACTGGAACAGACTGAAGGCTCGGGCGGCTGTCAGTGGGATGTCAGGCCTCCAGCTGTCTATGACATCACATGTGACATGTCAGAATGACTGCTTGTTTCTTTGAGCTGCCATGATTTAGTATCTGCTATAGACAGAACCTGATGTTTTTACTATGGACCTTACAGACCTCAGAACCCAAGTAATTAGTGCAGGGGCTCCATTTTGATCATCTCATATTTCACATTATTTGAGTTCCAGGGCTCAGATACATTTGCACCCTCTATAGCAGTGGTCTTCAAGCTGTGAACCCCCAACCGCTGCAGAACCACAACTCCCAGCATGCCCAGACAGCAACTTTGCATAAGGAAATAGTCTAATTAAACTTTTCTTATATATAGAATCCCTGAAATCTCCAATCTCTCCTTTTATTGCTTTATGATCTGTGTTACTTATTTGTAAAAAACAATGTTTGTGATTGTCTTCCCCCCACACACTTATGGGCTATCTCTTCAAACGACTTTATTTGACCTAAAGCGTATAATTGATTTACATAAATAAGCCCCTTTTCATCCAAAAGAGTGAATCTTTAATTTTAAGGAACTCTTTAAGTGCTTTATTCGACCATAATGAAGTAAAGTCAAAACTCCATGTGATTTAAAAAATAAATTTAAGTTCCCCCCATACTTAATTATCTAGATATGCATGGGTGTAGTGAGTATCCCAGCTTCCAAAATCTCAAAAATATCCTTCATTTTTCAGAGGCTTTTTCAAAAATGAAAGAAGCGATCTGATTGGTTGCTATGGGCAACTCAGAAACTTTTCCTCTGGGCAGGTTTTGATAAATCTCCCTCTATGGGGGAGATTCATTAAGACCAGTGTAGAGGAAGAGTTGTGCAGTTGCCCATAGCAACCAGATTGCTTCTTTCATTTTTCACAATGCCTTTGCAAAATGAAAGAAGCGATCTGATTGGTTGCTATGGGCAACTCAGCATATTTTCCTGGAAAAGTTTCTGAGTTGCCCATAGCAACCAATCAGATTACTTCCTTCATTTTTCAGAGACTTTTTCAAAAATGAAAGAAGCGATCTGATTGGTTGCTATGGGCAACTCAGCAGCTTTCCCCATAGACCACAATGGGCCTACTGGTTTCAATGGGCAAAAAATCAGAGTTAATGCACTAGACACAGTTCTCTATACCATTAACCCCTTCCCGACCTATGACATACCTGTACGTCATGGGTGGCAAGGTGTTCCCGACCCATGACATACAGGTACGTCATGAACATTTTTGCCGCTACTCGCGGCATCCCGCAGCGCCCGGTAAGATGGTGGCTATCACTGATAGCCAGCCATCTTACCATGCGACCACGGGGGGTTTCATCCCCCACCCCCACCCCCAGCGATCGCTGCTATCAGCTGGTCAACTCTGACTAGCTAATAGCAGCGTTTCGCTATCAGAATATTTAGCAGCGCGGTGTGTAAGTCCCGATCACGGGGATCGGGACACACACCGCTCTGCTAAGTGTCCCTTACCCATCCCCCGGCATCACTTACCCGACCATGCGGTGTCCCGAGTGGTCCCGTTGCGAGCGACGTCCTCCAGGCGGTCCCGGCGGCGCTGCGTCCCGGCGGCGCAGGTTGACCGCCAGATGAAGGGGCAGCCGACACGCCCCCTCAAAAAAAGCGCTATAGCAGAGCCAGAAATTGCCAAAGGCAGCGCTGCATCAGTCCCCCAAAAAATGTGAGTTCCTGGATTTAAATATCTATATTCAGGATGGCTGTTCGCATACTGCCAACTATTTTAAGGAGGTGAATGCAAACAGATACCTCGACTTTAACAGTTGCCATCTTAAATAATGGAAGAAGAACATTCCATTCGGTCAAATGAAAAGAATCCGAAGGAATTGTTCTTCCACACAAAAATACCTACAACAACTAGAGAACCTGGAGGATCGTTTTAAACAAAAAGGGTATCCCAAACCCCTTATACAAGGAGCACGCCAGAGAGTGGACGAATTAGAACAAAGTGCTTGCTTGAAAAATAATAAACAGGGTAATGCAGAGGGGGGTTATAATGATGAATTTGATTCTGTTTTTCTAACTAGGTATTACACTTCACACACCAATATTTTTTTATAATTTTTTTTTTTTTTTTTTTTGTATAGGTAATATCACCAGCTCATATTATTGTGTCATGATTACTGGCACCATATGTAGTCCCCCAGTTATTCTTCTTTAGATGTTTTCCGTGTCCTGTGCAGTATCTCTCCCAGAAGTCCACTTGATGGCCCCCGTGGTGGTCTACACCCCGAAGTCATCAATTTTTACTCTAAGAGAGAGTGTGCAGCTGTTTCTGGAGACGGTCAACAATAACCTCTGCATGGTGGAATAATAGGTCACGATGTTTATCAGGATCAGTAGAAGCATCACCCACTCGATGATTATGATGGGGATTTCACGGATCTCGTCCCAGTCTTCATCATTATGGAATAATTCCTTTAATGTTTCATATCCAAAATAGAAAACTACACAGACAAAAGTCAGGCCACAGCAGGTGCATCTACTATGGTGGATGACTTTTTTTGCTCCTGGTAATTTATACATCTGGATGGACTGCCCAAGGTAGTATAAGGCTTCACATGTAATGGAAATTATCGTGCTGACAAAGTGTATCCTGGGATATTCTTCGGGGGACAATACATGCATAACAGCTGTGGAAAAACAGGAGGCCCACACAATGGCCAGCAGGATCCTCTGGATCAGGACCTGATGACCCCTGAACTCTTCAGTATGCATAACCATATACTTATAAATAAGAAAGGTTAGTACCAAAGTGCCAATGGACGTCCCTATGAATCCAATTCTGAATAATATGCTTTCGGGAAAGACATTTCCCACGTCACTGTGAAGGAAAAGAAACCAATGTTATTATGGATATTTCCTCACTCCCAACCCATGAAATAAGAATCATTTGCTTGTTTATCTTACCTGATGCTCATCAGTGGCGAGGCTGCATGGCCGAGGACGACCGTCATGATGTAGCTGGTGGCAAGCCAGGCCGCACACCAAAACGCCAACAGGAGGGGGACGAACCCCAGTCCTTTTAGCTCCATTTCAGACAAGTAGAAAAAGAAGACGCTAATCTCACTATTCTCACTAATCGCACTGGAACAGACTGAAGGCTCGGGCGGCTGTCAGTGGGATGTCAGGCCTCCAGCTGTCTATGACATCACATGTGACATGTCAGAATGACTGCTTGTTTCTTTGAGCTGCCATGATTTAGTATCTGCTATAGACAGAACCTGATGTTTTTACTATGGACCTTACAGACCTCAGAACCCAAGTAATTAGTGCAGGGGCTCCATTTTGATCATCTCATATTTCACATTATTTGAGTTCCAGGGCTCAGATACATTTGCACCCTCTATAGCAGTGGTCTTCAAGCTGTGAACCCCCAACCGCTGCAGAACCACAACTCCCAGCATGCCCAGACAGCAACTTTGCATAAGGAAATAGTCTAATTAAACTTTTCTTATATATAGAATCCCTGAAATCTCCAATCTCTCCTTTTATTGCTTTATGATCTGTGTTACTTATTTGTAAAAAACAATGTTTGTGATTGTCTTCCCCCCACACACTTATGGGCTATCTCTTCAAACGACTTTATTTGACCTAAAGCGTATAATTGATTTACATAAATAAGCCCCTTTTCATCCAAAAGAGTGAATCTTTAATTTTAAGGAACTCTTTAAGTGCTTTATTCGACCATAATGAAGTAAAGTCAAAACTCCATGTGATTTAAAAAATAAATTTAAGTTCCCCCCATACTTAATTATCTAGATATGCATGGGTGTAGTGAGTATCCCAGCTTCCAAAATCTCAAAAATATCCTTCATTTTTCAGAGGCTTTTTCAAAAATGAAAGAAGCGATCTGATTGGTTGCTATGGGCAACTCAGAAACTTTTCCTCTGGGCAGGTTTTGATAAATCTCCCTCTATGGGGGAGATTCATTAAGACCAGTGTAGAGGAAGAGTTGTGCAGTTGCCCATAGCAACCAGATTGCTTCTTTCATTTTTCACAATGCCTTTGCAAAATGAAAGAAGCGATCTGATTGGTTGCTATGGGCAACTCAGCATATTTTCCTGGAAAAGTTTCTGAGTTGCCCATAGCAACCAATCAGATTACTTCCTTCATTTTTCAGAGACTTTTTCAAAAATGAAAGAAGCGATCTGATTGGTTGCTATGGGCAACTCAGCAGCTTTCCCCATAGACCACAATGGGCCTACTGGTTTCAATGGGCAAAAAATCAGAGTTAATGCACTAGACACAGTTCTCTATACCATTAACCCCTTCCCGACCTATGACATACCTGTACGTCATGGGTGGCAAGGTGTTCCCGACCCATGACATACAGGTACGTCATGAACATTTTTGCCGCTACTCGCGGCATCCCGCAGCGCCCGGTAAGATGGTGGCTATCACTGATAGCCAGCCATCTTACCATGCGACCACGGGGGGTTTCATCCCCCACCCCCCCCCCCCAGCGATCGCTGCTATCAGCTGGTCAACTCTGACTAGCTAATAGCAGCGTTTCGCTATCAGAATATTTAGCAGCGCGGTGTGTAAGTCCCGATCACGGGGATCGGGACACACACCGCTCTGCTAAGTGTCCCTTACCCATCCCCCGGCATCACTTACCCGACCATGCGGTGTCCCGAGTGGTCCCGTTGCGAGCGACGTCCTCCAGGCGGTCCCGGCGGCGCTGCGTCCCGGCGGCGCAGGTTGACCGCCAGATGAAGGGGCAGCCGACACGCCCCCTCAAAAAAAGCGCTATAGCAGAGCCAGAAATTGCCAAAGGCAGCGCTGCATCAGTCCCCCAAAAAATGTGAGTTCCTGGATTTAAATATCTATATTCAGGATGGCTGTTCGCATACTGCCAACTATTTTAAGGAGGTGAATGCAAACAGATACCTCGACTTTAACAGTTGCCATCTTAAATAATGGAAGAAGAACATTCCATTCGGTCAAATGAAAAGAATCCGAAGGAATTGTTCTTCCACACAAAAATACCTACAACAACTAGAGAACCTGGAGGATCGTTTTAAACAAAAAGGGTATCCCAAACCCCTTATACAAGGAGCACGCCAGAGAGTGGACGAATTAGAACAAAGTGCTTGCTTGAAAAATAATAAACAGGGTAATGCAGAGGGGGGTTATAATGATGAATTTGATTCTGTTTTTCTAACTAGGTATTACACTTCACACACCAATATTTTTTTATAATTTTTTTTTTTTTTTTTTTTGTATAGGTAATATCACCAGCTCATATTATTGTGTCATGATTACTGGCACCATATGTAGTCCCCCAGTTATTCTTCTTTAGATGTTTTCCGTGTCCTGTGCAGTATCTCTCCCAGAAGTCCACTTGATGGCCCCCGTGGTGGTCTACACCCCGAAGTCATCAATTTTTACTCTAAGAGAGAGTGTGCAGCTGTTTCTGGAGACGGTCAACAATAACCTCTGCATGGTGGAATAATAGGTCACGATGTTTATCAGGATCAGTAGAAGCATCACCCACTCGATGATTATGATGGGGATTTCACGGATCTCGTCCCAGTCTTCATCATTATGGAATAATTCCTTTAATGTTTCATATCCAAAATAGAAAACTACACAGACAAAAGTCAGGCCACAGCAGGTGCATCTACTATGGTGGATGACTTTTTTTGCTCCTGGTAATTTATACATCTGGATGGACTGCCCAAGGTAGTATAAGGCTTCACATGTAATGGAAATTATCGTGCTGACAAAGTGTATCCTGGGATATTCTTCGGGGGACAATACATGCATAACAGCTGTGGAAAAACAGGAGGCCCACACAATGGCCAGCAGGATCCTCTGGATCAGGACCTGATGACCCCTGAACTCTTCAGTATGCATAACCATATACTTATAAATAAGAAAGGTTAGTACCAAAGTGCCAATGGACGTCCCTATGAATCCAATTCTGAATAATATGCTTTCGGGAAAGACATTTCCCACGTCACTGTGAAGGAAAAGAAACCAATGTTATTATGGATATTTCCTCACTCCCAACCCATGAAATAAGAATCATTTGCTTGTTTATCTTACCTGATGCTCATCAGTGGCGAGGCTGCATGGCCGAGGACGACCGTCATGATGTAGCTGGTGGCAAGCCAGGCCGCACACCAAAACGCCAACAGGAGGGGGACGAACCCCAGTCCTTTTAGCTCCATTTCAGACAAGTAGAAAAAGAAGACGCTAATCTCACTAATCGCACTGGAACAGACTGAAGGCTCGGGCGGCTGTCAGTGGGATGTCAGGCCTCCAGCTGTCTATGACATCACATGTGACATGTCAGAATGACTGCTTGTTTCTTTGAGCTGCCATGATTTAGTATCTGCTATAGACAGAACCTGATGTTTTTACTATGGACCTTACAGACCTCAGAACCCAAGTAATTAGTGCAGGGGCTCCATTTTGATCATCTCATATTTCACATTATTTGAGTTCCAGGGCTCAGATACATTTGCACCCTCTATAGCAGTGGTCTTCAAGCTGTGAACCCCCAACCGCTGCAGAACCACAACTCCCAGCATGCCCAGACAGCAACTTTGCATAAGGAAATAGTCTAATTAAACTTTTCTTATATATAGAATCCCTGAAATCTCCAATCTCTCCTTTTATTGCTTTATGATCTGTGTTACTTATTTGTAAAAAACAATGTTTGTGATTGTCTTCCCCCCACACACTTATGGGCTATCTCTTCAAACGACTTTATTTGACCTAAAGCGTATAATTGATTTACATAAATAAGCCCCTTTTCATCCAAAAGAGTGAATCTTTAATTTTAAGGAACTCTTTAAGTGCTTTATTCGACCATAATGAAGTAAAGTCAAAACTCCATGTGATTTAAAAAATAAATTTAAGTTCCCCCCATACTTAATTATCTAGATATGCATGGGTGTAGTGAGTATCCCAGCTTCCAAAATCTCAAAAATATCCTTCATTTTTCAGAGGCTTTTTCAAAAATGAAAGAAGCGATCTGATTGGTTGCTATGGGCAACTCAGAAACTTTTCCTCTGGGCAGGTTTTGATAAATCTCCCTCTATGGGGGAGATTCATTAAGACCAGTGTAGAGGAAGAGTTGTGCAGTTGCCCATAGCAACCAGATTGCTTCTTTCATTTTTCACAATGCCTTTGCAAAATGAAAGAAGCGATCTGATTGGTTGCTATGGGCAACTCAGCATATTTTCCTGGAAAAGTTTCTGAGTTGCCCATAGCAACCAATCAGATTACTTCCTTCATTTTTCAGAGACTTTTTCAAAAATGAAAGAAGCGATCTGATTGGTTGCTATGGGCAACTCAGCAGCTTTCCCCATAGACCACAATGGGCCTACTGGTTTCAATGGGCAAAAAATCAGAGTTAATGCACTAGACACAGTTCTCTATACCATTAACCCCTTCCCGACCTATGACATACCTGTACGTCATGGGTGGCAAGGTGTTCCCGACCCATGACATACAGGTACGTCATGAACATTTTTGCCGCTACTCGCGGCATCCCGCAGCGCCCGGTAAGATGGTGGCTATCACTGATAGCCAGCCATCTTACCATGCGACCACGGGGGGTTTCATCCCCCACCCCCACCCCCAGCGATCGCTGCTATCAGCTGGTCAACTCTGACTAGCTAATAGCAGCGTTTCGCTATCAGAATATTTAGCAGCGCGGTGTGTAAGTCCCGATCACGGGGATCGGGACACACACCGCTCTGCTAAGTGTCCCTTACCCATCCCCCGGCATCACTTACCCGACCATGCGGTGTCCCGAGTGGTCCCGTTGCGAGCGACGTCCTCCAGGCGGTCCCGGCGGCGCTGCGTCCCGGCGGCGCAGGTTGACCGCCAGATGAAGGGGCAGCCGACACGCCCCCTCAAAAAAAGCGCTATAGCAGAGCCAGAAATTGCCAAAGGCAGCGCTGCATCAGTCCCCCAAAAAATGTGAGTTCCTGGATTTAAATATCTATATTCAGGATGGCTGTTCGCATACTGCCAACTATTTTAAGGAGGTGAATGCAAACAGATACCTCGACTTTAACAGTTGCCATCTTAAATAATGGAAGAAGAACATTCCATTCGGTCAAATGAAAAGAATCCGAAGGAATTGTTCTTCCACACAAAAATACCTACAACAACTAGAGAACCTGGAGGATCGTTTTAAACAAAAAGGGTATCCCAAACCCCTTATACAAGGAGCACGCCAGAGAGTGGACGAATTAGAACAAAGTGCTTGCTTGAAAAATAATAAACAGGGTAATGCAGAGGGGGGTTATAATGATGAATTTGATTCTGTTTTTCTAACTAGGTATTACACTTCACACACCAATATTTTTTTATAATTTTTTTTTTTTTTTTTTTTGTATAGGTAATATCACCAGCTCATATTATTGTGTCATGATTACTGGCACCATATGTAGTCCCCCAGTTATTCTTCTTTAGATGTTTTCCGTGTCCTGTGCAGTATCTCTCCCAGAAGTCCACTTGATGGCCCCCGTGGTGGTCTACACCCCGAAGTCATCAATTTTTACTCTAAGAGAGAGTGTGCAGCTGTTTCTGGAGACGGTCAACAATAACCTCTGCATGGTGGAATAATAGGTCACGATGTTTATCAGGATCAGTAGAAGCATCACCCACTCGATGATTATGATGGGGATTTCACGGATCTCGTCCCAGTCTTCATCATTATGGAATAATTCCTTTAATGTTTCATATCCAAAATAGAAAACTACACAGACAAAAGTCAGGCCACAGCAGGTGCATCTACTATGGTGGATGACTTTTTTTGCTCCTGGTAATTTATACATCTGGATGGACTGCCCAAGGTAGTATAAGGCTTCACATGTAATGGAAATTATCGTGCTGACAAAGTGTATCCTGGGATATTCTTCGGGGGACAATACATGCATAACAGCTGTGGAAAAACAGGAGGCCCACACAATGGCCAGCAGGATCCTCTGGATCAGGACCTGATGACCCCTGAACTCTTCAGTATGCATAACCATATACTTATAAATAAGAAAGGTTAGTACCAAAGTGCCAATGGACGTCCCTATGAATCCAATTCTGAATAATATGCTTTCGGGAAAGACATTTCCCACGTCACTGTGAAGGAAAAGAAACCAATGTTATTATGGATATTTCCTCACTCCCAACCCATGAAATAAGAATCATTTGCTTGTTTATCTTACCTGATGCTCATCAGTGGCGAGGCTGCATGGCCGAGGACGACCGTCATGATGTAGCTGGTGGCAAGCCAGGCCGCACACCAAAACGCCAACAGGAGGGGGACGAACCCCAGTCCTTTTAGCTCCATTTCAGACAAGTAGAAAAAGAAGACGCTAATCTCACTATTCTCACTAATCGCACTGGAACAGACTGAAGGCTCGGGCGGCTGTCAGTGGGATGTCAGGCCTCCAGCTGTCTATGACATCACATGTGACATGTCAGAATGACTGCTTGTTTCTTTGAGCTGCCATGATTTAGTATCTGCTATAGACAGAACCTGATGTTTTTACTATGGACCTTACAGACCTCAGAACCCAAGTAATTAGTGCAGGGGCTCCATTTTGATCATCTCATATTTCACATTATTTGAGTTCCAGGGCTCAGATACATTTGCACCCTCTATAGCAGTGGTCTTCAAGCTGTGAACCCCCAACCGCTGCAGAACCACAACTCCCAGCATGCCCAGACAGCAACTTTGCATAAGGAAATAGTCTAATTAAACTTTTCTTATATATAGAATCCCTGAAATCTCCAATCTCTCCTTTTATTGCTTTATGATCTGTGTTACTTATTTGTAAAAAACAATGTTTGTGATTGTCTTCCCCCCACACACTTATGGGCTATCTCTTCAAACGACTTTATTTGACCTAAAGCGTATAATTGATTTACATAAATAAGCCCCTTTTCATCCAAAAGAGTGAATCTTTAATTTTAAGGAACTCTTTAAGTGCTTTATTCGACCATAATGAAGTAAAGTCAAAACTCCATGTGATTTAAAAAATAAATTTAAGTTCCCCCCATACTTAATTATCTAGATATGCATGGGTGTAGTGAGTATCCCAGCTTCCAAAATCTCAAAAATATCCTTCATTTTTCAGAGGCTTTTTCAAAAATGAAAGAAGCGATCTGATTGGTTGCTATGGGCAACTCAGAAACTTTTCCTCTGGGCAGGTTTTGATAAATCTCCCTCTATGGGGGAGATTCATTAAGACCAGTGTAGAGGAAGAGTTGTGCAGTTGCCCATAGCAACCAGATTGCTTCTTTCATTTTTCACAATGCCTTTGCAAAATGAAAGAAGCGATCTGATTGGTTGCTATGGGCAACTCAGCATATTTTCCTGGAAAAGTTTCTGAGTTGCCCATAGCAACCAATCAGATTACTTCCTTCATTTTTCAGAGACTTTTTCAAAAATGAAAGAAGCGATCTGATTGGTTGCTATGGGCAACTCAGCAGCTTTCCCCATAGACCACAATGGGCCTACTGGTTTCAATGGGCAAAAAATCAGAGTTAATGCACTAGACACAGTTCTCTATACCATTAACCCCTTCCCGACCTATGACATACCTGTACGTCATGGGTGGCAAGGTGTTCCCGACCCATGACATACAGGTACGTCATGAACATTTTTGCCGCTACTCGCGGCATCCCGCAGCGCCCGGTAAGATGGTGGCTATCACTGATAGCCAGCCATCTTACCATGCGACCACGGGGGGTTTCATCCCCCACCCCCCCCCCCCAGCGATCGCTGCTATCAGCTGGTCAACTCTGACTAGCTAATAGCAGCGTTTCGCTATCAGAATATTTAGCAGCGCGGTGTGTAAGTCCCGATCACGGGGATCGGGACACACACCGCTCTGCTAAGTGTCCCTTACCCATCCCCCGGCATCACTTACCCGACCATGCGGTGTCCCGAGTGGTCCCGTTGCGAGCGACGTCCTCCAGGCGGTCCCGGCGGCGCTGCGTCCCGGCGGCGCAGGTTGACCGCCAGATGAAGGGGCAGCCGACACGCCCCCTCAAAAAAAGCGCTATAGCAGAGCCAGAAATTGCCAAAGGCAGCGCTGCATCAGTCCCCCAAAAAATGTGAGTTCCTGGATTTAAATATCTATATTCAGGATGGCTGTTCGCATACTGCCAACTATTTTAAGGAGGTGAATGCAAACAGATACCTCGACTTTAACAGTTGCCATCTTAAATAATGGAAGAAGAACATTCCATTCGGTCAAATGAAAAGAATCCGAAGGAATTGTTCTTCCACACAAAAATACCTACAACAACTAGAGAACCTGGAGGATCGTTTTAAACAAAAAGGGTATCCCAAACCCCTTATACAAGGAGCACGCCAGAGAGTGGACGAATTAGAACAAAGTGCTTGCTTGAAAAATAATAAACAGGGTAATGCAGAGGGGGGTTATAATGATGAATTTGATTCTGTTTTTCTAACTAGGTATTACACTTCACACACCAATATTTTTTTATAATTTTTTTTTTTTTTTTTTTTGTATAGGTAATATCACCAGCTCATATTATTGTGTCATGATTACTGGCACCATATGTAGTCCCCCAGTTATTCTTCTTTAGATGTTTTCCGTGTCCTGTGCAGTATCTCTCCCAGAAGTCCACTTGATGGCCCCCGTGGTGGTCTACACCCCGAAGTCATCAATTTTTACTCTAAGAGAGAGTGTGCAGCTGTTTCTGGAGACGGTCAACAATAACCTCTGCATGGTGGAATAATAGGTCACGATGTTTATCAGGATCAGTAGAAGCATCACCCACTCGATGATTATGATGGGGATTTCACGGATCTCGTCCCAGTCTTCATCATTATGGAATAATTCCTTTAATGTTTCATATCCAAAATAGAAAACTACACAGACAAAAGTCAGGCCACAGCAGGTGCATCTACTATGGTGGATGACTTTTTTTGCTCCTGGTAATTTATACATCTGGATGGACTGCCCAAGGTAGTATAAGGCTTCACATGTAATGGAAATTATCGTGCTGACAAAGTGTATCCTGGGATATTCTTCGGGGGACAATACATGCATAACAGCTGTGGAAAAACAGGAGGCCCACACAATGGCCAGCAGGATCCTCTGGATCAGGACCTGATGACCCCTGAACTCTTCAGTATGCATAACCATATACTTATAAATAAGAAAGGTTAGTACCAAAGTGCCAATGGACGTCCCTATGAATCCAATTCTGAATAATATGCTTTCGGGAAAGACATTTCCCACGTCACTGTGAAGGAAAAGAAACCAATGTTATTATGGATATTTCCTCACTCCCAACCCATGAAATAAGAATCATTTGCTTGTTTATCTTACCTGATGCTCATCAGTGGCGAGGCTGCATGGCCGAGGACGACCGTCATGATGTAGCTGGTGGCAAGCCAGGCCGCACACCAAAACGCCAACAGGAGGGGGACGAACCCCAGTCCTTTTAGCTCCATTTCAGACAAGTAGAAAAAGAAGACGCTAATCTCACTATTCTCACTAATCGCACTGGAACAGACTGAAGGCTCGGGCGGCTGTCAGTGGGATGTCAGGCCTCCAGCTGTCTATGACATCACATGTGACATGTCAGAATGACTGCTTGTTTCTTTGAGCTGCCATGATTTAGTATCTGCTATAGACAGAACCTGATGTTTTTACTATGGACCTTACAGACCTCAGAACCCAAGTAATTAGTGCAGGGGCTCCATTTTGATCATCTCATATTTCACATTATTTGAGTTCCAGGGCTCAGATACATTTGCACCCTCTATAGCAGTGGTCTTCAAGCTGTGAACCCCCAACCGCTGCAGAACCACAACTCCCAGCATGCCCAGACAGCAACTTTGCATAAGGAAATAGTCTAATTAAACTTTTCTTATATATAGAATCCCTGAAATCTCCAATCTCTCCTTTTATTGCTTTATGATCTGTGTTACTTATTTGTAAAAAACAATGTTTGTGATTGTCTTCCCCCCACACACTTATGGGCTATCTCTTCAAACGACTTTATTTGACCTAAAGCGTATAATTGATTTACATAAATAAGCCCCTTTTCATCCAAAAGAGTGAATCTTTAATTTTAAGGAACTCTTTAAGTGCTTTATTCGACCATAATGAAGTAAAGTCAAAACTCCATGTGATTTAAAAAATAAATTTAAGTTCCCCCCATACTTAATTATCTAGATATGCATGGGTGTAGTGAGTATCCCAGCTTCCAAAATCTCAAAAATATCCTTCATTTTTCAGAGGCTTTTTCAAAAATGAAAGAAGCGATCTGATTGGTTGCTATGGGCAACTCAGAAACTTTTCCTCTGGGCAGGTTTTGATAAATCTCCCTCTATGGGGGAGATTCATTAAGACCAGTGTAGAGGAAGAGTTGTGCAGTTGCCCATAGCAACCAGATTGCTTCTTTCATTTTTCACAATGCCTTTGCAAAATGAAAGAAGCGATCTGATTGGTTGCTATGGGCAACTCAGCATATTTTCCTGGAAAAGTTTCTGAGTTGCCCATAGCAACCAATCAGATTACTTCCTTCATTTTTCAGAGACTTTTTCAAAAATGAAAGAAGCGATCTGATTGGTTGCTATGGGCAACTCAGCAGCTTTCCCCATAGACCACAATGGGCCTACTGGTTTCAATGGGCAAAAAATCAGAGTTAATGCACTAGACACAGTTCTCTATACCATTAACCCCTTCCCGACCTATGACATACCTGTACGTCATGGGTGGCAAGGTGTTCCCGACCCATGACATACAGGTACGTCATGAACATTTTTGCCGCTACTCGCGGCATCCCGCAGCGCCCGGTAAGATGGTGGCTATCACTGATAGCCAGCCATCTTACCATGCGACCACGGGGGGTTTCATCCCCCACCCCCCCCCCCAGCGATCGCTGCTATCAGCTGGTCAACTCTGACTAGCTAATAGCAGCGTTTCGCTATCAGAATATTTAGCAGCGCGGTGTGTAAGTCCCGATCACGGGGATCGGGACACACACCGCTCTGCTAAGTGTCCCTTACCCATCCCCCGGCATCACTTACCCGACCATGCGGTGTCCCGAGTGGTCCCGTTGCGAGCGACGTCCTCCAGGCGGTCCCGGCGGCGCTGCGTCCCGGCGGCGCAGGTTGACCGCCAGATGAAGGGGCAGCCGACACGCCCCCTCAAAAAAAGCGCTATAGCAGAGCCAGAAATTGCCAAAGGCAGCGCTGCATCAGTCCCCCAAAAAATGTGAGTTCCTGGATTTAAATATCTATATTCAGGATGGCTGTTCGCATACTGCCAACTATTTTAAGGAGGTGAATGCAAACAGATACCTCGACTTTAACAGTTGCCATCTTAAATAATGGAAGAAGAACATTCCATTCGGTCAAATGAAAAGAATCCGAAGGAATTGTTCTTCCACACAAAAATACCTACAACAACTAGAGAACCTGGAGGATCGTTTTAAACAAAAAGGGTATCCCAAACCCCTTATACAAGGAGCACGCCAGAGAGTGGACGAATTAGAACAAAGTGCTTGCTTGAAAAATAATAAACAGGGTAATGCAGAGGGGGGTTATAATGATGAATTTGATTCTGTTTTTCTAACTAGGTATTACACTTCACACACCAATATTTTTTTATAATTTTTTTTTTTTTTTTTTTTGTATAGGTAATATCACCAGCTCATATTATTGTGTCATGATTACTGGCACCATATGTAGTCCCCCAGTTATTCTTCTTTAGATGTTTTCCGTGTCCTGTGCAGTATCTCTCCCAGAAGTCCACTTGATGGCCCCCGTGGTGGTCTACACCCCGAAGTCATCAATTTTTACTCTAAGAGAGAGTGTGCAGCTGTTTCTGGAGACGGTCAACAATAACCTCTGCATGGTGGAATAATAGGTCACGATGTTTATCAGGATCAGTAGAAGCATCACCCACTCGATGATTATGATGGGGATTTCACGGATCTCGTCCCAGTCTTCATCATTATGGAATAATTCCTTTAATGTTTCATATCCAAAATAGAAAACTACACAGACAAAAGTCAGGCCACAGCAGGTGCATCTACTATGGTGGATGACTTTTTTTGCTCCTGGTAATTTATACATCTGGATGGACTGCCCAAGGTAGTATAAGGCTTCACATGTAATGGAAATTATCGTGCTGACAAAGTGTATCCTGGGATATTCTTCGGGGGACAATACATGCATAACAGCTGTGGAAAAACAGGAGGCCCACACAATGGCCAGCAGGATCCTCTGGATCAGGACCTGATGACCCCTGAACTCTTCAGTATGCATAACCATATACTTATAAATAAGAAAGGTTAGTACCAAAGTGCCAATGGACGTCCCTATAAATCCAATTCTGAATAATATGCTTTCGGGAAAGACATTTCCCACGTCACTGTGAAGGAAAAGAAACCAATGTTATTATGGATATTTCCTCACTCCCAACCCATGAAATAAGAATCATTTGCTTGTTTATCTTACCTGATGCTCATCAGTGGCGAGGCTGCATGGCCGAGGACGACCGTCATGATGTAGCTGGTGGCAAGCCAGGCCGCACACCAAAACGCCAACAGGAGGGGGACGAACCCCAGTCCTTTTAGCTCCATTTCAGACAAGTAGAAAAAGAAGACGCTAATCTCACTATTCTCACTAATCGCACTGGAACAGACTGAAGGCTCGGGCGGCTGTCAGTGGGATGTCAGGCCTCCAGCTGTCTATGACATCACATGTGACATGTCAGAATGACTGCTTGTTTCTTTGAGCTGCCATGATTTAGTATCTGCTATAGACAGAACCTGATGTTTTTACTATGGACCTTACAGACCTCAGAACCCAAGTAATTAGTGCAGGGGCTCCATTTTGATCATCTCATATTTCACATTATTTGAGTTCCAGGGCTCAGATACATTTGCACCCTCTATAGCAGTGGTCTTCAAGCTGTGAACCCCCAACCGCTGCAGAACCACAACTCCCAGCATGCCCAGACAGCAACTTTGCATAAGGAAATAGTCTAATTAAACTTTTCTTATATATAGAATCCCTGAAATCTCCAATCTCTCCTTTTATTGCTTTATGATCTGTGTTACTTATTTGTAAAAAACAATGTTTGTGATTGTCTTCCCCCCACACACTTATGGGCTATCTCTTCAAACGACTTTATTTGACCTAAAGCGTATAATTGATTTACATAAATAAGCCCCTTTTCATCCAAAAGAGTGAATCTTTAATTTTAAGGAACTCTTTAAGTGCTTTATTCGACCATAATGAAGTAAAGTCAAAACTCCATGTGATTTAAAAAATAAATTTAAGTTCCCCCCATACTTAATTATCTAGATATGCATGGGTGTAGTGAGTATCCCAGCTTCCAAAATCTCAAAAATATCCTTCATTTTTCAGAGGCTTTTTCAAAAATGAAAGAAGCGATCTGATTGGTTGCTATGGGCAACTCAGAAACTTTTCCTCTGGGCAGGTTTTGATAAATCTCCCTCTATGGGGGAGATTCATTAAGACCAGTGTAGAGGAAGAGTTGTGCAGTTGCCCATAGCAACCAGATTGCTTCTTTCATTTTTCACAATGCCTTTGCAAAATGAAAGAAGCGATCTGATTGGTTGCTATGGGCAACTCAGCATATTTTCCTGGAAAAGTTTCTGAGTTGCCCATAGCAACCAATCAGATTACTTCCTTCATTTTTCAGAGACTTTTTCAAAAATGAAAGAAGCGATCTGATTGGTTGCTATGGGCAACTCAGCAGCTTTCCCCATAGACCACAATGGGCCTACTGGTTTCAATGGGCAAAAAATCAGAGTTAATGCACTAGACACAGTTCTCTATACCATTAACCCCTTCCCGACCTATGACATACCTGTACGTCATGGGTGGCAAGGTGTTCCCGACCCATGACATACAGGTACGTCATGAACATTTTTGCCGCTACTCGCGGCATCCCGCAGCGCCCGGTAAGATGGTGGCTATCACTGATAGCCAGCCATCTTACCATGCGACCACGGGGGGTTTCATCCCCCACCCCCCCCCCCCAGCGATCGCTGCTATCAGCTGGTCAACTCTGACTAGCTAATAGCAGCGTTTCGCTATCAGAATATTTAGCAGCGCGGTGTGTAAGTCCCGATCACGGGGATCGGGACACACACCGCTCTGCTAAGTGTCCCTTACCCATCCCCCGGCATCACTTACCCGACCATGCGGTGTCCCGAGTGGTCCCGTTGCGAGCGACGTCCTCCAGGCGGTCCCGGCGGCGCTGCGTCCCGGCGGCGCAGGTTGACCGCCAGATGAAGGGGCAGCCGACACGCCCCCTCAAAAAAAGCGCTATAGCAGAGCCAGAAATTGCCAAAGGCAGCGCTGCATCAGTCCCCCAAAAAATGTGAGTTCCTGGATTTAAATATCTATATTCAGGATGGCTGTTCGCATACTGCCAACTATTTTAAGGAGGTGAATGCAAACAGATACCTCGACTTTAACAGTTGCCATCTTAAATAATGGAAGAAGAACATTCCATTCGGTCAAATGAAAAGAATCCGAAGGAATTGTTCTTCCACACAAAAATACCTACAACAACTAGAGAACCTGGAGGATCGTTTTAAACAAAAAGGGTATCCCAAACCCCTTATACAAGGAGCACGCCAGAGAGTGGACGAATTAGAACAAAGTGCTTGCTTGAAAAATAATAAACAGGGTAATGCAGAGGGGGGTTATAATGATGAATTTGATTCTGTTTTTCTAACTAGGTATTACACTTCACACACCAATATTTTTTTATAATTTTTTTTTTTTTTTTTTTTTGTATAGGTAATATCACCAGCTCATATTATTGTGTCATGATTACTGGCACCATATGTAGTCCCCCAGTTACTTTAGATGTTTTCCGTGTCCTGTGCAGTATCTCTCCCAGAAGTCCACTTGATGGCCCCCGTGGTGGTCTACACCCCGAAGTCATCAATTTTTACTCTAAGAGAGAGTGTGCAGCTGTTTCTGGAGACGGTCAACAATAACCTCTGCATGGTGGAATAATAGGTCACGATGTTTATCAGGATCAGTAGAAGCATCACCCACTCGATGATTATGATGGGGATTTCACGGATCTCGTCCCAGTCTTCATCATTATGGAATAATTCCTTTAATGTTTCATATCCAAAATAGAAAACTACACAGACAAAAGTCAGGCCACAGCAGGTGCATCTACTATGGTGGATGACTTTTTTTGCTCCTGGTAATTTATACATCTGGATGGACTGCCCAAGGTAGTATAAGGCTTCACATGTAATGGAAATTATCGTGCTGACAAAGTGTATCCTGGGATATTCTTCGGGGGACAATACATGCATAACAGCTGTGGAAAAACAGGAGGCCCACACAATGGCCAGCAGGATCCTCTGGATCAGGACCTGATGACCCCTGAACTCTTCAGTATGCATAACCATATACTTATAAATAAGAAAGGTTAGTACCAAAGTGCCAATGGACGTCCCTATAAATCCAATTCTGAATAATATGCTTTCGGGAAAGACATTTCCCACGTCACTGTGAAGGAAAAGAAACCAATGTTATTATGGATATTTCCTCACTCCCAACCCATGAAATAAGAATCATTTGCTTGTTTATCTTACCTGATGCTCATCAGTGGCGAGGCTGCATGGCCGAGGACGACCGTCATGATGTAGCTGGTGGCAAGCCAGGCCGCACACCAAAACGCCAACAGGAGGGGGACGAACCCCAGTCCTTTTAGCTCCATTTCAGACAAGTAGAAAAAGAAGACGCTAATCTCACTATTCTCACTAATCGCACTGGAACAGACTGAAGGCTCGGGCGGCTGTCAGTGGGATGTCAGGCCTCCAGCTGTCTATGACATCACATGTGACATGTCAGAATGACTGCTTGTTTCTTTGAGCTGCCATGATTTAGTATCTGCTATAGACAGAACCTGATGTTTTTACTATGGACCTTACAGACCTCAGAACCCAAGTAATTAGTGCAGGGGCTCCATTTTGATCATCTCATATTTCACATTATTTGAGTTCCAGGGCTCAGATACATTTGCACCCTCTATAGCAGTGGTCTTCAAGCTGTGAACCCCCAACCGCTGCAGAACCACAACTCCCAGCATGCCCAGACAGCAACTTTGCATAAGGAAATAGTCTAATTAAACTTTTCTTATATATAGAATCCCTGAAATCTCCAATCTCTCCTTTTATTGCTTTATGATCTGTGTTACTTATTTGTAAAAAACAATGTTTGTGATTGTCTTCCCCCCACACACTTATGGGCTATCTCTTCAAACGACTTTATTTGACCTAAAGCGTATAATTGATTTACATAAATAAGCCCCTTTTCATCCAAAAGAGTGAATCTTTAATTTTAAGGAACTCTTTAAGTGCTTTATTCGACCATAATGAAGTAAAGTCAAAACTCCATGTGATTTAAAAAATAAATTTAAGTTCCCCCCATACTTAATTATCTAGATATGCATGGGTGTAGTGAGTATCCCAGCTTCCAAAATCTCAAAAATATCCTTCATTTTTCAGAGGCTTTTTCAAAAATGAAAGAAGCGATCTGATTGGTTGCTATGGGCAACTCAGAAACTTTTCCTCTGGGCAGGTTTTGATAAATCTCCCTCTATGGGGGAGATTCATTAAGACCAGTGTAGAGGAAGAGTTGTGCAGTTGCCCATAGCAACCAGATTGCTTCTTTCATTTTTCACAATGCCTTTGCAAAATGAAAGAAGCGATCTGATTGGTTGCTATGGGCAACTCAGCATATTTTCCTGGAAAAGTTTCTGAGTTGCCCATAGCAACCAATCAGATTACTTCCTTCATTTTTCAGAGACTTTTTCAAAAATGAAAGAAGCGATCTGATTGGTTGCTATGGGCAACTCAGCAGCTTTCCCCATAGACCACAATGGGCCTACTGGTTTCAATGGGCAAAAAATCAGAGTTAATGCACTAGACACAGTTCTCTATACCATTAACCCCTTCCCGACCTATGACATACCTGTACGTCATGGGTGGCAAGGTGTTCCCGACCCATGACATACAGGTACGTCATGAACATTTTTGCCGCTACTCGCGGCATCCCGCAGCGCCCGGTAAGATGGTGGCTATCACTGATAGCCAGCCATCTTACCATGCGACCACGGGGGGTTTCATCCCCCACCCCCCCCCCCCAGCGATCGCTGCTATCAGCTGGTCAACTCTGACTAGCTAATAGCAGCGTTTCGCTATCAGAATATTTAGCAGCGCGGTGTGTAAGTCCCGATCACGGGGATCGGGACACACACCGCTCTGCTAAGTGTCCCTTACCCATCCCCCGGCATCACTTACCCGACCATGCGGTGTCCCGAGTGGTCCCGTTGCGAGCGACGTCCTCCAGGCGGTCCCGGCGGCGCTGCGTCCCGGCGGCGCAGGTTGACCGCCAGATGAAGGGGCAGCCGACACGCCCCCTCAAAAAAAGCGCTATAGCAGAGCCAGAAATTGCCAAAGGCAGCGCTGCATCAGTCCCCCAAAAAATGTGAGTTCCTGGATTTAAATATCTATATTCAGGATGGCTGTTCGCATACTGCCAACTATTTTAAGGAGGTGAATGCAAACAGATACCTCGACTTTAACAGTTGCCATCTTAAATAATGGAAGAAGAACATTCCATTCGGTCAAATGAAAAGAATCCGAAGGAATTGTTCTTCCACACAAAAATACCTACAACAACTAGAGAACCTGGAGGATCGTTTTAAACAAAAAGGGTATCCCAAACCCCTTATACAAGGAGCACGCCAGAGAGTGGACGAATTAGAACAAAGTGCTTGCTTGAAAAATAATAAACAGGGTAATGCAGAGGGGGGTTATAATGATGAATTTGATTCTGTTTTTCTAACTAGGTATTACACTTCACACACCAATATTTTTTTATAATTTTTTTTTTTTTTTGTATAGGTAATATCACCAGCTCATATTATTGTGTCATGATTACTGGCACCATATGTAGTCCCCCAGTTATTCTTCTTTAGATGTTTTCCGTGTCCTGTGCAGTATCTCTCCCAGAAGTCCACTTGATGGCCCCCGTGGTGGTCTACACCCCGAAGTCATCAATTTTTACTCTAAGAGAGAGTGTGCAGCTGTTTCTGGAGACGGTCAACAATAACCTCTGCATGGTGGAATAATAGGTCACGATGTTTATCAGGATCAGTAGAAGCATCACCCACTCGATGATTATGATGGGGATTTCACGGATCTCGTCCCAGTCTTCATCATTATGGAATAATTCCTTTAATGTTTCATATCCAAAATAGAAAACTACACAGACAAAAGTCAGGCCACAGCAGGTGCATCTACTATGGTCGATGACTTTTTTTGCTCCTGGTAATTTATACATCTGGATGGACTGCCCAAGGTAGTATAAGGCTTCACATGTAATGGAAATTATCGTGCTGACAAAGTGTATCCTGGGATATTCTTCGGGGGACAATACATGCATAACAGCTGTGGAAAAACAGGAGGCCCACACAATGGCCAGCAGGATCCTCTGGATCAGGACCTGATGACCCCTGAACTCTTCAGTATGCATAACCATATACTTATAAATAAGAAAGGTTAGTACCAAAGTGCCAATGGACGTCCCTATAAATCCAATTCTGAATAATATGCTTTCGGGAAAGACATTTCCCACGTCACTGTGAAGGAAAAGAAACCAATGTTATTATGGATATTTCCTCACTCCCAACCCATGAAATAAGAATCATTTGCTTGTTTATCTTACCTGATGCTCATCAGTGGCGAGGCTGCATGGCCGAGGACGACCGTCATGATGTAGCTGGTGGCAAGCCAGGCCGCACACCAAAACGCCAACAGGAGGGGGACGAACCCCAGTCCTTTTAGCTCCATTTCAGACAAGTAGAAAAAGAAGACGCTAATCTCACTATTCTCACTAATCGCACTGGAACAGACTGAAGGCTCGGGCGGCTGTCAGTGGGATGTCAGGCCTCCAGCTGTCTATGACATCACATGTGACATGTCAGAATGACTGCTTGTTTCTTTGAGCTGCCATGATTTAGTATCTGCTATAGACAGAACCTGATGTTTTTACTATGGACCTTACAGACCTCAGAACCCAAGTAATTAGTGCAGGGGCTCCATTTTGATCATCTCATATTTCACATTATTTGAGTTCCAGGGCTCAGATACATTTGCACCCTCTATAGCAGTGGTCTTCAAGCTGTGAACCCCCAACCGCTGCAGAACCACAACTCCCAGCATGCCCAGACAGCAACTTTGCATAAGGAAATAGTCTAATTAAACTTTTCTTATATATAGAATCCCTGAAATCTCCAATCTCTCCTTTTATTGCTTTATGATCTGTGTTACTTATTTGTAAAAAACAATGTTTGTGATTGTCTTCCCCCCACACACTTATGGGCTATCTCTTCAAACGACTTTATTTGACCTAAAGCGTATAATTGATTTACATAAATAAGCCCCTTTTCATCCAAAAGAGTGAATCTTTAATTTTAAGGAACTCTTTAAGTGCTTTATTCGACCATAATGAAGTAAAGTCAAAACTCCATGTGATTTAAAAAATAAATTTAAGTTCCCCCCATACTTAATTATCTAGATATGCATGGGTGTAGTGAGTATCCCAGCTTCCAAAATCTCAAAAATATCCTTCATTTTTCAGAGGCTTTTTCAAAAATGAAAGAAGCGATCTGATTGGTTGCTATGGGCAACTCAGAAACTTTTCCTCTGGGCAGGTTTTGATAAATCTCCCTCTATGGGGGAGATTCATTAAGACCAGTGTAGAGGAAGAGTTGTGCAGTTGCCCATAGCAACCAGATTGCTTCTTTCATTTTTCACAATGCCTTTGCAAAATGAAAGAAGCGATCTGATTGGTTGCTATGGGCAACTCAGCATATTTTCCTGGAAAAGTTTCTGAGTTGCCCATAGCAACCAATCAGATTACTTCCTTCATTTTTCAGAGACTTTTTCAAAAATGAAAGAAGCGATCTGATTGGTTGCTATGGGCAACTCAGCAGCTTTCCCCATAGACCACAATGGGCCTACTGGTTTCAATGGGCAAAAAATCAGAGTTAATGCACTAGACACAGTTCTCTATACCATTAACCCCTTCCCGACCTATGACATACCTGTACGTCATGGGTGGCAAGGTGTTCCCGACCCATGACATACAGGTACGTCATGAACATTTTTGCCGCTACTCGCGGCATCCCGCAGCGCCCGGTAAGATGGTGGCTATCACTGATAGCCAGCCATCTTACCATGCGACCACGGGGGGTTTCATCCCCCACCCCCCCCCCCCCAGCGATCGCTGCTATCAGCTGGTCAACTCTGACTAGCTAATAGCAGCGTTTCGCTATCAGAATATTTAGCAGCGCGGTGTGTAAGTCCCGATCACGGGGATCGGGACACACACCGCTCTGCTAAGTGTCCCTTACCCATCCCCCGGCATCACTTACCCGACCATGCGGTGTCCCGAGTGGTCCCGTTGCGAGCGACGTCCTCCAGGCGGTCCCGGCGGCGCTGCGTCCCGGCGGCGCAGGTTGACCGCCAGATGAAGGGGCAGCCGACACGCCCCCTCAAAAAAAGCGCTATAGCAGAGCCAGAAATTGCCAAAGGCAGCGCTGCATCAGTCCCCCAAAAAATGTGAGTTCCTGGATTTAAATATCTATATTCAGGATGGCTGTTCGCATACTGCCAACTATTTTAAGGAGGTGAATGCAAACAGATACCTCGACTTTAACAGTTGCCATCTTAAATAATGGAAGAAGAACATTCCATTCGGTCAAATGAAAAGAATCCGAAGGAATTGTTCTTCCACACAAAAATACCTACAACAACTAGAGAACCTGGAGGATCGTTTTAAACAAAAAGGGTATCCCAAACCCCTTATACAAGGAGCACGCCAGAGAGTGGACGAATTAGAACAAAGTGCTTGCTTGAAAAATAATAAACAGGGTAATGCAGAGGGGGGTTATAATGATGAATTTGATTCTGTTTTTCTAACTAGGTATTACACTTCACACACCAATATTTTTTTATAATTTTTTTTTTTTTTTTTTTGTATAGGTAATATCACCAGCTCATATTATTGTGTCATGATTACTGGCACCATATGTAGTCCCCCAGTTATTCTTCTTTAGATGTTTTCCGTGTCCTGTGCAGTATCTCTCCCAGAAGTCCACTTGATGGCCCCCGTGGTGGTCTACACCCCGAAGTCATCAATTTTTACTCTAAGAGAGAGTGTGCAGCTGTTTCTGGAGACGGTCAACAATAACCTCTGCATGGTGGAATAATAGGTCACGATGTTTATCAGGATCAGTAGAAGCATCACCCACTCGATGATTATGATGGGGATTTCACGGATCTCGTCCCAGTCTTCATCATTATGGAATAATTCCTTTAATGTTTCATATCCAAAATAGAAAACTACACAGACAAAAGTCAGGCCACAGCAGGTGCATCTACTATGGTGGATGACTTTTTTTGCTCCTGGTAATTTATACATCTGGATGGACTGCCCAAGGTAGTATAAGGCTTCACATGTAATGGAAATTATCGTGCTGACAAAGTGTATCCTGGGATATTCTTCGGGGGACAATACATGCATAACAGCTGTGGAAAAACAGGAGGCCCACACAATGGCCAGCAGGATCCTCTGGATCAGGACCTGATGACCCCTGAACTCTTCAGTATGCATAACCATATACTTATAAATAAGAAAGGTTAGTACCAAAGTGCCAATGGACGTCCCTATGAATCCAATTCTGAATAATATGCTTTCGGGAAAGACATTTCCCACGTCACTGTGAAGGAAAAGAAACCAATGTTATTATGGATATTTCCTCACTCCCAACCCATGAAATAAGAATCATTTGCTTGTTTATCTTACCTGATGCTCATCAGTGGCGAGGCTGCATGGCCGAGGACGACCGTCATGATGTAGCTGGTGGCAAGCCAGGCCGCACACCAAAACGCCAACAGGAGGGGGACGAACCCCAGTCCTTTTAGCTCCATTTCAGACAAGTAGAAAAAGAAGACGCTAATCTCACTATTCTCACTAATCGCACTGGAACAGACTGAAGGCTCGGGCGGCTGTCAGTGGGATGTCAGGCCTCCAGCTGTCTATGACATCACATGTGACATGTCAGAATGACTGCTTGTTTCTTTGAGCTGCCATGATTTAGTATCTGCTATAGACAGAACCTGATGTTTTTACTATGGACCTTACAGACCTCAGAACCCAAGTAATTAGTGCAGGGGCTCCATTTTGATCATCTCATATTTCACATTATTTGAGTTCCAGGGCTCAGATACATTTGCACCCTCTATAGCAGTGGTCTTCAAGCTGTGAACCCCCAACCGCTGCAGAACCACAACTCCCAGCATGCCCAGACAGCAACTTTGCATAAGGAAATAGTCTAATTAAACTTTTCTTATATATAGAATCCCTGAAATCTCCAATCTCTCCTTTTATTGCTTTATGATCTGTGTTACTTATTTGTAAAAAACAATGTTTGTGATTGTCTTCCCCCCACACACTTATGGGCTATCTCTTCAAACGACTTTATTTGACCTAAAGCGTATAATTGATTTACATAAATAAGCCCCTTTTCATCCAAAAGAGTGAATCTTTAATTTTAAGGAACTCTTTAAGTGCTTTATTCGACCATAATGAAGTAAAGTCAAAACTCCATGTGATTTAAAAAATAAATTTAAGTTCCCCCCATACTTAATTATCTAGATATGCATGGGTGTAGTGAGTATCCCAGCTTCCAAAATCTCAAAAATATCCTTCATTTTTCAGAGGCTTTTTCAAAAATGAAAGAAGCGATCTGATTGGTTGCTATGGGCAACTCAGAAACTTTTCCTCTGGGCAGGTTTTGATAAATCTCCCTCTATGGGGGAGATTCATTAAGACCAGTGTAGAGGAAGAGTTGTGCAGTTGCCCATAGCAACCAGATTGCTTCTTTCATTTTTCACAATGCCTTTGCAAAATGAAAGAAGCGATCTGATTGGTTGCTATGGGCAACTCAGCATATTTTCCTGGAAAAGTTTCTGAGTTGCCCATAGCAACCAATCAGATTACTTCCTTCATTTTTCAGAGACTTTTTCAAAAATGAAAGAAGCGATCTGATTGGTTGCTATGGGCAACTCAGCAGCTTTCCCCATAGACCACAATGGGCCTACTGGTTTCAATGGGCAAAAAATCAGAGTTAATGCACTAGACACAGTTCTCTATACCATTAACCCCTTCCCGACCTATGACATACCTGTACGTCATGGGTGGCAAGGTGTTCCCGACCCATGACATACAGGTACGTCATGAACATTTTTGCCGCTACTCGCGGCATCCCGCAGCGCCCGGTAAGATGGTGGCTATCACTGATAGCCAGCCATCTTACCATGCGACCACGGGGGGTTTCATCCCCCACCCCCCCCCCCCCAGCGATCGCTGCTATCAGCTGGTCAACTCTGACTAGCTAATAGCAGCGTTTCGCTATCAGAATATTTAGCAGCGCGGTGTGTAAGTCCCGATCACGGGGATCGGGACACACACCGCTCTGCTAAGTGTCCCTTACCCATCCCCCGGCATCACTTACCCGACCATGCGGTGTCCCGAGTGGTCCCGTTGCGAGCGACGTCCTCCAGGCGGTCCCGGCGGCGCTGCGTCCCGGCGGCGCAGGTTGACCGCCAGATGAAGGGGCAGCCGACACGCCCCCTCAAAAAAAGCGCTATAGCAGAGCCAGAAATTGCCAAAGGCAGCGCTGCATCAGTCCCCCAAAAAATGTGAGTTCCTGGATTTAAATATCTATATTCAGGATGGCTGTTCGCATACTGCCAACTATTTTAAGGAGGTGAATGCAAACAGATACCTCGACTTTAACAGTTGCCATCTTAAATAATGGAAGAAGAACATTCCATTCGGTCAAATGAAAAGAATCCGAAGGAATTGTTCTTCCACACAAAAATACCTACAACAACTAGAGAACCTGGAGGATCGTTTTAAACAAAAAGGGTATCCCAAACCCCTTATACAAGGAGCACGCCAGAGAGTGGACGAATTAGAACAAAGTGCTTGCTTGAAAAATAATAAACAGGGTAATGCAGAGGGGGGTTATAATGATGAATTTGATTCTGTTTTTCTAACTAGGTATTACACTTCACACACCAATATTTTTTTATAATTTTTTTTTTTTTTTTTTTTGTATAGGTAATATCACCAGCTCATATTATTGTGTCATGATTACTGGCACCATATGTAGTCCCCCAGTTATTCTTCTTTAGATGTTTTCCGTGTCCTGTGCAGTATCTCTCCCAGAAGTCCACTTGATGGCCCCCGTGGTGGTCTACACCCCGAAGTCATCAATTTTTACTCTAAGAGAGAGTGTGCAGCTGTTTCTGGAGACGGTCAACAATAACCTCTGCATGGTGGAATAATAGGTCACGATGTTTATCAGGATCAGTAGAAGCATCACCCACTCGATGATTATGATGGGGATTTCACGGATCTCGTCCCAGTCTTCATCATTATGGAATAATTCCTTTAATGTTTCATATCCAAAATAGAAAACTACACAGACAAAAGTCAGGCCACAGCAGGTGCATCTACTATGGTGGATGACTTTTTTTGCTCCTGGTAATTTATACATCTGGATGGACTGCCCAAGGTAGTATAAGGCTTCACATGTAATGGAAATTATCGTGCTGACAAAGTGTATCCTGGGATATTCTTCGGGGGACAATACATGCATAACAGCTGTGGAAAAACAGGAGGCCCACACAATGGCCAGCAGGATCCTCTGGATCAGGACCTGATGACCCCTGAACTCTTCAGTATGCATAACCATATACTTATAAATAAGAAAGGTTAGTACCAAAGTGCCAATGGACGTCCCTATGAATCCAATTCTGAATAATATGCTTTCGGGAAAGACATTTCCCACGTCACTGTGAAGGAAAAGAAACCAATGTTATTATGGATATTTCCTCACTCCCAACCCATGAAATAAGAATCATTTGCTTGTTTATCTTACCTGATGCTCATCAGTGGCGAGGCTGCATGGCCGAGGACGACCGTCATGATGTAGCTGGTGGCAAGCCAGGCCGCACACCAAAACGCCAACAGGAGGGGGACGAACCCCAGTCCTTTTAGCTCCATTTCAGACAAGTAGAAAAAGAAGACGCTAATCTCACTATTCTCACTAATCGCACTGGAACAGACTGAAGGCTCGGGCGGCTGTCAGTGGGATGTCAGGCCTCCAGCTGTCTATGACATCACATGTGACATGTCAGAATGACTGCTTGTTTCTTTGAGCTGCCATGATTTAGTATCTGCTATAGACAGAACCTGATGTTTTTACTATGGACCTTACAGACCTCAGAACCCAAGTAATTAGTGCAGGGGCTCCATTTTGATCATCTCATATTTCACATTATTTGAGTTCCAGGGCTCAGATACATTTGCACCCTCTATAGCAGTGGTCTTCAAGCTGTGAACCCCCAACCGCTGCAGAACCACAACTCCCAGCATGCCCAGACAGCAACTTTGCATAAGGAAATAGTCTAATTAAACTTTTCTTATATATAGAATCCCTGAAATCTCCAATCTCTCCTTTTATTGCTTTATGATCTGTGTTACTTATTTGTAAAAAACAATGTTTGTGATTGTCTTCCCCCCACACACTTATGGGCTATCTCTTCAAACGACTTTATTTGACCTAAAGCGTATAATTGATTTACATAAATAAGCCCCTTTTCATCCAAAAGAGTGAATCTTTAATTTTAAGGAACTCTTTAAGTGCTTTATTCGACCATAATGAAGTAAAGTCAAAACTCCATGTGATTTAAAAAATAAATTTAAGTTCCCCCCATACTTAATTATCTAGATATGCATGGGTGTAGTGAGTATCCCAGCTTCCAAAATCTCAAAAATATCCTTCATTTTTCAGAGGCTTTTTCAAAAATGAAAGAAGCGATCTGATTGGTTGCTATGGGCAACTCAGAAACTTTTCCTCTGGGCAGGTTTTGATAAATCTCCCTCTATGGGGGAGATTCATTAAGACCAGTGTAGAGGAAGAGTTGTGCAGTTGCCCATAGCAACCAGATTGCTTCTTTCATTTTTCACAATGCCTTTGCAAAATGAAAGAAGCGATCTGATTGGTTGCTATGGGCAACTCAGCATATTTTCCTGGAAAAGTTTCTGAGTTGCCCATAGCAACCAATCAGATTACTTCCTTCATTTTTCAGAGACTTTTTCAAAAATGAAAGAAGCGATCTGATTGGTTGCTATGGGCAACTCAGCAGCTTTCCCCATAGACCACAATGGGCCTACTGGTTTCAATGGGCAAAAAATCAGAGTTAATGCACTAGACACAGTTCTCTATACCATTAACCCCTTCCCGACCTATGACATACCTGTACGTCATGGGTGGCAAGGTGTTCCCGACCCATGACATACAGGTACGTCATGAACATTTTTGCCGCTACTCGCGGCATCCCGCAGCGCCCGGTAAGATGGTGGCTATCACTGATAGCCAGCCATCTTACCATGCGACCACGGGGGGTTTCATCCCCCACCCCCCCCCCCCCAGCGATCGCTGCTATCAGCTGGTCAACTCTGACTAGCTAATAGCAGCGTTTCGCTATCAGAATATTTAGCAGCGCGGTGTGTAAGTCCCGATCACGGGGATCGGGACACACACCGCTCTGCTAAGTGTCCCTTACCCATCCCCCGGCATCACTTACCCGACCATGCGGTGTCCCGAGTGGTCCCGTTGCGAGCGACGTCCTCCAGGCGGTCCCGGCGGCGCTGTGTCCCGGCGGCGCAGGTTGACCGCCAGATGAAGGGGCAGCCGACACGCCCCCTCAAAAAAAGCGCTATAGCAGAGCCAGAAATTGCCAAAGGCAGCGCTGCATCAGTCCCCCAAAAAATGTGAGTTCCTGGATTTAAATATCTATATTCAGGATGGCTGTTCGCATACTGCCAACTATTTTAAGGAGGTGAATGCAAACAGATACCTCGACTTTAACAGTTGCCATCTTAAATAATGGAAGAAGAACATTCCATTCGGTCAAATGAAAAGAATCCGAAGGAATTGTTCTTCCACACAAAAATACCTACAACAACTAGAGAACCTGGAGGATCGTTTTAAACAAAAAGGGTATCCCAAACCCCTTATACAAGGAGCACGCCAGAGAGTGGACGAATTAGAACAAAGTGCTTGCTTGAAAAATAATAAACAGGGTAATGCAGAGGGGGGTTATAATGATGAATTTGATTCTGTTTTTCTAACTAGGTATTACACTTCACACACCAATATTTTTTTATAATTTTTTTTTTTTTTTGTATAGGTAATATCACCAGCTCATATTATTGTGTCATGATTACTGGCACCATATGTAGTCCCCCAGTTATTTTTCTTTAGATGTTTTCCGTGTCCTGTGCAGTATCTCTCCCAGAAGTCCACTTGATGGCCCCCGTGGTGGTCTACACCCCGAAGTCATCAATTTTTACTCTAAGAGAGAGTGTGCAGCTGTTTCTGGAGACGGTCAACAATAACCTCTGCATGGTGGAATAATAGGTCACGATGTTTATCAGGATCAGTAGAAGCATCACCCACTCGATGATTATGATGGGGATTTCACGGATCTCGTCCCAGTCTTCATCATTATGGAATAATTCCTTTAATGTTTCATATCCAAAATAGAAAACTACACAGACAAAAGTCAGGCCACAGCAGGTGCATCTACTATGGTGGATGACTTTTTTTGCTCCTGGTAATTTATACATCTGGATGGACTGCCCAAGGTAGTATAAGGCTTCACATGTAATGGAAATTATCGTGCTGACAAAGTGTATCCTGGGATATTCTTCGGGGGACAATACATGCATAACAGCTGTGGAAAAACAGGAGGCCCACACAATGGCCAGCAGGATCCTCTGGATCAGGACCTGATGACCCCTGAACTCTTCAGTATGCATAACCATATACTTATAAATAAGAAAGGTTAGTACCAAAGTGCCAATGGACGTCCCTATAAATCCAATTCTGAATAATATGCTTTCGGGAAAGACATTTCCCACGTCACTGTGAAGGAAAAGAAACCAATGTTATTATGGATATTTCCTCACTCCCAACCCATGAAATAAGAATCATTTGCTTGTTTATCTTACCTGATGCTCATCAGTGGCGAGGCTGCATGGCCGAGGACGACCGTCATGATGTAGCTGGTGGCAAGCCAGGCCGCACACCAAAACGCCAACAGGAGGGGGACGAACCCCAGTCCTTTTAGCTCCATTTCAGACAAGTAGAAAAAGAAGACGCTAATCTCACTAATCGCACTGGAACAGACTGAAGGCTCGGGCGGCTGTCAGTGGGATGTCAGGCCTCCAGCTGTCTATGACATCACATGTGACATGTCAGAATGACTGCTTGTTTCTTTGAGCTGCCATGATTTAGTATCTGCTATAGACAGAACCTGATGTTTTTACTATGGACCTTACAGACCTCAGAACCCAAGTAATTAGTGCAGGGGCTCCATTTTGATCATCTCATATTTCACATTATTTGAGTTCCAGGGCTCAGATACATTTGCACCCTCTATAGCAGTGGTCTTCAAGCTGTGAACCCCCAACCGCTGCAGAACCACAACTCCCAGCATGCCCAGACAGCAACTTTGCATAAGGAAATAGTCTAATTAAACTTTTCTTATATATAGAATCCCTGAAATCTCCAATCTCTCCTTTTATTGCTTTATGATCTGTGTTACTTATTTGTAAAAAACAATGTTTGTGATTGTTTTCCCCCCACACACTTATGGGCTATCTCTTCAAACGACTTTATTTGACCTAAAGCGTATAATTGATTTACATAAATAAGCCCCTTTTCATCCAAAAGAGTGAATCTTTAATTTTAAGGAACTCTTTAAGTGCTTTATTCGACCATAATGAAGTAAAGTCAAAACTCCATGTGATTTAAAAAATAAATTTAAGTTCCCCCCATACTTAATTATCTAGATATGCATGGGTGTAGTGAGTATCCCAGCTTCCAAAATCTCAAAAATATCCTTCATTTTTCAGAGGCTTTTTCAAAAATGAAAGAAGCGATCTGATTGGTTGCTATGGGCAACTCAGAAACTTTTCCTCTGGGCAGGTTTTGATAAATCTCCCTCTATGGGGGAGATTCATTAAGACCAGTGTAGAGGAAGAGTTGTGCAGTTGCCCATAGCAACCAGATTGCTTCTTTCATTTTTCACAATGCCTTTGCAAAATGAAAGAAGCGATCTGATTGGTTGCTATGGGCAACTCAGCATATTTTCCTGGAAAAGTTTCTGAGTTGCCCATAGCAACCAATCAGATTACTTCCTTCATTTTTCAGAGACTTTTTCAAAAATGAAAGAAGCGATCTGATTGGTTGCTATGGGCAACTCAGCAGCTTTCCCCATAGACCACAATGGGCCTACTGGTTTCAATGGGCAAAAAATCAGAGTTAATGCACTAGACACAGTTCTCTATACCATTAACCCCTTCCCGACCTATGACATACCTGTACGTCATGGGTGGCAAGGTGTTCCCGACCCATGACATACAGGTACGTCATGAACATTTTTGCCGCTACTCGCGGCATCCCGCAGCGCCCGGTAAGATGGTGGCTATCACTGATAGCCAGCCATCTTACCATGCGACCACGGGGGGTTTCATCCCCCACCCCCCCCCCCCCCAGCGATCGCTGCTATCAGCTGGTCAACTCTGACTAGCTAATAGCAGCGTTTCGCTATCAGAATATTTAGCAGCGCGGTGTGTAAGTCCCGATCACGGGGATCGGGACACACACCGCTCTGCTAAGTGTCCCTTACCCATCCCCCGGCATCACTTACCCGACCATGCGGTGTCCCGAGTGGTCCCGTTGCGAGCGACGTCCTCCAGGCGGTCCCGGCGGCGCTGCGTCCCGGCGGCGCAGGTTGACCGCCAGATGAAGGGGCAGCCGACACGCCCCCTCAAAAAAAGCGCTATAGCAGAGCCAGAAATTGCCAAAGGCAGCGCTGCATCAGTCCCCCAAAAAATGTGAGTTCCTGGATTTAAATATCTATATTCAGGATGGCTGTTCGCATACTGCCAACTATTTTAAGGAGGTGAATGCAAACAGATACCTCGACTTTAACAGTTGCCATCTTAAATAATGGAAGAAGAACATTCCATTCGGTCAAATGAAAAGAATCCGAAGGAATTGTTCTTCCACACAAAAATACCTACAACAACTAGAGAACCTGGAGGATCGTTTTAAACAAAAAGGGTATCCCAAACCCCTTATACAAGGAGCACGCCAGAGAGTGGACGAATTAGAACAAAGTGCTTGCTTGAAAAATAATAAACAGGGTAATGCAGAGGGGGGTTATAATGATGAATTTGATTCTGTTTTTCTAACTAGGTATTACACTTCACACACCAATATTTTTTTATAATTTTTTTTTTTTTTTTTGTATAGGTAATATCACCAGCTCATATTATTGTGTCATGATTACTGGCACCATATGTAGTCCCCCAGTTATTCTTCTTTAGATGTTTTCCGTGTCCTGTGCAGTATCTCTCCCAGAAGTCCACTTGATGGCCCCCGTGGTGGTCTACACCCCGAAGTCATCAATTTTTACTCTAAGAGAGAGTGTGCAGCTGTTTCTGGAGACGGTCAACAATAACCTCTGCATGGTGGAATAATAGGTCACGATGTTTATCAGGATCAGTAGAAGCATCACCCACTCGATGATTATGATGGGGATTTCACGGATCTCGTCCCAGTCTTCATCATTATGGAATAATTCCTTTAATGTTTCATATCCAAAATAGAAAACTACACAGACAAAAGTCAGGCCACAGCAGGTGCATCTACTATGGTGGATGACTTTTTTTGCTCCTGGTAATTTATACATCTGGATGGACTGCCCAAGGTAGTATAAGGCTTCACATGTAATGGAAATTATCGTGCTGACAAAGTGTATCCTGGGATATTCTTCGGGGGACAATACATGCATAACAGCTGTGGAAAAACAGGAGGCCCACACAATGGCCAGCAGGATCCTCTGGATCAGGACCTGATGACCCCTGAACTCTTCAGTATGCATAACCATATACTTATAAATAAGAAAGGTTAGTACCAAAGTGCCAATGGACGTCCCTATAAATCCAATTCTGAATAATATGCTTTCGGGAAAGACATTTCCCACGTCACTGTGAAGGAAAAGAAACCAATGTTATTATGGATATTTCCTCACTCCCAACCCATGAAATAAGAATCATTTGCTTGTTTATCTTACCTGATGCTCATCAGTGGCGAGGCTGCATGGCCGAGGACGACCGTCATGATGTAGCTGGTGGCAAGCCAGGCCGCACACCAAAACGCCAACAGGAGGGGGACGAACCCCAGTCCTTTTAGCTCCATTTCAGACAAGTAGAAAAAGAAGACGCTAATCTCACTAATCGCACTGGAACAGACTGAAGGCTCGGGCGGCTGTCAGTGGGATGTCAGGCCTCCAGCTGTCTATGACGTCTATGACATCACATGTGACATGTCAGAATGACTGCTTGTTTCTTTGAGCTGCCATGATTTAGTATCTGCTATAGACAGAACCTGATGTTTTTACTATGGACCTTACAGACCTCAGAACCCAAGTAATTAGTGCAGGGGCTCCATTTTGATCATCTCATATTTCACATTATTTGAGTTCCAGGGCTCAGATACATTTGCACCCTCTATAGCAGTGGTCTTCAAGCTGTGAACCCCCAACCGCTGCAGAACCACAACTCCCAGCATGCCCAGACAGCAACTTTGCATAAGGAAATAGTCTAATTAAACTTTTCTTATATATAGAATCCCTGAAATCTCCAATCTCTCCTTTTATTGCTTTATGATCTGTGTTACTTATTTGTAAAAAACAATGTTTGTGATTGTCTTCCCCCCACACACTTATGGGCTATCTCTTCAAACGACTTTATTTGACCTAAAGCGTATAATTGATTTACATAAATAAGCCCCTTTTCATCCAAAAGAGTGAATCTTTAATTTTAAGGAACTCTTTAAGTGCTTTATTCGACCATAATGAAGTAAAGTCAAAACTCCATGTGATTTAAAAAATAAATTTAAGTTCCCCCCATACTTAATTATCTAGATATGCATGGGTGTAGTGAGTATCCCAGCTTCCAAAATCTCAAAAATATCCTTCATTTTTCAGAGGCTTTTTCAAAAATGAAAGAAGCGATCTGATTGGTTGCTATGGGCAACTCAGAAACTTTTCCTCTGGGCAGGTTTTGATAAATCTCCCTCTATGGGGGAGATTCATTAAGACCAGTGTAGAGGAAGAGTTGTGCAGTTGCCCATAGCAACCAGATTGCTTCTTTCATTTTTCACAATGCCTTTGCAAAATGAAAGAAGCGATCTGATTGGTTGCTATGGGCAACTCAGCATATTTTCCTGGAAAAGTTTCTGAGTTGCCCATAGCAACCAATCAGATTACTTCCTTCATTTTTCAGAGACTTTTTCAAAAATGAAAGAAGCGATCTGATTGGTTGCTATGGGCAACTCAGCAGCTTTCCCCATAGACCACAATGGGCCTACTGGTTTCAATGGGCAAAAAATCAGAGTTAATGCACTAGACACAGTTCTCTATACCATTAACCCCTTCCCGACCTATGACATACCTGTACGTCATGGGTGGCAAGGTGTTCCCGACCCATGACATACAGGTACGTCATGAACATTTTTGCCGCTACTCGCGGCATCCCGCAGCGCCCGGTAAGATGGTGGCTATCACTGATAGCCAGCCATCTTACCATGCGACCACGGGGGGTTTCATCCCCCACCCCCCCCCCCCAGCGATCGCTGCTATCAGCTGGTCAACTCTGACTAGCTAATAGCAGCGTTTCGCTATCAGAATATTTAGCAGCGCGGTGTGTAAGTCCCGATCACGGGGATCGGGACACACACCGCTCTGCTAAGTGTCCCTTACCCATCCCCCGGCATCACTTACCCGACCATGCGGTGTCCCGAGTGGTCCCGTTGCGAGCGACGTCCTCCAGGCGGTCCCGGCGGCGCTGCGTCACGGAGGTGAGTTTCCGGCAGCAGTGCGGCATCTTCATTGGCAGCAGTGAGATCGCCGTAAAGCGATCTCACTGCTGCCTCTGGGAGTTTCAAAACGGCAACTCCCAGCATGCCCAGACAGCCTTTGGCTTTCTGGGCATGCTGGGAGTTGTAGTTTTGTAACATCTGGAGGTCCACAGTTTGGAGACCACTGTATAATGGTCTCCAATCTGTGCTGTTCCAGATGTTGCAAAACTACAACTCCCAGCATGCTCAGTCTGTTCAGGCATGCTGGGAGTTGTAGTTCTCTAACATCTGGAAGAGCATAGATTGGAGACCATTATACAGTGGTCTCCAAACTGTGGACCTCCAGATATTGCAAAACTACAACTCCCAGCATGCCCAGACTGCCCAAGCATGCTGGAAGTTGTAGTTCGGCAACATCTGATCCTTCAGATATTGCCGAACTACAACTTCCAGCATGCTTGGGCAGTCTGGGCATGCTGGGAGTTGTAGTTTTGCAACAACTGGAGGCACACTAGTTGGGAAACATTGTCCGTTTGCTACCTCAGTGCCTCCAGCTGTTTCAATTGTTGCAAAACTATAACTCCCAGCATGCACTGACAGACCATGCATGCTGGGAGTTGTAGTTTTGCAACAGCTGGAGGCACACTGGTTTGGAAACGCTAAGTTTGGTTGCAAAACACTTGAAAGTTTATTACTTAACTTAGTGTTTCCAAACCAGTGTGCCTCCAGCTGTTGCAAAACTACAACTCCCAGCATGCACGGACAGCCAAAGGGCATGCTCGGAGTTTGCAACAGCTGGATGTTTGCCCCCTCCCCCCAATGTGAATGTACAGGGTACACTCACATGGGCGGAGGTTTACAGTGAGTGCTGCAAGTTTGAGATGGCGCAAAATTTGCGCTGCAGCTCAAACTCCCAGCGGCAAACTTGCTGTGAACCTCTGCCCATGTGACTGTACCCTAAAAACACTACACTACACTAACACTAACCTAAAATAAAAAGTAAAAAACACTACATATACACATTATCCCTACACAGCCCCCCTCCCCCAAAAAAATGAAAAACGTCTGGTACGCTACTGTTTCCAAAACGGAGCCTCCAGCTGTTGCAAAATAATAACTCCCAGTATTGCCGGACAGCCATTGACTGTCCAGGCATGCTGGGAGTTTTGCAACAGCTGGAGGCACCCTGTTTGGGAATCATTGGCATAGAATACCCCTATGTCCACCCCTATGCAAATCCCTAATTCAGGCCTCAAATGCGCATGGCGCTCTCTCACTTTGGAGCCCTGTTGTATTTCAGGGCAACAGTTTTGGGACACATATGGGGTATTGCCGTACTCGGGAGAAATTGCCTTACAAATTTTGGGGGGCTTTTTCTTCTTTAACCCCTTATGAAAAGGTGAAGTTGGGGTCTACACCAGCATGTTAGTGTAAAAAAATAATTTTTTTACTCTGACATGCTGGTGTTGCCCTATACTTTTCATTTTCACAAGAGGTAAAAGGGGAAAAAAGATCCTCTAAATTTGTAATGCAATTTCTCCCGAGTATGGAGATACCCCATATGTGGGCGCAAAGTGCTCTGGGGGCGCACAACAAGGCTCAGAAGGGAGAGTGCACCATGTACATTTGAGGCGATTTGCACAGGGGTGGCTGATTGTTACAGCAGTTCTCGGAATCAGAATGATAAGTAAAAGCATTCCAGAGTTATTAATGTTTAAAGTGACAGTGGTCAGATTTTCAAAAAATGCCCAGGACCTGAAGGTGAAAATGGGCTGGGTCATGAAGGGGTTAAAGGGGTACTCCGGTGAAAACCTTTTTTTTCTTTTAAATCAACTGGCTCCGGAAAGTTAAACAGATTTGTAAATTACTTCTATTAAAAAATCGTAATCTTTCCTGTACTTATTAGCTGCTGAATACTACAGAGGAAATTATTTTCTTTTTGGAATGCTCTCTGATGACATCACGAGCACAGTGCTCTCTGCTGACGTTATTATAATAATAATAATAATGTCTTTATTTATTGTTGTCCTTAGTGGGATTTGAACCCTCTCCAGCTCCACTATATCTTTCTTGTACACTGGTGCTCAGTACTGTACACAGTACTCTATGTGAGGACTGACTAGTGATTTGTACAGCGGTAGCATTATTTCCTTGTCGTCGGCATCTATGCCCCTATTGATGTACCCCATGATTTTATTAGCCTTGGCAGCAGCTGCCCGACACTGGTCACTACAGCTAAGTTTACTGTTACCTAAGGCTCCTAAGTCCTTTTCCATGTCAGTCGTCCTAAGTGTTCTTCCATTTAATACATAATCCCAGCTCGGATTTTTGCATTACCTTACATTTATCAGTGTTGAACCTCATCTGCCACTTCCCAGCCCAAACCTCCAACCTATCCAGATCCATTTGTAACAGTGCACTGTCCTCTATAGTGTTTACCACTTTACAGAGTTTGGTGTCATCTGCAAAGATTGCTACTTTACTATTCAACCCCTCTGCAAGGTCACTCATGAATATATTAAATAGGACAGGACCCAAGACGGACCCCTGTGGTACCCCACTAGTAACAGTCACCCAATCAGAATAAGTACCATTAATAAACACCCTCTGTTTCCTATCATTGAGCCAGTTACTTACCCACTTGCGCACATTCTCACCCAGCCCAAACCTTCTCATTTTATGCACCAACCTTTTATGTGGAACCGTATCAAATGCTTTGGAAAAATCCAGATATACGACATCCAGCGATTGCCCCTGGTCCAGTCTTGTGCTCACCTCCTCATAAAAGCTGATCAGGTTAGTTTGACAGGATCAATCCCTCATAAATCCATGCTGATACAGGGTCATACATTTATTTTTATCAAGATATTCCAAAATAGCATCTCTTAGGAAACCCTCAAACAATTTACCGAGGTTAAACTAACAGGTCTATAATTCCCGGGGTCACCTTTTGACCCCTTCTTAAATATTGGCACCACATTTGCCATGCGCCAGTCCTGGGGAACAGTCCCTGTCACTATAGAGTCCCTGAATATTAAAAATTGGGGTCTGTCTATTACATTACTTTTTTTTTATATTTTTTTTATTTTAATATTAAACAATTACAAAAATACATTGTACAAATCCGATAAAACAACATCACCAATCGGAAGAAAAGCAAAAGCCATAGAAGCCAAATCCATACTTGTTTACATCCAAGAGTATGTCTAATCAAATTTGCCCATCTTACCAATAGCTCCCAGCAGTATAAACTCTATCGTACGAGGTACCTTCACAGGGATTTTACTTTCTACCTCTTTTATTACAGATTCCCAGAAAACAGATATCTTCTCACACGACCAAAAACTATGTAAATAGTCCGCCTCTTCCAAACCACATTTAACACACTGTGAAGTGATTCTCACCCCTATCCTATGTAAATGAAGCGCGGAATAGTGGGTCTTGTGTAATATCTTAAATTGTGTAATTTTATGTTCCATATTACGAGAAACCTTGCTTATATTTTGGGCCATAATGTCCCAATCTTCCTCAGACACAGTACCCACTATTCCGGACCATTTGTCTTTAATTCTGTCGATCCCCCTTACTCCAATAATCTTATTTAATTTCTTATACAAAATTGATATTCCTTTTTTTTTTTAAAGTGCTCTATTTGAGTTAGTGCTTCTATGAAATTGTGTTTCTGTGCTACATATATCTCCTTATCTATCGTGTTATGGACTGCATGACTAACTTGCCAATAGTACAGCCAATCGTTATCACTAATATCATACCCCCTTTTTATGTGCTCAAATGAAAAGAGTTGTCCTTTATCAAATAATTGTTCCAGTCGTTTTATACCCTTACTATCCCAAAAAGTTGACTCACACTTCACCAATTCTTTAAATTTATTGTTACCCCATAGGGGTGTGAACCCAAAACTATTTCCTACATGTAATTCTCCCTTTAATCTTTCCCATACTTTCCTATATTTATACAATAACATCGTGTTATTTGACCCACTCTCCTCATAATCATCTCATTCCAACACCTCATATATGTTCACTTTCTCCTTATCTACTACAATCTTCTCCAGATATCTAAAATTTCTCCAATTCACGATTCGTACCAACTGCGCGGCCATGTAATAAACAAAGAAATTGGGCATATCCAATCCCCCCCTATCTCCAGGGGCCATAAAATATCTGTACTTCAGACGAACCCTTTTTCTTCCCCATAACAATCTACCCAGTATCACTTCTATCTTCCGGAACCAGCATTTGCCGATCCACACTGGCGAGGTAGCAAGAAAAAAAAGGATCTGTGGGAGGACCACCATTTTTATTATCGCCATCCTTTCTGACATAGAGAAGGGCATTTTAATCCATACTTCTACTCTCTTCGCTAAACTATTCAAAAGGGGCAGTATATTGTTAATCACAAACCTATCATTCGTGGCTGCTATTTTTACTCCCAGATAATGGAGACATTCATTTTTTTTTAACACGGATAGTCTTCCCACCGTCTCCCCCATATCTTCATCCAGGGGGAGCATAGTAGATTTACTCCAATTTATGTCCAACCCAGATAGAGGGGCAAATGCCTCGAACATCTTAATGATACGATGTATTTTTTCTTGTGGGTTAGTTACAAAAAGGAGGATATCATCTACAAATAACAAGATCTTACTCTTCTCTCCATTTACTCCAAATCCCTCATAAACATCATTATCTCTTATCCAAGCCGCTAAGGGTTCAATATAAATTAAAAATAAAAAGGGTGAGAGGGGGCAGCCCTGCCTTGTTCCTCTACTTAGTTTGAATGGGTAGGAGGGGGTTCCATCTACCACCACACTCGCCTCGGGGTTAGTGTATAGTAGCTGAATATAACTCAAAAACCTCGGGCCCACCCTAACCCTTTTCAAAACTTCCCAGAGGTATTCCCACTCCACCCTGTCAAAAGCTTTAGTAGCATCCAATGACAGAATGGAGCGGGGGCCACGGGATCCACTCTGGATTGCTTCATACACCTGGTGGATATTGTCATGAACCGTTCTTCCTGACCTAAACCCTCCCTGGTCACCGCCCACCACTACCTCCACTACTTTATCCAATCTCCTTGCCAGTGCTTTCGCTATTATCTTTATATCTGTATTAAGCAAGGAGATATGAGCCCAAATCCAAGGGATCCTTATCTTTTTTCCTAATGAGTCTAATATTAGCCTCACACATAGATTTAGGGAGAACCCCCCCCCCCCCCCTCCAGGATTCATTAATGATACCCAGCAGTTTTGGAAGCAGCAGGATTGAGTATATTCTATATATCTAGAAAGGAATGCCGTCAGACCCAGGGGATGTATTCCCTTGGATTGATGCCAATGCCTCCTCCAATTCCTGGAGGGAGATTGGGTCATCCAGGGAGTCCCTGACATCCTCTGTCAAACTCGGAATATTAATTCCCCTCAAGAATTCCGCTACCTCCGCCCTATTAATATAGCTGCCCATATAGAGATTGGAGAAAAAAGAGCCAACCATTTGGGCTATTTCTTCTCTATCTGTGGTTATGCTGTCATCCTCCCTCCTCAGAGCCATAATACCACGTTCGTCGCCTTGATTTTTAAGTAATCTTGACAGTGTCTTATTTGGTTTCCCTTTCTCAAAGAAATTAAATTGCCCACTGAAGAATAGTTTATTTTGTGCCTTTTTAAGTAGATATTCTTTATATTCCTCTTGAGCTGCCTTCAGTTCTAACAGCTGTTCCCCCCACTATCCTCTTCTATCCCTGCTTCTAATGTTGCCACTTTACTATTCAGTACTGATTCTTCCTGTGAGAATTCCTTTTTTTTTTTTATTGATTCGCCCTATATATAGACCCCTCAAGTATGCCTTCATAGTATCCCATACCACCTGAGGGTTTGCGGACTTATGATTAATCTCCCAGAATGCCTCTATTTCCTGTCTAAACCAGTCCTGGTCGCCCACTAATTCAATCCAGTGGGGGTTGAGCCGAAAGCCCAACCTTTTCCCACCCATTACCTTACCTCCAATTTCCACCACCACTGGGCAATGGTCCGATAGGGTTTTAGCTTTATACTGCACCCTGCTGGTCCAGGTCATTGCATTCTTATCACACAGGCATAAGTCAATTCGGGAAGCGGTGTTATATGAGGTACTAAAACATGAGTACTGTCTTACTCCTGGGTTTAGTTTCCGCCACCCATCAACCCAATTCATCTCTCCACAGTATCTCGCCAATGCTGTTTCGTTCCCCCCTACATTCCTACCTAATTTGTATCTGTCCATACTAGGGTCTATTACATTGTTCAAATCTCCAACTATCCATAATGCCGAATGTGTCTTACTTTCGCTATAGCTCACGAGGTCCCTCAGAACATCCACTCTAAAAGATGGAGGAATATAAACAAAAGCCAAGATGACTGCCCTATCTTCCCATATTCCATAAAGAAATACATATCGACCATACTTATCTACCTTTGCATTCTTAGTCTCGAATGGTACCCTCCTGTGAACATATACTGATACTCCCATGGAGTAGGAAGAGAGTCTGGAGTGGTATTCTTCTTTGGCCCACTTCCTTGGAAGTATCTGCTCATCTCTTGACCTATGGGTCTCAACTAAACATATGATCGCAGGAAGGCACCTCCGAATATAATCGAAGACTGCACACTTTTTAATTCTATCTGACATACCTCGTATGTTCCAGGCTAATAATTTAAGCATAGATATATTTGCCTAAGAGAAAAAAGAAAAGAGAGAAGAAGAAGAGAGAGAGAAAAAAAAAAAAAAACACTCTTTTGATCATCCCGTGCCATCCCTCCCTCCTTTCCCTTATCCTTCCCCCCCCCCGCACCCCCCCTCTCCCCATAATGCACCGTACTTCTACTATGCACTCCTATCCTAGTGACACCCCAGAGAACCCCCCAACCCCTCCCCCCTCCCCCCCGAGACGTAACATTATTACTCAACTAATACTTCCAACCCCTAATGCCACAGTAGTGCCTTATATTAGATGCCTTATTTATCCATCCAATCTGAGACTTCTTGTGGGGTTCCAAATATTGTTACCTTTCCCTTATGCTCAACCCGGAGTCTCGTTGGAAACAGCAGAGAGAAGGGCACCCCTGCGTTCTTTAGCCGCCTTTTTATCTCCCGAAAGGATGCCCTTTTCCTCTGGGTCTCCCAAGAGAAATCCGGATATAGAAAAATATTCTGTCCATTATACTGTAGGTCCCTCATCTCTCTTGCCCTCCTAAGGATAGTATCCCTGTCCTGGGAGGTATATAACTTAATTAGGATTGTCCTAGGGGGACCCCCCGGAGGGGGAATACGCCTTGGCACTGATGAGCTCGTTCAATCCCAAACATTGGAGTAAGATGCCCTTCCCCTATCCCCTCCTTCAACCACCTACTAAGAAACTGTATGGCAGAGTCCCCCCCCCCCTCCACCCCCTCAGGAAACCCCACCATCCCATCAGGAAACCCCACCATCCTTATATTACAACGTCTGGATCTATCCTCAAGGTCAGTGAGCTTATCTTTAACAGATGTCCTCTCCTTTTTCAAGTCATTAACCTCCTCCTCCAAAACCTTAATCCTATTTTCTGTTTTAGGGGCTTCTTCCTCCAGTCTGGAAATCCTATCTCTCATTTTAGTCATATCGTGTCTTATCAGAGATACCTCGGTAGATACCACACCTAATTGTTTATTTATCTCCTCAATTGCACAATTAGATTTTTTCACCCCTCCCAAGATCTCCTCCAACATCTGTGTTCCCACAGGGGGCACAGACTGCCCTTCCTCAGTTTCTTCCACCGCCAAGACCGAGTACCTAGAGCCTGTTTTACTAGGGGAGAGATCCTTCTGGGTTCTAGTTTTTATACCCACAGCTGGAGACTTCCATATTTTATCCAATTTACCCATAGCCCCCTTATCTTTTTGTGGCGAGCTACCCCCTGATCTTCTGGGGTTCACCTTAGGGGCCATTTCACCCACTATTTCTCTTCACTTTATATTTGTGGGGTGTATGTATCACTACGGGGATATCACGGACCAACTTAGCAACTTTATACACCATAGGCCCCTCCCACTCGAGAATTTAAATCCCGTTATTTACAGCATACAAAAGTAAGAATTCACAGTCCCATATGGCTCTGGGGAGCGCTTAAAACCTAGGGTATCACACCCTGATCCAGAAATATCCACCACCAAATATAGCATACTAATATGCAACTACGGAATCATTAGCGTATTCACGCTCCCCCTGGTAGACAGTGCAATCACCCCCCAGAGTCACTGATCTTATTGGGTCCAGGGAGGGGTCCAATTTCATGAGAGAGGAATTCTGCTAAGACCAAGTTGTTCAATTTAGTCCATGAGTCCCGGTTTCTCCAAATCGCTAGGAGGAGTGACCAGGCAGAGAGTCAGGCATCCAATATTGTCCATTCCACATGGGGCCAGTGCAAGAGGCTGCTTCTGTTCAGAATATTGCCGGGGTATTAATCAATGGTTTCACCGGCTTCTGCACTGTTAGATATTCATCACATGTAAAGTCTGATCGTTTTACTCAGCTCCACTCTCCATCCACAAGAAAGGGTCTGGGCCAGTCTATTCAAATCCCAGCAAGGAGTAGCGGAGTTCCACACATGCCCCTCAACACCTCCGCGTCTGTCTATTACATTACTTAATTCCTTTAGAACATGGGGGTGAATGCCATCTGGACCTGGTGATTTGTCTATTTAGATTTTTTGTAGGTGGCACTGTACTTCTTCCTGGGTTAGACAGGTGACCTGTACTGGGGAGCTTACCTTATCACACTGTATTTCACCTGGCATTTCATTTTCCTCAGTGAATACAGTGGAGAAGAATTTTAGTATATTTGCTTTTTCCTGATCCCCGTTTATAATTTCTTCCTCATCATTTTTTAAAGGGCCAACACTTTCATTTTTGACCTTTTTGCTATTTATATAATTAAAGAACATTTTGGTGTTAGTCATACTCTCTTTGGCAATGAGTCTTTCTGTCTCTATTTTTGCGGCTTTTATCTGTTTTTTACATATTTCACATTTTTCTCTATAGCTTTTTAATGCTTCTTCACTGCTGTCCTGTTTTAGTAACTGAAATGCTTTATTTTAGTCATTTATTGCCCCCTTAACATTTTTATTCATCCATATTGGTTTACTTTTATTTCTGACCCTTTTATTCCTATAAAGTATATACATCTTACAGTGAAAATTTAAGATATTTTTAAAAGTCTCCCATTTAGTGTCAGTATTGTTATTTTTGAGGACATTATCCCATTTTATATTGTTATGGGCTTCTCTGAGTTGATCGAACTTTGCTTTTCGAAAGTTCATTGTTTTTGTGGCCCCTCGAGAGATTCCCTTATTGAAGAACAAGTTATAATGTATTACATTATGATCACTATTTCCTCGGTGTCCATCTACTTGCACATTAATTACTCTGCCAGTTTCAGTACGTTGGTAAATATTAAGTCTAGTAGGGCGCCCCCTCTGGTCAGGCCCTGCACCATTTGGGACAGATAATGGTCTTTAGCTATAGTCAGAAATCTGTTTCCTTTAAAGTCGAAGTCTGCCCAGTTCTCCATGAACCCAAACCCCTCCTTCCTACACCAGCTTCTGAGCCACTTGTTTACCTCCCTTATCTCCCGCAGCCTCTCTGGTACGGCTCGTGGTACAGGTAATATTTCAGAAAATACTACCTTGGAGGTCCTTGCCTTAAGCTTGCAGCCTAAGTCCCTGAAATCATTTTTAAGGACACTCCATCTACCTCTTACTTTGTCATTGGTGCCAATATGTACCATGACTGCTGGGTCTTCTCCAGCCCCACCCAGCAACCTGTCAACCCGATCCGCGATGTGCCGAACTCGAGCGCCAGGAAGACAACACACTGTTCGGCTATCCCGGTCTTTGTGACAGATCACCCTGTCTGTCCCCCTAATAATTGAGTCCCCCACTACCAGTACCTGTCTGGCCTGCCCTGCTCTCCTCCCTCCCTCCTTACTGGAGCAGACACCCCCCTGGCGGTCAGAGGCAGAGTCCTGCTGCAGTACCGCTAGCTCTGAAATGACATCCCCCTCATCTGCCAACTGGGCAAACTTGTTGGGGTGTGCCAGTTCAGGACTAGCCTCCCTGACACTTTTCCCTCTACCCCGTTTTCTAACTGTAACCCAGCTAACTGCCTGACTGTCCTGCCCCTCCGTCCCACTATCCATCCCCACCTCGACCCCAGAGAGTACCTGCTCAGTGAGCAGGAGACTACTCTGCGGGTTGTCAATGCATCTCAGTGTTGCCAGTTGCTCCTCTAGATCCAGGATCTGGGCTTCTAAATGAGCAACTCGCACACATCTCGCACAACAATATGCACCCTCAAACTGTTGTTCAAGGATTGCATACATTGCGCAAGATGCACACTGGACTGCCTTTTCCAACATGGAGGTCATACTAGATTTGGGGATTGCAAAAATTAACAGAAAAGAAAAAAAAATCAAATATTTCAATTTAAACTTCCTGAATTTAAAGTCCCTTAATTTTAAGTCCCCTCACTTTTATACTCACTCACTTGTATGCTTCACACTCTTGTATACAGACAAACAATCGCTAGCTCAACATAGTGTATTTGCTTTATATTTATCACAACCACAACCACCTCTCTTCCACTGCCTGGAAGTGAAACTTTTTTTTTTTTTTTTTTCATTTACACATCCAAATTTAACGAAAAGTCGTAAAAGACCTGTGGGGTGTTAAGGCTCACTGGACCCCTTGGTACGTGGCTTGAGGGGTGTAGTTTCCAAAATGGTATGCCATGTGGGGGTTTTCTGCTCTTCTGGCACCATAGGGGCTTCCAAAATGTGACATGCCCCCCAAAAACCATTTCAGCAAAAATTCACTCTCCAAAATCCCATTGTTGCTCCTTCCCTTCTGAGCCCTCTACTGCACCAGCCGAACACTTTACATACACATATGAGGTATTTCCTTACTCTAGAGAAATTGGGTTACAAATTTTGGGGGGCTTTTTCTCCTATTACCCCTTGTAAAAATTCAACAAACTGGGTCTACAAGAACATGCGAGTGTAAAAAATGGAGATTTTGAATTTCCTCCTTCACTTTGCTGCTATTCCTGTGAAACACCTAAAGGGTTAACACACTTACCCAAATGTCATTTTGGATACTTTGAGGGGTGCAGTTTTTATAATGTGGTCATTTGTGGGGTATTTCTAATATGAAGGCCCTTCAAATCCACTTCAAAACTGAACTGGTCCCTGAAAAATTCCAATTTAGAAAATGTTGTGAAAAATTGGAAAAGTGCTGCTGAACTTTGAAGCCCTCTGATATCTTCTAAAACTTAAAACCTGTCAACTTTATGATGAAAATATAAAGTAGACATATTGTATCTGTGAATCAATATATTATTTATTTGGAATGTCTGTTTTTGTTACAAGCAGAGAGCTTCAAAGTTAGAAAAATGCTAAATTTTCAATTTTTTCATCAAATTTTGGAATTTTTCACCAAGAAATGATGCAAGCCTCGACAAAAATTTACCACTAACATGAAGTAGAATATGTCACGAAAAAACAATGTCAGAATCAGAATGAAAAGTAAAAGTATCCCAGAGTTATTAATGCTTAAAATGACAATGGTCAGATGTGCAAAAATGGCTGGGTCCTTAAGGTGAAAATGGGCTGGTTCCTTAAGGGGTTAAACCCCACTGGCATTTGACAGATCTTTGGAACAGTGGGCTGTGCAAATGAAAAATTTTCATTTTTCTTTTGGCAGACCACTGCTCAAAAAAATCTATCAGACACCTGTGAGATGTAAATGCTCACTGCACTTCTTATTAGGGGTGTAGTTTCCAAAATGGGGTCACATGTGTGTGTGTGTGTGTGTGTGTGTGGGGGGGGGGGGGGTTCACTGTTCTGGCACCATGGAGGCCTAAATGCACATGGCCTTCAATTTCAGCCAGATTCTCTCTCCAAAAGCCCAATGGTGCTCCTTCTCTTCTGAGCCCTGTAGTTCACCCGCAGAGCACTTTACATCCACATGTGGGGTATTTTCTGACTCAGAAGAGATGGGGTTACAAATTTTGCTGGGCTTTTTTTCCTATTACCCCTTGTGAAAATGATAAAATTGGGGTAACAATAGCATTTTAGGGAAAAAAATATACATTTTTTTATTTTCACCTCCAACTTTAACAAAAATTTGTCAAACACCTGTGGGATGTTAAGGCTCACTATACCCCTTGTTACTTTACGTGAGGGGTGTAGTTTTCTAAATGGGGGTCACATATGGGTGTTTTTTATGTTTATGTCAGAACTGCTGTAACTACCAGCCACCCCTGTGCAAATCACCAATTTAGGCCTCAAATGTATATGGTACACTCTGTTTACACTAACATGCTGGTGTAGACCCAAAATTTACCTTTTCTTAAGGGTTAAAAGAAGAGAAAAAAAATTTGTAACCAAAAACTGTTGCCTTGAAATATGAGAGGGCTCCAAAGTGAAAGAGCACCATGTGCATTTGAGGCCTAAATTAGGGATTTGCATCCACCACCAAATTACCCTACAGCAGTGCTTTCCAAATAGGGTGTCTCCAGCTGTTGCACTACTTCCTGTTCAGGGTGTGGTTGTGTGATCGTCAGCTCCAGGAGAACCAGAGAACCAGAGAGCAGCAGGATTTTCACCAGCCCTCCCCCCCCCCCCCCCCCCCCAGGTTTGTGGCAGCCTTCGGGGAAGGGTTTCCCTGCATGAACCCCAACGTCCCCATCTCCCTTACCAGGCCGGCGGGAGGTGGAGGTGACATTGCAACGGCCAACTCCCAGGATGGGGTACGGAGATCCTCCAGGATCCGCAGAAATGCAGAACCAACTCCACCGTCCATATCTGGAAGCCGCAAGGCTGCAAGGAAGGCTACAAGCAAGGCTGCAGGTAAAGACCTGCATGAAGGTGAGGAGTTGAGGAGAAACATGGGGAGGCAAGGTACCTCTGAACCCCAGCAATGGGGGGCATTGGGTCCCAGGGAGTCTTTGGCCACTTTTGGGTCCCGAATCCAAGCAAAAATGGCGGAGTATGAGTGTCTTGGCAAAATGCTTCGTGGGCTAAGAGAGGACTTAAAATTTGCCCGTTACCAGGCTGATTACACCTCAAAAAATCGAAGGCCAGTGTATTCGGCTAAAGTGCGCACCCTGAAAAAAGAGGTTGAGGAGGTAGAAAGGGTGAGGATGGAGATCATGGAAGGGGCTGGTATCTTCAGAGAAAAACTCTGCAATGAAAGTCGGTTCAGAGGCCAGCAGAACCCAGAAAGAGAGGAGGAGGTCAGTCACAGCGAAAGCAGTGCAGAGGAGGATGGTGTGGAGGTGGATGGTGGAGGAGAAAGAGAGAACAGTGCTGAGGAGGACAGTGTGGAGGAAGATGGTGGTGGAGAAAGAGAGGACAGTGCTGAGGAAGGTGCTAAAGAGAAGCAAGATGGTGGTGCAGAGGAGAGTGAAATAGAGGAGGAGGACACAACCCAGAGTTCATACATAAATCCTGCTCAGGTAGCCCTGCCTGTAACGTCAGATGACAGCAGTGACGACAGCGGCAGCAGCAATGGGTTAATTGGTGGTGGATTGCTGAAGGCGATTGTGCTCCAAGAGTCACCTACCCATTTTGAGAACTTCTCATTTGGAAATGACTTAGGCCCAGATACTGAGGTGAAGGGCAAGAGGAAGAGGAGAAATAAAAGGAAAAAAGGAGAGGTCACCAGACTTGTTTATTCTTCTCTCCAGCAGTCTGGGCCATCTGAAAAGGTGGTTCAGGCTGGTGGGCCCCCCAGTCTGCCCGACCCCGCTTTTGCTGTAAAGCGGGGCCAGAATGGGGGGTACATGGTGGATAAGGTTTCTAAGATGGCTGCAGACGCCAAGGAGCCGCCTGTCCAGTCGGTAGGGAAGGGCAGGACAGGCTTAAGGTGGGCGACTCCGATGCTGCAGGACCACCCCAGGTGGGCAGGGGGCGTGTCCTAGTGCCGGAGCTTGGTGATGTTGCTGTCTGCTCGGGGGGCGGTCCCCCGAGCGATCTGGGCGTAGCAGGGCACTCCTCTGTGAGGGGGGGGGGGAGTGTCCATGCGTCTGGATTGGTAGAAAAGCCCGGGCGGTCGGGTAAGGTGGCTCCTGAAGGTTGCACTGACGCTGTGGGGAATCCCTCCACGTCGGCTGCTGTAGGAGGGGTGGGGGTGCGTCCGGAGGGACAGATCCCACCCAGTGTGAAGCAGTTCTCACTGGGAACATCATCGGCGTTGAAGGAAGTGTCATCACTGGAACTGGAAGTAACATCGCCAGAACCGAAAAAGCGGTCATCGGGGGCGGGACCAGCAGCACAAACCCCCGTGGCATACGCAAATAACCCGGCCAGCTCAGGAAAGTTTAGCCAGGATAATAGTGTGAAAGGGAAGAGTGCAAAAGAGAGTGAAAATTTTGGTGATGGTATGTTGCATGAAAATGTTAGCAGTGTGCAAGAGTGGGGCATTAGAGGTGTACTAGAGAGGGGTGCTAGCGGTGTGCAAGAGAGGGGTGCTAGCGGTGTGCAAGAGAGGGGTGCTAGCGGTGTGCAAGAGAGGGGTGCTAGCGGTGTGCAAGAGAGGGGTGCTAGCGGTGTGCGAGAGAGGGGTGCTAGCGGTGTGCAAGAAAGGGATGCTAGCGGTGTGCGAGAGAGGGGTGCTAGAGTTGTACAAGAGAGGGATGCTATCGGTGTGCAAGAGAAGAGTGCTGGAGGCAGGCAAAGGGATGTCACTGGATCAGTAAAGAGTACTGAGGAAGTAGGGGCTGGTTCGGCTGCCCCCCTGGTGGCGACTGCTAGAAGCTATGCCAGCGTCGCTGCCGGGGAATCAAGAGGGTCTCCGTCTCCATCTGGTTCTGGGGGTCACTTGCAGCGGCGCCTCCTGGAGGCTCTGCGTAAGGGTGATAGGTCAATTGAGGTAGAAGGGAGGGGTTCGGTTGACCTGTCTTTTTGGATAGAGAGGCATGGTCTGGGTGCCTTCCAAGAACAGAATGGGGAGGTGATGTGGTCCCTCCCGACTCCCGGGCAGGATAGTAACCGTAGGAATGTGGCCCGTCTGATTTGGAGGGGTAAAGATGCGTGTGTTACGCCGAGCGCTCCGGGTCCCCGCTCCTCCCCGGAGCGCTCGCTACACTCTCGTCACTGCAGCGCTCCGGTCAGATCCACTGACCCGGGGCGCTGCGATACCGCCTCCAGCCGGGATGCGATTCGCGATGCGGGTGGCGCCCGCTCGCGATGCGCACCCCGGCTCCCGTACCTGACTCGCTCTCCGTCGGTCCTGTCCCGGCGCGCGCGGCCCCGCTCCCTAGGGCGCGCGCGCGCCGGGTCTTTGCGATTTAAAGGGCCACTTCGCCGCTGATTGGCGCAGTGGTTCTAATTAGTGTGTTCACCTGTGCACTCCTTATTTATACCTCACTTCCCCTGCACTCCCTCGCCGGATCTTGTTGCCATTGTGCCAGTGAAAGCGTTTCCTTGTGTGTTCCTAGCCTGTGTTCCAGACCTCCTGCCGTTGCCCCTGACTACGATCCTTGCTGCCTGCCCCGACCTTCTGCTACGTCCGACCTTGCTTCTGTCTACTCCCTTGTACCGCGCCTATCTTCAGCAGTCAGAGAGGTTGAGCCGTTGCTAGTGGATAAGACCTGGTCACTACCGCCGCAGCAAGACCATCCCGCTTTGCGGCGGGCTCTGGTGAAAACCAGTAGTGACTTAGAACCGATCCACTAGCACGGTCCACGCCAATCCCTCTCTGGCACAGAGGATCCACTACCTGCCAGCCGGCATCGTGACAGTAGATCCGGCCATGGATCCCGCTGAAGTTCCTCTGCCAGTTGTCGCCGACCTCACCACGGTGGTCGCCCAGCAGTCACAACAGATAGCGCAACAAGGCCAACAGCTGTCTCAACTGACCGTGATGCTACAGCAGCTACTACCACAGCTTCAGCAATCATCTCCTCCGCCAGCTCCTGCACCTCCTCCGCAGCGAGTGGCCGCTTCTGGTCTACGACTATCCTTGCCGGATAAATTTGATGGGGACTCTAAATTCTGCCGTGGCTTTCTTTCCCAATGTTCCCTGCACTTGGAGATGATGTCGGACCAGTTTCCTACTGAAAGGTCTAAGGTGGCTTTCGTAGTCAGCCTTCTGTCTGGAAAAGCTCTGTCATGGGCCACACCGCTCTGGGACCGCAATGACCCCGTCACTGCCTCTATACACTCCTTCTTCTCGGAAATTCGAAGTGTCTTTGAGGAACCTGCCCGAGCCTCTTCTGCTGAGACTGCCCTGTTGAACCTGGTCCAGGGTAATTCTTCCGTTGGCGAGTACGCCGTACAATTCCGTACTCTTGCTTCAGAATTATCCTGGAATAATGAGGCCCTCTGCGCGACCTTTAAAAAAGGCCTATCCAGCAACATTAAAGATGTTCTGGCCGCACGAGAAATCCCTGCTAACCTACATGAACTCATTCATCTAGCCACTCGCATTGACATGCGTTTTTCCGAAAGGCGTCAGGAGCTCCGCCAGGATATGGACTTTGTTCGCACGAGGCGTTTTTTCTCCCCGGCTCCTCTCTCCTCTGGTCCCCTGCAATCCGTTCCTGTGCCTCCCGCCGTGGAGGCTATGCAGGTCGACCGGTCTCGCCTGACACCTCAAGAGAGGACACGACGCCGCATGGAGAATCTCTGCCTGTACTGTGCCAGTACCGAACACTTCCTGAAGGATTGTCCTATCCGTCCTCCCCGCCTGGAAAGACGTACGCTGACTCCGCACAAAGGTGAGACAGTCCTTGATGTCTACTCTGCTTCTCCACGTCTTACTGTGCCTGTGCGGATATCTGCCTCTGCCTTCTCCTTCTCTACTATGGCCTTCTTGGATTCCGGATCTGCAGGAAATTTTATTTTGGCCTCTCTCGTCAACAGGTTCAACATCCCGGTGACCAGTGTCGCCAGACCCCTCTACATCAATTGTGTAAACAATGAAAGATTGGACTGTACCATACGTTTCCGCACGGAGCCCCTTCTAATGTGCATCGGACCTCATCACGAGAAGATTGAATTTTTGGTCCTCCCCAATTGCACTTCCGAAATTCTCCTTGGACTACCCTGGCTTCAACTCCATTCCCCAACCCTGGATTGGTCCACTGGGGAGATCAAGAGTTGGGGGCCCTCTTGTTTCAAGGACTGCCTAAAACCGGTTCCCAGTACCCCTTGCCGTGACTCTGTGGTTCCCCCTGTAACCGGTCTCCCTAAGGCCTATATGGACTTTGCGGATGTTTTTTGCAAAAAACAAGCTGAGACTCTACCTCCTCACAGGCCTTATGATTGTCCTATTGACCTCCTCCCGGGCACTACTCCACCCCGGGGCAGAATTTATCCTCTGTCCGCCCCAGAGACTCTTGCTATGTCTGAGTACATCCAGGAAAATTTAAAAAAGGGCTTTATCCGTAAATCCTCCTCTCCTGCCGGAGCCGGATTTTTCTTTGTGTCCAAAAAAGATGGCTCTCTACGTCCTTGCATTGACTACCGCGGTCTTAATAAAATCACGGTAAAGAACCGCTACCCCCTACCCCTCATCTCTGAACTCTTTGATCGCCTCCAAGGTGCCCACATCTTTACCAAACTGGACTTAAGAGGTGCTTATAATCTCATCCGCATCAGAGAGGGGGATGAATGGAAAACGGCATTTAACACTAGAGATGGACACTTTGAGTATCTGGTCATGCCCTTTGGCCTGTGCAACGCCCCTGCCGTCTTCCAAGACTTTGTTAATGAAATTTTTCGTGATCTCTTATACTCCTGTGTTGTTGTATATCTGGACGATATCCTGATTTTTTCTGCCAATCTAGAAGAACACCGCCAGCATGTCCGTATGGTTCTTCAGAGACTTCGTGACAATCAACTTTATGCCAAGATAGAGAAATGTCTGTTTGAATGCCAATCTCTTCCTTTCCTAGGATACTTGGTCTCTGGCCAGGGACTACAAATGGATCCAGACAAACTCTCTGCCGTCTTAGATTGGCCACGCCCCTCCGGACTCCGTGCTATCCAACGTTTTTTGGGGTTCGCCAATTATTACAGGCAATTTATTCCACATTTTTCTACCGGTGTGGCTCCTATTGTGGCTTTAACCAAAAAAAATGCCAATCCCAAGTCTTGGCCTCCTCAAGCGGAAGACGCCTTTAAACGGCTCAAGTCTGCCTTTTCTTCGGCTCCCGTGCTCTCCAGACCTGACCCATCTAAACCCTTCCTATTGGAGGTTGATGCCTCCTCTGTAGGAGCTGGAGCGGTCCTTCTACAAAAAAATTCTTCCGGGCATGCTGTTACTTGTGGTTTTTTTCTAGGACCTTCTCTCCGGCGGAGAGGAACTACTCCATCGGGGATCGAGAGCTTCTAGCCATTAAATTAGCACTTGAGGAATGGAGGCATCTGCTGGAGGGATCAAGATTTCCAGTTATTATTTACACCGATCACAAGAACCTCTCCTATCTCCAGTCTGCCCAACGGCTGAATCCTCGCCAGGCCAGGTGGTCTCTGTTCTTTGCCCGATTTAATTTTGAAATTCACTTTCGGCCTGCCGATAAGAACATTAGGGCCGATGCTCTCTCTCGTTCCTCGGATGCTTCGGAAGTTGAACTCTCTCCGCAACACATCATTCCTCCTGACTGCCTGATTTCCACTTCTCCAGCCTCCATCAGGCAAACTCCTCCAGGAAAGACCTTCGTCTCTCCACGCCAACGCCTCGGAATCCTCAAATGGGGTCACTCCTCCCATCTCGCAGGTCATGCAGGCATCAAGAAATCTGTGCAACTCATCTCTCGCTTCTATTGGTGGCCGACTCTGGAGACGGATGTCGTGGACTTTGTGCGAGCCTGCACTGTCTGTGCCCGGGATAAGACTCCTCGCCAGAAGCCCGCTGGTTTTCTTCATCCTCTGCCTGTCCCCGAACAGCCTTGGTCTCTGATTGGTATGGATTTTATTACAGACTTACCCCCATCCCGTGGCAACACTGTTGTTTGGGTGGTCGTTGATCGATTCTCCAAAATGGCACATTTCATCCCTCTTCCTGGTCTTCCTTCAGCGCCTCAGTTGGCTAAACAATTTTTTGTACACATTTTTTGTCTTCACGGGTTGCCCACGCAGATCGTCTCGGATAGAGGCGCCCAATTCGTGTCAAAATTCTGGAGGGCTCTCTGTAAACAACTCAAGATTAAATTAAACTTTTCTTCTGCATATCATCCTCAATCCAATGGACAAGTAGAAAGAATTAACCAGGTCTTGGGTGATTATTTACGACATTTTGTTTCCTCCCGCCAGGATGATTGGGCAGATCTTCTACCATGGGCCGAATTCTCGTATAACTTCAGAGTCTCTGAATCTTCCTCCAAATCCCCATTTTTCGTGGTGTACGGCCGTCACCCTCTTCCTCCCCTCCCTACCCCCTTGCCCTCTGGTCTGCCCGCTGTGGATGAAATTTCTCGTGATCTTTCCACCATATGGAGAGAGACCCAAAATTCTCTCTTACAGGCTTCATCACGCATGAAGAAGTTTGCTGATAAGAAAAGAAGAGCTCCTCCCATTTTTTCTCCTGGAGACAAGGTATGGCTCTCCGCTAAATATGTCCGCTTCCGTGTCCCTAGCTACAAGTTGGGACCACGCTATCTTGGTCCTTTCAAAATTTTGTGCCAGATTAATCCTGTCTCTTACAAACTTCTTCTTCCTCCTTCTCTTCGTATCCCTAATGCCTTTCACGTTTCTCTTCTTAAACCACTTATCATCAACCGTTTCTCTCCCAAACTTGTTTCCCCCACTCCTGTTTCCGGCTCCTCGGACATCTTCTCCGTCAAAGAGATTCTGGCATCCAAGAAGGTCAGAGGGAAAACTTTTTTTTTAGTTGATTGGGAGGGTTGTGGTCCAGAAGAGAGATCCTGGGAACCTGAGGACAATATTCTAGACAAAAGTCTGGTCCTCAGGTTCTCAGGCTCTAAGAAGAGGGGGAGACCCAAGGGGATGGGTACTGTTACGCCGAGCGCTCCAGGTCCCCGCTCCTCCCCGGAGCGCTTGCTACACTCTCGTCACTGCAGCGCTCCGGTCAGATCCACTGACCCGGGCCGCTGCGATACCGCCTCCAGCCGGGATGCGATTCGCGATGCGGGTGGCGCCCGCTCGCGATGCGCACCCCGGCTCCCGTACCTGACTCGCTCTCCGTCGGTCCTGTCCCGGCGCGCGCGGCCCCGCTCCCTAGGGCGCGCGCGCGCCGGGTCTTTGCGATTTAAAGGGCCACTTCGCCGCTGATTGGCGCAGTGGTTCTAATTAGTGTGTTCACCTGTGCACTCCTTATTTATACCTCACTTCCCCTGCACTCCCTCGCCGGATCTTGTTGCCATTGTGCCAGTGAAAGCGTTTCCTTGTGTGTTCCTAGCCTGTGTTCCAGACCTCCTGCCGTTGCCCCTGACTACGATCCTTGCTGCCTGCCCCGACCTTCTGCTACGTCCGACCTTGCTTCTGTCTACTCCCTTGTACCGCGCCTATCTTCAGCAGTCAGAGAGGTTGAGCCGTTGCTAGTGGATACGACCTGGTCACTACCGCCGCAGCAAGACCATCCCGCTTTGCGGCGGGCTCTGGTGAAAACCAGTAGTGACTTAGAACCGATCCACTAGCACGGTCCACGCCAATCCCTCTCTGGCACAGAGGATCCACTACCTGCCAGCCGGCATCGTGACAGCGTGCCCGCCCCGGGCAAGGGTGGTTGAGCTCCTCCTTCAGATGGAGTTCAGGGCGAGTGACATCTTTGCCCTGATTCACCCCTATGGTTCTTCTGAGTTCGACATCAGCTTTGTTCGGCCAGAGGGTCTTGAACTTTTCTGGTCGAATTACGAGATGGTGAAGAACGAGCCCGGCTGGCGGGATTTCGCTGTAAAAGCGATATCCCGGCAGAACCAAACCAAGAGAGTGACCGTTTTGACCCGTAACGAGTCGCTGTCTTGCTACGACATCATGACCTGGCTCGGTCGTTATGGGGATGTGACGGACATGCCCAAGAAAAATCTTGATGAGCACGGGATCTGGTCTGGGGCCTGGACGTTTTCCGTCAAACTTAGGCGTTCAGGGAGCACAGTTGCCCACATCCCATCGGCAGCCTTACTCGGACGTGACAGAATCCAAGTCTTCTACCAGGGGCAGCCTAAAGTCTGCCACAGGTGTGGTAGTCCTACCCATTTTAGCGCAGCCTGCACTGTGCAAGTTTGCGCTTTTTGTGGTGGGGCTGGTCATTTGGCTGCATCCTGTGGGCAGATCCGGTGTCATCTGTGTGTTGTCCTAGGACACCCTTTCAAGCGTTGCCCCAGCGCCTTTTCCCGTTTGGTGGCCGCTCCAGCTGGGGAGAGCTTTAGGGTTGCCCCGGCTGGGGAGGGTACGGGCATGGGTGAAGGAGCAAAAGGGTTAATGAAGAGCAAGAAGGGGCCTGCCAAACTAAGGCGAGAGGAAAACCGCAGAAGGAGCAGGGAGCTGGAGAGTTCTCAGGTGGCGGGGGTAGCTCCTGGCCCTGCTCCTGTCACTAGCCCAGATGTTGCTGAGACCCTGGGGGATGGTGTGTTGGATGAGGAGATTAGGAGGATTCGCGAAGAGGAAGGCAAAGAGGCTGATCTTTTCTGATTCCTCCCACTATAAAAGTGTGGATGAGGAGGGGAGGGAAAGGCCGAAAAAAGACAAGGGCAAAAAAGTTGTAAAGGGGAAGTCTCAGTCCTCTATTTCAGGTGCTAAAGGCCAGGTCCTAAAAGGAAGCTTACCTGCCCCCCTTCTGATTGACCTATCGAACAGGTACCTTGTCCTTGATACCATCTCCTCCCCCTCATTGGAGGGGGGTGGCGAGGATGGGGTGCCTGAGGGATTGGAGCCTCCAGGGGGAACTGGGTCCTGTCCTGTTGAGGCATCTTCCTCGGAGGGCAGGGCTAACTCAGGGCCAGATGGAGATGGGAGCCAGATGGATCAGTCTGAGTCAAAAAAGAGATCTAAAGAAAGTAAGAATGCTCCTTCTTCTTCAGGGGATGAGGCGGTGAAGAAGAAGGGCAAGAAAAAATAATGGGTAAGGCCGTCTAACTCAATTACCCAGGATGGCAGCACTCACCCCATTGACGCTGGCATCTATTAATTGTGCCAGTATAAAGTCTGATACGGCTAGATTCGCAGCCTTTGATTTTCTCGGCCGTGTTGAAGCCGACATTTTCTTTTTACAGGAGACCAGGTTGTCAGATCTAGCCTCTCTGGTGAAAGCCAGAAGAGAGTGGAGGCGCGGCCCCTCCCACTGGTCTCTTGTGGCTGAGCCGTATAGTGGGGTGGCGGTCCTTTTTACCGCTCCGGTCGAATGCAGACGGGTCATTGAGTTAGAAATGGGGAGGTGCCTGATCTTAGATGTCTTCATGAAGGGACAAGAGCTCCGGCTCATTAACATCTACACCCCACAAACAAAGTGGGGCCGTAAGGATCTCTTTATGAGGATTAAACCCTTTCTTTTTACTAGCCGGCAAGTGATCTTTGGAGGGGACTTCAATAATGTCACGAGGTCCCAAGATAGGAGAGGTTCCAATGATCGGCTGGCTTATGACTGTGTGGCCCTTAGTAATATAGTCAGGGAAGCTCGCCTAGAGGATGCCCACATCCGGAGCCCCTCAGGCCACGCGGGTTTCACCTTTCATCGAGGTAGCAGCAGGTCTAGGATAGACAGGTTTTATTTAAAGGAGGAAGCCGTCTCTTCCGCAGTGTCCGTGGTTGAGGTGGAGTTCTCCGACCACTGTATGATTTTGTTTTCCCTGAATGTTTCAGAGACCCCCCGGATGGGAAAAGGTTATTGGAAGCTGAATTTGTCCCTCCTGGAGGAAACAGAGATAAGACAGTCCTTTGAGGATTTTCTTCAAAGTCAGGTACCTTTACTGGACTTTTGTAGTAGTAAGTCTGAGTGGTGGGAGATATTCAAGAAGCAGGTTGCGGGGTTCTTCCGCCAGCTCTCGAGCCTCAGGTCCCTAAACAGGTATCGCCTGTATCAGGGACTGAGGAGGAAACTCGAGCTTCTCGTCTCGACTGGAGGTAGCCGAGAGGATATCTCCAGAGTGAAGTCCTTGCTGATGAGGTGTCAGTACGATAGGCAAGCATCTTTGGTTTTTGAGAGGGATTACGGGAAGTACCGCTCGCCCGACCCTTACAGGAACTGCAAGATGTCAGTGAGTAGTAAAGTAGTCTCAGGCCTGATTGATAGTACGGGATCTCTGAATCGGTCCAGATCAGGGATCCTGGAGGTCGTCAGATCCTTCTACTCGCACCTACAGACAGGAAGCTTCTGGCCAAGATACTGTTTAATCGGCTGGTGAAGTTTGCACCCCGGCTCCTTTCGGGGGCTCAGCACTGCTCTGTTCCAGGCCGAAGCACCTTAAGTGCTGTCCTCAGTGTCAGGGAGGCAGTGGAGCGGAGTAGTGCGGGTCTCTGGAAGGGGTACTTACTTTTCCTTGGATCAGGCCAAAGCATTTGATCGAGTGAACCATGACTACCTCTGGTCCGTCCTCCTGAGATATGGCTTACCGTGTACTTTTGTTAATTGGCTTAAGATCTTGTATGCAGGGGCAGAGAGTTTCCCGCTGGTGAACGGGTGGTCTGGCCGCTCTTTGAGGTGGGGTCTGGAGTCCGTCAGGGTTGTCCTTTGAGCCCGCTCTTATATGTATTTGCGATCGATCCCTTCCTTAGGAGGGTGAGTTGCGGACCATTGGCGGGAGTCAGGATGATTCTGGCGGAGCCGGGTGTCGCCCAGAGAGTGGTGGCGTACGCTGATGATGTCACCATTTTCCTCTCCTCGAGAGAGGAGGCCGATGTGGTGATGTCGGAAGTGGACCGCTACTCGGAGGCATCCGGGTCTAAGATCAACCAGGATAAGTGTGAGAGTCTCTGGCTGGGAGGGGGAGACCCCACGTTTGATCTCCCGGACACCCTTCCAGGGCCCCAAGACTCAGCAAAAGTTTTGGGCATCACATTCGGCCAGGATGATTATCCCACCAAAAACTGGGATGGTAAGCTCCAGGATGCCACTCAGAGGGTGGACCAGTGGAAGGGTTGGTCTATGACCCTCAGGGAAAGGGTACACCTGATCAAATCGTACCTGCTCCCCTTGTTTATCTATCTGGGCAGCGTATGTATTTTACCAGAGGCTTACTACACTAGGGTCTACAGCCTGTTTTTCCAACTGTTATGGGGGAACAGGTTGAACCTAGTCAAGAGGGAGGTTACGTACCGCACGAGGAGACTAGGGGGTTTATCTATGGTAAACCCTGTGGTGTTCTTAACGAACACCTTCTTGAAAGCCAACATTGCAAACCTCTGGTCAGAGAGGGCTCCTCCGTGGGTACTCTCCTGCAGGGAATGGTTTCGGCCTTTCTTCCAGGAATGGGAGACAGGAGGGCAAGTGAAGGACCTCCGTACACCACATGGATATCTTCCGGCTTACGCTACCCCGACTCTGAAGGCGATACGTCGGTGGGGTCTGGGAGTGTGGGAGATCAGGACCCAGTCAAGGCAGTTCCTTGACAAACGGGTTCTGTTGACCCACTTCCAGAAGCCTCTGGCGCTCAGGGACTGCCCAGGTCGGGATCTGACGGTGGGATTGCATCTTTTAAATATGAAAAGGATCCCCCAGAAGTTTTGGGACTTGGCCTGGCGCTGCTTTCAGGGGAAGCTATATGTGAGGGACAACCTGAAGTACAGGAACTCTGATGACCGGGGATGTCCCCGAGAAGAGTACGGGGACACGCTGGAAAGCATGGACCACTTCCTGCTTCATTGTCCCTTTAATATAGGGGTTTACAACAGGGTGGGTGCTTCCATCGGCTGGAGTCAACTTGCCGGCCTTTCCTATCCGGAGTGGGCTTATGGGGCATTCAGGAACCTGGGTGGCCGTGATCGGGGCACTTTATTCTTAGTTAGCTTAGTGGTTAGGTACTACACGTGGAATGCACGGTGCTTAGTATCGACCCAACAGAAAGTCCTCTCCGAGGTGGAGGTATGTAGGAACATCACTGGTGACCTCGGGAAGATCAGGTCTTTGGAGTATGGCAGTCTTGGTACCAGTAGGGCTTCTCTCCTGTGGAGAGGGTTTTCTTTTGATGTACCTTAATTTTGGTTAGGGACAGTATATAGATGTTAGGGTGAGTATAGGGTCAGTTTTATGAAGGGATAGCGTTTGAAGGGTTTGAAGTACTGTATTACTTTGTTTTTCATATTATTTCTGTGGTTGTAGTGAATTAGTACATTGTTGAGTTAGTTAATAATAGTGGGGGGGGGGATTAATTTTAAGTTGGGTGGGGGTTGTTGGGGGGAGGGGGTGATGCTTTGGGTCTGACTTGGGTCAGTTTATGGACAATGACTGTTTCAGTAAAAAAAAAATAATAATAAATAAAAAAAACACTGTGATACACGAACTCTGACCATGTCCAGTGGGAGTGGTGTGGGTGATGGGAGAGTTCATAGTGTAGGTTATTTTTCTTTAGGTTTTATTCTTGTTTACATGTATTTCATAAGTATAAATAGTTTTATGTATTTTTGTATAGTGTTATACCTCATTGTTGGGTAAAGGAAGTCGGACCAGCTTTTAGTTGATATTATTGTGTTTATTTTTTCCCCCTTATGGTAATGTATCCATGCATGTGTGTGTTACTATAGTTTAAAGAGAAGGGAAAGGAGAAAGGGGAAAAAATAAATAAATAAATGAAATTTCCAAGTTGGAATTATTTTTAGTTATGGCAATAAGCCCTCTTTTTATTATAAATTTTTTTATTTTTTTTTACTTTATTTTATTTTTTTATTTTTTTCGTTGTTATGATCTAATATGTATTGTGAGTATTGGTTGTTGTCTGTGTGTAAAATTAATGGTATTTCCAAGATGGAATTATTTTATTTATTTCCTTATTATTTTTATGGCAGTTAGCCCTATTTATTTTTGTTTAATGCATTTTGTGTATGGTATGTGGGGATAAGTTTCCTATTCGGATGTTTTCAGTTAAAACTTAATTAAGGAAAGCTATATTTATGTTTTGTTGGTAATTAATGTGTGTGTGTATGTGTGTGTGTTTGGAAGGATAATAGGTAAGAATTAGTAGTATCAGGCATTATTTGGTAGTTGAGTTAAGCTGGGCTGGTTGGTTAGGTAGGTCCTTTTATTCTGTAACAAAGAGTTTATATTTGTTACTTTTTCATCCTTATGTTTCAGCTGATTAAGCATTGTATTTGTGTTTTGTAAAAGTTTTATATTTTTCTAATAAAAAGAGTTCCAGCTGTAGCAAAACTCCCAGCATGCCAGGACAGTCAATGGCTATGCCGATGTGCTGGCCCCTGTATTCTCTGTGCAGTGATGACAACAGGGTGCCGCAACCGAGATCACGGGGGTCCTTTGGAGAGGGGATAAGATGTCTTGGTGCGTAGTACCCCTTTAAGAGGGAAAAACATGATATATATTTAACCCCAAACCAAATGTACCTTATTTTTATTTTCTACCTAATGTACATAAAGACCGAAAAAAAAAACACCTGGTCGTCCGATAGTTGCCAGATGTTTATCTGAATATATAGACCATCAGTTACAGAAATGTGCGGTGTCTTTACCAGCATACCTCAGAGATAAATGGGCGTTTATTAACCCTATTGAAAGATATCATACGGGAAGAGGACTATATGTGGGCAACGCTAGATATTGCTTCATTATATAGTAACATCCCACATGACAGAGGAGTGGAAGCTGTATGATCTTTTTTAGTGGAAGATCCCTTGATGCCCATACATCAGAGGAACTTCATTTTGGAGGCCATTAAAGGAGTAGTGCAGTGTTGAAAAACATCCCCTATCCCAAGGATAGGGGATACATTTCAGATTGTGGGGTGTCCGACTGCTGGGGGGCCCCGTGATCTCCTGTACGGGGCCCTGGCTCGCTGGCCAGATAGCGCGTGTTGACTAGTGTTGAGCAGCATAGGCCATATTCGAATTCGCGATATTTCGCGTATATATGGACAAATATTCGTCATATATTCGCTAAATTCGCATATTCGTAATATTCGCGTAATATTTTTGCATATGCGAAAATTTGCATAAATGAAAATGTGCATAAGCAAATTTTCCCATATGCGAAAATTCATACGCCAGTCTCACACAGTAGTATTAGAGCCTTCTTTACACCACACAAGCTGGAAGCAGAGAGGGATGATCACTGTGATGTGTATTGTGAAAAAAAAAAAAACAATATTCGTAATTTCGAATATATAGTGCTATATTGGCGAATATTCGCGAATTCGCGCATTGCGAATATTTGCGAGCAACACTAGTGTTGACCACCAGACGAAGGGGCAGCCGACACGCCCCCTCAAAAAAAGCGCTATGGCAGAGCCAGAGATATCCAAAGGCAGCGCTGCATCAGTCCCCCCAAAAAATGTGAGTTCCTGGATTTAAATATCTATATTCAGGATGGCTGTTCGCATACTGCCAACTATTTTAAGGAGGTGGATGCAAACAGATACCTCGACTTTAACAGTTGCCATCTTAAATAATGGAAGAAGAACATTCCATTAGGTCAAATGAAAAGAATCCGAAGGAATTGTTCTTCCACACAAAAATACCTACAACAACTAGAGAACCTGGAGGATCGTTTTAAACAAAAAGGGTATCCCAAACCCCTTATACAAGGAGCACGCCAGAGAGTGGACGAATTAGAACAAAGTGCTTGCTTGAAAAATAATAAACAGGGTAATGCAGAGGGGGGTTATAATGATGAATTTGATTCTGTTTTTCTAACTAGGTATTACACTTCACACACCAATATTTTTTTATTATTTTTTTTATTTTTTTTTGTATAGGTAATATCACCAGCTCATATTATTGTGTCATGATTACTGGCACCATATGTAGTCCCCCAGTTATTCTTCTTTAGATGTTTTCCGTGTCCTGTGCAGTATCTCTCCCAGAAGTCCACTTGATGGCCCCCGTGGTGGTCTACACCCCGAAGTCATCAATTTTTACTCTAAGAGAGAGTGTGCAGCTGTTTCTGGAGACGGTCAACAATAACCTCTGCATGGTGGAATAATAGGTCACGATGTTTATCAGGATCAGTAGAAGCATCACCCACTCGATGATTATGATGGGGATTTCACGGATCTCGTCCCAGTCTTCATCATTATGGAATAATTCCTTTAATGTTTCATATCCAAAATAGAAAACTACACAGACAAAAGTCAGGCCACAGCAGGTGCATCTACTATGGTGGATGACTTTTTTTGCTCCTGGTAATTTATACATCTGGATGGACTGCCCAAGGTAGTATAAGGCTTCACATGTAATGGAAATTATCGTGCTGACAAAGTGTATCCTGGGATATTCTTCGGGGGACAATACATGCATAACAGCTGTGGAAAAACAGGAGGCCCACACAATGGCCAGCAGGATCCTCTGGATCAGGACCTGATGACCCCTGAACTCTTCAGTATGCATAACCATATACTTATAAATAAGAAAGGTTAGTACCAAAGTGCCAATGGACATCCCTATGAATCCAATTCTGAATAATATGCTTTCGGGAAAGACATTTCCCACGTCACTGTGAAGGAAAAGAAACCAATGTTATTATGGATATTTCCTCACTCCCAACCCATGAAATAAGAATCATGTGCTTGTTTATCTTACCTGATGCTCATCAGTGGCGAGGCTGCATGGCCGAGGACGACCGTCATGATGTAGCTGGTGGCAAGCCAGGCCGCACACCAAAACGCCAACAGGAGGGGGACGAACCCCAGTCCTTTTAGCTCCATTTCAGACAAGTAGAAGAAGAAGACGCTAATCTCACTATTCTCACTAATCGCACTGGAACTGACTGAAGGCTCGGGCGGCTGTCAGTGGGATGTCAGGCCTCCAGCTGTCTATGACATCACATGTGACATGTCAGAATGACTGCTTGTTTCTTTGAGCTGCCATGATTTAGTATCTGCTATAGACAGAACCTGATGTTTTTACTATGGACCTTACAGACCTCAGAACCCAAGTAATTAGTGCAGGGGCTCCATTTTGATCATCTCATATTTCACATTATTTGAGTTCCAGGGCTCAGATACATTTGCACCCTCTATAGCAGTGGTCTTCAAGCTGTGAACCCCCAACCGCTGCAGAACCACAACTCCCAGCATGCCGAGACAGCAACTTCGCATAAGGAAATAGTCTAATTAAACTTTTCTTATATATAGAATCCCTGAAATCTCCAATCTCTCCTTTTATTGGTTTATGATCTGTGTTACTTATTTGTTAAAAACAATGTTTCTGATTGTCTTCCCCCCACACACTTATGGGCTATCTCTTCAAACGACTTTATTTGACCTAAAGCGTATAATTGATTTACATAAATAAGCCCCTTTTCATCCAAAAGAGTGAATCTTTAATTTTAAGGAATTCTTTAAGTGCTTTATTCGACCATAATGAAGTAAAGTCAAATCTCCATGTGATTTTAAACATTTTTTAAGTTCCTCCCATACTTAATTATCTAGATATGCATGGGTGTAGTGAGTATCCCAGCTTCCAAAATCTCAAAAATATCCTTATAACGACCCATTAGGGTATGTTCACACTACAGTGTGTGAATGGAATCTCCGCTCGCTGAATTCAGTGAGCGAAGATTCAGACTGGCAGCCGGCGGTGGCGGTAGGACCGGGCGGCACTGAGCCGTCACCATTGACAGCTATGCAGTGCTCGCGGACTTCCGTGCAAAGAATGAACATGTTCTTTCTTTGGGCGGAACAATTTCATTGGCGCTGAAATTCCGCAGTGTGAACGGCTCTCGCGGAAACCCATTCACATTAATGTTAAGTTCACACCGCGGAATTCGGCTCTCGGAGTTCCGCCCGTGGAATTCGGCTTGCGGAATTCCGCCCGTGGATTTCCGCGGGAATTCCGTAGTGTGAACATACCCTTAGAGAGAAAAAATAGGACTACATTTTCCCTCCTTCTCATAATAGTCTGCAATTTTAGTGCTAAAAAGTACCTAAAAAAAAAAAAAAAGTGCCCAACCCCCATCGTGCTCAGCTAACGTTAAAGAAACATATTTCATTCTCGTGCTTTCCTGCCCCAAAGTAGTGAATTTAATAAAGAAATAAGAGCTTGGAACCATTTTTCTGATATCCATACAGTATAGAAACATAGAATGTGTCGGCAGATAAGAACCAATTGGCCCATCTAGTCTGCCCAATAATCTGAATCCTATCAATAGTCCCTGGCCCTATCTTATATGAAGGATAGCCTTATGCCTATCCCATGCATGTTTAAACTCCTTCACTGTATTTGCAGCGACTAGTGTTGCTCACGAATATTCGCAATTCAAATTTTAATCGCGAATATAGCATATTCGCGAATTTGCAAATATTGCAAATATAGCACTATATATTCATAATTACGAATATTCGCTTTTTTTGCGCATATGTGAAAATTTGTGCGCATATGCGCAAATTTGCGAATATTGAGCCCTCCCTTCATTAATGGTATAGAGAACTGTGACTAGTGCATCAACTCTGTGATTTTTTGCCCAATAAAACCAATAGGCTAATTGTGGTCTATGGGGATCTCACTGCATGTAAGATAAGCAGGACCGTCTCGGCAGTACAGTGGGATGGGAAACCGTCACTGGTTCGAGTCCCAGGGTGGACAGTGTTACAGTGTTGTGGTTAAACTTTACTTTCCTGGAAAAGCTGCTGAGTTGCCCATAGCAACCAATCAAATTGCTTCTTTCATTTTTCAGAGGCCTATTCAAAAATGAAAGAAGCGATGTGATTGGTTGCTAAGTATATAGTAAACATTCATATATGTGGTCAATATATAGTATACATTCATATATATGGGGGTAAGTATATAGTATACATTCATATATATGGGGGTCAGTATATAGTATACATTCATATATGGGGGTCAGTATATAGTATACATTCATATATATGGGGGTCAGTATATAGTATACATTCATATATATGGGGGTCAGTATATAGTATACATTCATATGTGTGGTCAGTATATAGTATACATTCATATATGGGGGTCAGTATATAGTATACATTCATATATATGGGGGTCAGTATATAGTATACATTCATATATATGGGGGTCAGTATATAGTATACATTCATATGTGTGGTCAGTATATAGTAAACATTCATATATATGGGGGTCAGTATATAGTATACATTCATATATATGGGGGTCAGTATATAGTATACATTCATATATATGGGGTCAGTATAAAGTATACATTCATATATATGGGGGTCAGTATATAGTATACATTCATATATGGGGGTTAGTATATAGTATACATTCATATATATGGGGTCAGTATATAGTATACATTCATATATATGTGGTCAGTATATAGTATACATTCATATATATAGGGGTCAGTGTATAATATACATTCATATATGGGGGTCAGTATATAGTATACATTCATATATACGGGGGTCAGTATTTAGTATACATTCATATATATGTGGTCAGTATATAATATACATTCATATATATGGGGGTCAGTATATAGTATACATTCATATATATGGGGTTTCAGTATATAATATACATTCATATATATGGGGGTCAGTATATAGTATACATTCATATATATGGGGGTCAGTATATAATATACATTCATATATGGGGGTCAGTATATAGTATACATTCATATATACGGGGGTCAGTATATAGTATACATTCATATATATGTGGTCAGTATATAGTATACATTCATATATATGGGGGTCAGTATATAGCAGTGATTCCCAACCGCGGTGCCGCGGCACACGTGTGTGCCGTTCAGCACTGCCCGTGGTGCCGCTGGATTTTGCCGTGATTTTTTTTATTTTTTACTATTATTTTTTTTTAAATGTCCCGCCCCGGCCTGACGGCGCAGGGGGGAAGGGAAGTCTGCGTGCGCACTGCGCACACAGCGTCCCCCTCTATCTCCTGCGTTTCCTGTGTTCCCCTCCGTCCCCTGCGTCTGCCGCGTGACCCGTGTTCCCCTCCTTCCCCATCTGTTCCCTGTGTCCCCCGCATCCCCCTCCTTCACTCTCCGTCTCCTGTGTCCCCCTCCGTCCCCCTCTCCCTTGCGGCGCAGTGAGCCGGATATGGTGCCCTGGGGCGGAACGAGCTGCACCAGCGCCGTACTCCCGTGCCTCCTGTGGAACTGCAAGCTGTGCGGGCCGGCTTGCTTAAGGTACCGTACCCTTTCCACCCCTCTGTTCACCTTCTCAACCCTGTCTAAATCCCCCCACCGTCACCCAGGTCCACACTCTACCCCTCCCCCCCGACCCCGTCACTCATGTCCACCCCCCCTGTCAGCCACGTCTGCCTTGTTTACCTCCCTGTCCATCTCTATCACCCATGTCCACCCCCCCCTGTCAGCCATATCTGCCTTGTTTACCTCCCTGTCCATCTCTATCACCCATGTAATCCCTCCCTGTCACCCATGTAATCCCTCCATGTCACCCATGTAATCCCCCCCTGTCATCCATGTCCACCCTCCCTGTCACCCATGTCCACCCTCCAGTCACCCATGTGCACCCCCCCAGTCACCCATGTCCACCCCCAAGTCACCCATGTCCACCCCCCCTGTCACCCATGTCCACCCCCCCTGTCACCCATTTCCACCCTCCCTGTCACCCATTTCCACCCTCCTTGTCACCCATGTCCACCCTCCTTGTCACCCATGTCCACCCTCCCTGTCACCCATATCCACCCCCCCAGTCACCCATGTCCACCCCCCCCAGTCACCCATGTCCACCCCCCCAGTCACCCATGTCCACCCCCCCGTCACCCATGTAATCCCTCCCTGTCACCCATGTAATCCCTCCCTGTCACCCATGTCCACCCCCTCAGTCACCCATGTCCACCCCCTCAGTCACCCATGTAATCCCTCCCTGTCACCCATGTAATCCCTCCCTGTCACCCATATAATCCCTCCCCGTCACCCATGTTATCCCTCCCTGTCACCCATGTCCACCCCCCTGTCACCCATGTCCACCCCCCCTGTCACCCATATCCACCCCCCCTGTCACCCATGTCCACCCCCCCTATCACCCATGTCCACCCCCCCTGTCACCCATGTCCTTCCTCCCTGTCACCCATGTCCACCCTCCCTGTCACCCATGTCCACCCTCCCTGTCACCCATGTCCACCCTCCCTGTCACCCATGTAATCCCTCCCCCGTCACCCATGTAATCCCTCCCCCGTCACCCATGTAATCCCCCCCGTCACCCATGTCCACCCCCTGTCACCCATGTCCACCCCCACTCTGTCACCCATGTCCACCCTCCTGTTCACCCATCTGTCCCTTTGTTACCCCAGTCCACCCTTCTCTGTCACTCCTGTCCCTCTTTTACCCCCTTGTCCACCCCTCTGACCCCCTGTCTCCCCTCTCCACCCTCCTGTCACCCATGTCCACCCCCTGTCCACCCCTCTGTCACCCCTATGCCCCCGTCACCCATGTTCACTCTTCTACACCCATCTATCACCCTTGTACACCTCTCTACACCCCTCTGACACCCATTTACACTTCTCTACAACCCTCTGTCACCCATGTACACCCATCTGTCACCCATGTACACTCCTCTACACACCTGTCACCCATGTACACCCCTCTGTCACCCATGTCCACCCCCCCTGTCACCCATGTCCACCCCCTCAGTCACCCATGTCCACCCCTCAGTCACCCATGTAATCCCTCCCTGTCACCCATGTAATCCCTCCCTGTCACCCATGTAATCCCTCCCTGTCACCCATGTAATCCCTCCCTGTCACCCATGTAATCCCTCCCTGTCACCCATGTAATCCCTCCCTGTCACCCATGTCCACCCTCCCTGTCACCCATGTCCACCCTCCCTGTCACCCATGTCCACCCTCCCTGTCACCCATGTCCACCCTCCCTGTCACCCATGTCCACCCTCCCTGTCACCCATGTCCACCCTCCCTGTCACCCATGTCCACCCTCCCCCGTCACCCATGTAATCCCTCCCCCGTCACCCATGTAATCCCTCCCCCGTCACCCATGTAATCCCTCCCCCGTCACCCATGTAATCCTCCCCGTCACCCATGTCCACCCCCCGTCACCCATGTCCACCCCCACTCTGTCACCCATGTCCACCCTCCTGTTCACCCATCTGTCCCTTTGTTACCCCAGTCCACCCCTCTGTCACTCCTGTCCCTCTATTACCCCCTTGTCCACCCCTCTGACCCCCTGTCTCCCCTCTCCACCCTCCTGTCACCCATGTCCACCCCCTGTCCACCCCTCTGTCACCCCTATGCCCCCGTCACCCATGTTCACTCTTCTACACCCATCTATCACCCTTGTACACCTCTCTACACCCCTGTCACCCATTTACACTTCTCTACAACCCTCTGTCACCCATGTACACCCATCTGTCACCCATGTACACTCCTCTATACCCCTCTGTCACCCATGTACACTCCTCTACACCCCTCTGTCACTCATGTACACTCCTCTACACCCCTCTGTCACCCATGTACACTCATAGGCGTGCGCACAGGGTGTGCCGGGTGTGGAGCAAAAGGGGCAGCTGCACCGGGCCCTGTAATTCCTGGGGGCCCAAAAGCAGCTCTCCCCTTTTGCCCCATAAAGCTGATAAAGGCTGGCGGGCCAGGCGTCAGGGGCCCGGCCAAAATGTTAGTAGGAGTGGGCGGGGGGGCGGGTTTGCGCCGCACGCTACCTTTTTATGTTCGCCGCCGCCGTCACTCATTCCCAGGCAGCCAGTACCGCAATGGCTGTCTGGGAGATGGTCACGTGACGTGACGTGTGGTGCAACGTCACGGGCGGCATCATAGAGAAGAGCGGAGCATAGAGAGTCTCCCGCTCCTCTCAGTCCCCACACGGCCGCTTCCAGGATCAAGGCCGCAGCAAGGGACCCACCGCCGGGGGTATCCTCCCCTCACTTGCATAATCTGATAATCCCCTCCCCCGTACGTATCCTGTACTGATCCTGAGTTATATCCTGTATTATTCTAAAGAGCTGTACTCACTATTCTGCTGGTGAGGTCACTATGTACATATATTACATTACTTATCCTGTACTGATCCTGAGTTATATCCTGTATTATTCTAAAGAGCTGTACTCACTATTCTGCTGGTGAGGTCACTGTGTACATACATTACTTATCCTGTACTGATCCTGAGTTATATCCTGTAAATCTTTTATTAGAAAAATACAAATCATAACAAAACATAAACCAGCACAACTTTGCCATAACGGAAAACAACAACATGAAATAACATAAACCCAAACTTTACATTTAAATAAAAGAACAAAAATCCTGCCTAACCGGCTAGCCCAGCTTTCCTACTAGAACTAGAAATATTATAACTACACCTTTCATAGCCAAACAACACACTCATAAGAAACATAAATATAGCACTATTTCGCTTTAACTCAAAACACCCAAACTCGGGAAAAATCATACATTACAAATAGAAAACACAACAAGCACTCACACTGCACACCATGTTTTTTTTTTAAAATAATAATAATAATTATAATAATAATAACAACACTATACCACACTCACACATGCACACATATATATCCATATATTAACTACATTTAACCAAGAAACCAAAAATAAATAAATAAATAAATTAAATTCAACTCAAAATACCCAAACTCGGGAAAATATCACAGAAAACACAATACACACATGCTTACACACATCTTTACTACATACTACATATATAAACCAAAGAAAATAAATCCACAACGGGATACTAAAGAAACATTACTACAAAAACAAAACTGGTTCGACTGCCATGTCTATCTCTACTATAAATACTATATACTTAAAAAAAAATTTTTTTTATAACATAACATTATACATACTATATACATAACTAACTATATACACTACTATGTACAATACTATACACAAACTATATACACCTGTAAATAAACATAAAACACACCTACAAATATAAAAGAACATTCTACAGTAAACTGACCCTTCACCCACACCACCCGCCCTCCTGTACATGGGTCAGAGTTTTTTCCATACAGTTCATAGTCCTCAATGTCCAGTCCACAACTGACCCATGCCAGGTCCACCAAAAGAAAAGACCACCACCACCCACAAATATACCCTCCCAACCTAGAACTCCTCCCAACCAACTTAACCATTACCAGCTTTAACATACATAAGCAAACAATACAACCCACTTTAGGCCCAAGTTCGGTGCCTGTAAGCCCTTCATAACCATAGCATCTGAAAACAAAACAAAAAGCTAGGGTGCACATGCATTAGCCCACCACCAGGAAGAAGGAAGGCAATCCTGATACATACAAAATGTATATTCTTTCCCTAACTGCACCCTACCTCTCACCCTACCATTATCCCTAAAGATAAACTGACCCTAGTTGACTCCAGCCGATGGAAGCGCCCACCCGGTTGTAGACCCTTATATTAAAGGGACAATGAAGCAGGAAATGGTCCATGCTTTCCAGCATGTCCCCGCACTCTTCTCGGGGACATCCCCGGTCATCAGATCTCCTGCACTTCAAATTGTCCCTCACATATAGCTTCCCCTGAAAGCAGCGCCAGGCCAAGTCCCAAAACTTCTGGGGGATCCTTTTCATATTTAAGAGATACAACCCCACCCTCAGATCCCGACCTGTGCAGTCCCTGAGCGCCAGAGGCTTCTGGAAGTGGGTCAACAGAACCCGTTTGTCAAGGAACTGCCTTGACTGGGTCCTGATCTCCCACACTCCCAGACCCCACCGACGTATCGCCTTCAGAGTCGGGGTAGCGTAAGCCGGAAGATGCCCATGGGGCGTACGGAGGTCCTTCACTTGCCCTCCTGTCTCCCATTCCTGGAAGAAAGGCCGAAACCATTCCCTGCAGGAGAGTACCCACGGAGGAGCCCTCTCTGACCAGAGGTTTGAAATGTTAGCTTTCAAGAAGGTGTTTGTTAAGAACACCACAGGGTTTACCATAGATAAACCCCCTAGTCTCCTTGTGCGGTACGGAACCTCTCTCTTGACTAGGTTCATCCTGTTCCCCCATAACAGTTGGAAAAACAGGCTGTAGATCCTAGTGTAGTAGGCATCTGGCAAGATACATACACTGCCAAGATAGATAAACAAGGGGAGCAGGATACGATTTGATCAGGTGTACCCTTTCCCTGAGGGTCATAGACCAACCCTTCCACTGATCCACCCTATGAGTGGCATCCTGTAGCTTACCATCCCAGTTTTTGGTGGGATAATCATCCTGGCCGAATGTGATGCCCTGAATTTTTGCTGAGTCTTGGGGCCCTGGGAGGGTGTCCGGGAGATCAAAAGTGGGATCTCCCCCTCCCAGCCAGAGACTTTCACACTTATCCCGGTTGATCTTAGACCCGGATGCCTCCGAGTAGCGTTCCACCTCCGACATCACCACATCGACCTCCTCTCTCGAGGAAACGAAAATGGTGACATCATCAGCGTACGCCACCACTCTCTGGGCGACATCCAGTTCCGCCAGACTCATCCCGACTCCCGCCAACGGCCCACAATCTACCCTCCGGACGTAGGGATCAATTGCGAACACGTATAAAAGCGGGCTCAAAGGACAACCCTGACGGACTCCGGACCCCACCTCAAAAGAGCGGCCAGACCACCCGTTCACCAGCGGGAAACTCTCTGCCCCTGCATATAAGGTCTTAAGCCAATTAATAAAAGCACACGGTAAGCCATATCTCAGGAGGACGGACCAGAGGTACTCGTGGTTCACCCGATCAAATGCTTTGGCCTGATCCAGGGACAGCAAGTACCCCTTCCAGAGACCTGCACTACTCCGCTCCACTGCCTCCCGGACACCGAGAACAGCACTTAAGGTGCTTTGGCCTGGAACAGAGCAGTGCTGGGCCCCCGAAAGGAGCCGGGGTGCAAACTTCACCAGCCGATTAAACAGTATCTCTGCCAGAAGCTTCCTGTCCGTATTGAGAAGAGCTATGGGCCTCCAATTCTCAATATGGCTGGGATCTTTACCCTTTGAGAGAAGAATCAGGGCTGACCTCCTCATTGACTTCGGCAGAGTGCCCGAGGAGAGACACTCATTGAATACCTCAGTCAAGAGGGGAGCTAAAGACTCCTTAAAGGTCTTGTACCACTCGGATGTTAAGCCATCCGGACCTGGTGACTTTTTGGGGGCAAGCCCCTCAATCGCCAGTCTCACTTCCTCTTCCCTGATTTTTTTTGCCAAAACATCAAGAGAGGGGTCTACCCCTGGCTCAGGAATGGTTTCAGCCAGGAAAGCCGACATCCCGTCTCGATCTAGATCCTTCCTTCCCAAGAGATGCGAGTAGAAGGATCTGACGACCTCCAAGATCCCTGATCTGGACCGATTCAGAGATCCTGTACTATCAATCAGTCCTGAAATGACTTTACTACTCACTGACATCTTACAGTTTCTGTAAGGGTCGGGCGAGCGGTACTTCCCGAAATCCCTCTCAAAAACCAAAGATGCGTGCCTATCGTACTGACACCTCATCAGCAAGGACTTCACTCTGGAGATATCCTCCCGGCTACCTCCAGTCGAGACGAGAAGCTCGAGTTTCCTCCTCAGTCCCTGATACAGGCGATACCTATTCAGGGACCTGAGGCTCGAGAGCTGGCGGAAGAACCCCGCAACCCGCTTCTTGAATATCTCCCACCACTCTGACTTACTACTACATAGGCCCAGTAAAGGTACCTGACTCTGAAGAAAATCCTCAAAGGACTGTCTTACCTCTGCTTCCTCCAGGAGGGACGAATTCAGCTTCCAATAACCTTTACCCATCCGAGGGGTCTCTGAAACATTCAGGGAAAACAAAATCATACAGTGATCGGAGAACTCCACCTCAACCACGGACACTGCAGAAGAGACAGCTTCCTCCTTCAAATAAAACCTGTCTATTCTAGACCTGCAGCTACCTCGATGATAGGTGAAACCCGCGTGGCCTGAGGGGCTCCGGATGTGGGCGTCCTCTAGGCGAGCTACCCTAACTATGCTATTGAGAGCTATGCTATCATAAGCCAACCGATCATTGGAGCCTCTCCTATCTTGGGACCTTTTGACAGTATTGAAATCCCCTCCAAAGATCACCTGTCGGCTTGTAAAAAGAAAGGGCTTAATCCTCATAAAGAGATCTTTGCGGCCCCACTTGGTTTGTGGGGCGTAGATGTTAATAAGCCGGAGCTCTTGCCCCTTCATGAGGACATCTAAGATCAGGCACCTCCCCATTTCTAACTCAATAACCCGTCTGCATTCAACAGGAGCGGTAAAAAGGACCGCCACCCCACTATACGGCTCAGCCGCAAGAGACCAGTGGGAGGGGCCACGCCTCCACTCTCTCCTGGCTTTTACCAGAGAGGCAAGATCTGACAACCTGGTCTCCTGCAGATACAAAATATCGGCTTCAACACGGCCGAGAAAATCAAAGGCTGCGAATCTAGCCGTATCAGACTTTATACTGGCACAGTTAATAGATGCCAGTGTCAATGGGGTGAGTGCCGCCATCATGGGTGATTGAGATAGACGGCCCTAACCCCCTCATTTTTGTTTCTTCTTTACCCCCTCATCCCCAGATGAGGAGGCTTCCTTGTCTTTGGACCGTTTTTTTGATTCTGACTGGTCCATTTTATAATCCCCATCTCCGCCTGGCTCCGATTTGGCCCCATCCCCTGCGGAAATTGCCCCATCAGGACAGGGCCCAGTTCCCCCTGGAGGCTCCCCCACTTCAGGCACCCCATCCCTGACCCCCCCCCCTTCAAGGAGGGGGAGGAGATGTCTTCAAGGACAGAGTACCGGTTAGACAGATCAATCAGAGGGGGGGCAGGTAAGCTTCCGCTTGGGACCTGGTCCGCAGCACGGGGACTAGAGGGCTCCGACCTCTTCTTTCTCCCTTTACTGCCCTTCTTTTTTGGCCTCTCTTCACCCTCCTCATCCACACTTTCACAGTGGGAGGAATCGGAAAGATCGGCCTTGCTGCCCTCTTCTTTACAGATTCTCCCCATTTCCTCTTCCAGCACATTCTCCCCCAGGGTCTCAGCAGTTTCAGGACTAACCTCAGGAGCAGGGCCAGAAGCTACCCCTGCCACATGGGAACTCTCCAGTTCCCTGCTCCTTCTCCGATTAGCCTCCCGCCTCAGCCTGGCGGGACTTTTCCTCTTCACTGACCCTGTTGCACCTTCACCCGCACCCGTGCCCTCCCCAGCTGAGGCAACGTTACTGCTCTCCCCAGCCAAGGTGACCGTCGCACGGGCAAAGGCGCTAGGACAACGGCTGAAAGGGTGTCCTAAGACACCACACAGATGACACCTGATCTGCCTACAGGATGCGGCAAGATGACCTACCCCACCGCACAGTGCACAGACCTGCACGGTACAGGCTGCGCTAAAGTGAGTGGGGCTGCCACACCTGTGACAGACCTTGGGCTGCCCCTGGTAGAAAACTTGGATTCTGTCTCTCCCAAGAAAAGCAGCTGATGGGATGTGGGCAACAGTGCTCCCCGAACGCTTCAGTTTGACGGAAAACGTCCAGGCCCCAGACCAGATCCCATGTTCGTCATAGTTCTTTTTTGGCATGTCCGTCACATCCCCATATTGGCTAAGCCAGGTCATAATGTCATAGCAAGATAGTGACTCGTTACGTGTCAAAACGGTCACTTTCTTGGCCAGATTCTGACGGGATATCGCCTTTACGGCGAAATCCCGCCAGCCGGGCTCGCTTTTCACCACCTCATAATTCGACCAGAAAAGTTCCAGACCCTCTGGCCGAACAAAGCTGATGTCAAACTCGGAAGTACCATAGGGGTGGATCAGGGCAAAGATGTCACTTGCCCTGAATTCCATCCGGAGGAGCTCAACCACCTTACCCCGAGGCGGACGCGCATCTTCGCCCCTCCACACTAAACGGACCACATTCCTACGGCCACTTTCCTGGCCGGATGTCGGGAGGGACCAGACCACCTCCCCGTTTTGTTCTCGGAAGGCGCCTAAGCCATGTCTTTCTATCCAAAAAGACAGGTCAACCTCACCCCTCCCCTCTACATGGATTGACCTGTCTCCCCTACGTAGAGCCTCCAGGAGGCGCTGTTGCAAGTGACCCCCAGAGCCAGACGGAGATGGGGATCCCCCTGATCCCCCGGCAGTGACGCTGGCATAGCTTCTCTGAGAAGCAGCCACTACCGGGGGGGCAGTCGAACCAGGAACTGACCCAGAGGCCAAACCTGGACCCTTATTCTTAACAGCCATAACACCTCTCTCTGTCATTCCACTACCACTCCTCACCTGTATTTCACTAGCACCCCTCTCTTGGACTACACTTGCACCCCTCTCTTGCACTCCTCTAGCACCCCTCTCTTGCACACTACTTGCACCCCTCTCTTGCACACTACTTGCACCCCCCTCTTGCACACTACTTGCACCCCCCTCATCAACACTGCTACCACAACTCCTCCCATGCACACCACTATAACTCACATTCTGCACATTACCATTTTTATTCACATTTTTCCTTTCACTTTCACTCTTGCGTTCACTCTCCCTTGGAGTGTTACAGACTGGGCTGGCTGGGTCTTTTGCTTCATGTTTAAGGGTTGCCGGTTTCAGGATTGGTGCTGCATAGTTCTTTCTTCCTGTGTCTTTGGGTGCAGACACAGGCTCCGCCTCTGAAATGGGTGGCCACTCCCCCTCACAAAAAGACTGTCCCTCCGGACTAACTCCCGCTACAGCTGATGTGCAGGGAACCTCCCACTTTATAGCGGAGTGCCCCCTGGCGCCAGAACCAGTATCAACCACGCCACCTAGGGGACCGCCCCCTGAACCAACAAGGTCCAGCGCCCGGACACTCCCCCCCCCCCCTCACAGGAGAGTGCCCTGCGGTGCCAGGACCTGTACCGCCCACTTCAACCAGGGGACCGCCCCCCGAACGGGTGAATCTGCCGCCATTTTCCGGTGCCTGGACACCCTCCCCCCTCACAGGAGGGTGCCCTTTTTTTTCTATAGCACCCGCGGCCATTTTGGGTGCGCTACTGTATCCCCCATGCTGGCCCCGCTCCACTACAGAAACGGGGTCTGGCAGATTGGGGGACCCAGCACCCTTTTCAGCCGACCCAGACTGCTGGAAGGGAGAAAAGACAAACTTAACTCCTTGTGTCTTCTTCCTCTTCTTGCCCTTTCCTTTCTTCTTCTTCTTTCCCTTCTCCTCTGGGCCCAAATCATCCCCGAAGGAAAAGTTTTCCAGACGGGTGGGGGACTCCTGCATAACAATTGCCCGCAGGAGACCCCCATCTGCCAAGCCGCTTCCATCACTGCAGTCACTGCCGTCATCATCATCATCATCCTCCTCACTGGAGGGAGGTAAGGCCACCTGAGCCGGGTTTACATAGTCCTCACTGAGGGTAAGTGGGGGGTCTGGGGTAACAGTAGTGGTGGTACACACAGGTCCAGTATCCATATCCCCCTCACTCTAATCCCCCTCCTCACCTCCCTCCATCTCTTCCTCCTCACTCTGGCAGTCATCTTGGTTACTCACTTGTCCTGAGACCTTCATGCTGGAGAAACGATCCTTGTTCACAAGTCTCTCGCTGAGTATACCACCTCCCTCCACAATGTCCGATCTCAGCCTAACAATCTCATCCACCTGTTTCTTCAGAGCTCTCACCTTGGTGGAAAATGCTGCCCTCTTGGTCTTTGCTGCATTGTTTGCTTGGTAGCTGGAGGGGCAAGCTGTGCATAACTAGCTTGCCCCCTGACTGGTGAGCAGTTAAGGGGTTAAGAAATATACAGGCAATGTTTTTTAGCCCCCTCCCCCGCCTGTAAAAACTTGTTGCTAACTATAGTGGTATGTCCCATGGGTGGGGGGGAAGGAGTGCACCAATCAGGGGTCTAATAGTTTCCCGGGCTTTCAGGGGCCCTCCCCTGGGTATTTATAGCTGTGGTGCCTCCCTTTCCCCCTCAATCTGCCCAGGACCCGGAGTTTTGACTGCTGGCTGGTATGTGTCTGCCCCTTATTTGTGGCCTGGATGGAGCAGATGGGTGAGGGCTGGCATGCTCCCTTGTGGCTGAGCTGGCCTCCCCTCCTGTTGCACCCTTGGCGGGTTCAGGAGGCTGGCGGACCTCTTATCAGTCCTGCCCTCCTTTCCCACTGTAATCCCTTTGAGCCCTGTCCCGTTCTTTTGCCCTCTCCCCTGCCTGTACTTTGATCCCTCTCTCCTGGGTGCTCCTGGAGCAGGCTCTGATTACCTACTTGCCCCGTCCGTCTCTTTTTTCCCCCCTGTTGCGGTCCCCTTCGTCTGCCTCCCCCCCCCTGTTGCGGTCCTTACCATAACCCCCCCTCCCGCCTGTTTGTCCCCTCCGCTCTGGAGGTGGCGGCCCCTGGGTGGCTGCTGCTGTTTTAACCCCCTTTAACGTTTGCGCAAATGGACGTTTATTAACGTCCATTTGCGCGTCCCCAGCTATAATCCGCGCTCACATAGTGAGCGCGCATTATAGCTGTTGGGTCCCAGTTGCTATTAGCGACCAGGACCCCTGATAATGCCGGACATCGCCGATCTGGCAGATGTCCGGCATCACCTTTTCAGACGCGGCGATCAAAGTCATCGCCGCGTCTGAAAATGTAATTGAACGCATCCCGGCTGCTCAGCGGGCTGATTGGGACCATCGCGATAAAATCGCGATGTCCCGATCAGCTGGGACGCAGCAGGAGGGTCACTCACCTGCCTCCTGCGCGTCCGCTCCTCAATTGATTGCTCCAAGCCTGAAATTCAGGCTTGAGCAATCAATCATTGATAACACCGATCATTGCCATGTTACTACATGGCAAGTGATCGGTGTCAGGTTCAGTGTGTGCAGTGTTATAGCTCCTAGGGGAGCTATAGCATTGCAAAAAAAAAAAAAAAACTGTTGAAGTATTTGAATAGTTAAGTTAATAAAGATCTTTTAACCCTTGCAATTTTACACGTTTGATCACCCCCCTTTTCCACATCATAAAATAAAATAAAAAATAAAAATTAATAATAAAAAAAAAAAAGAAAAAGAAAAGAAAAGAAAAATACCATAATAGTAATGATAAAAAATTAAAATCTATAAATAAAATAATAATACATAAAATACTGTATATTACAACAACATACACGTGTGGTATCGCCACGTGCCTACATGTCCGTAGTATAAAAAAATAAATAAATTCATTAATTAATTAAAAAAATTAATTAATAAATATAGTCATTTAAGGCGCTCCGTCTATGGCGTACGTGTATAATATAAAAAAAAAAAAAAAAAAAAAAAAACATTACAAATTTATTAATTAATGAATAAAATACATAAATAAGTAATATTACTTGAATAAATAAATTTCACAGTCCAAAATAGCGTATTTTTGACCCCTTTTTATACCGTAAATATGAAAAACAGCGATCTCAAACTCTGATCGAAACGACAATGGTACTGCGGACAGCTTCAGATCACAACGCCAACTATATGAGCACTCATACCGTCCCCACTCCATTGCCCGGCTCCTTACCCCCACCACACTAGCACTCCCCCCCTGCCCACTGCTGCTGCTGCCCCTCCCCCTTTTTCCTCGTGCTCTTCCAGTGCTCCCCATGGTTCTTGCATCCATTGCGCCCCCCCCACGCCTCCCCATCACCTCTCTGCCCCGAGTTCCCAACCCCCCCCCTTCCCCCACTGCTGCCACTGCTGTCCTCCTTCCTCCTGCCTCTCCAATGCCCCCCGTGGAGGGGTAGGGAGTGCTCCCCTGATTTCGTGTTGCTCTTCCCCCCTCTGGGGCCGGATGGGGGCATAGACGTATTTGTCGCCGCTCTCGCTCTGGTCCTGGGGGGCGGCACAGGCGGTGTTTTTTGGGCCTTCTGTTCACCTGCGGGGAGTAGGTGTTTCGGTTCTTCCCGCAGGGTTCTCCCTCGGAGTCCTCTACTGCTGTTTTCCCGGCGTGGTTTCCGGCGCCGTTCCGTGCGGCGGCCGAGTGCCCGCGACCCGGCGGTCTCCAGCGTGCCTTGTCCCACGCCTGCGGCGGTGGTGAAGTGGTTCCTCCCTCTGTTGTGCTTCTCCATTTTCTGGAATTGGTGAGTCTTCTGATGTGGGGCTTTGCCCCTTCCCTGGTTTGTGTGCTTATTGCTACGTCTGTGTAGTGTTCGTCCTTTTGTTCCCGTGTGTTTGTTGAGTTTGGGTCTCGGATATGGGTGTATATCTGTGTTGGTCTCTGGTTGTGAGTTGGGTACGTCTCTTCTTGACGGGGTGCTTTGGTAGGGTATCATTTTCTGCGGTGCGCGCTTGGGTGTGTGGTCTTTTGGCCTTACGCTCTAGGTGGCCGGGGTTTTGCTGACTTAGCTCCCGTAGGCATGTTCCTTTTCCTGAATCAGTGGCTGCCACCCAGTCACGGTTTTGTTTCTTTGGGTTTTCTCCCCCTTTGTTTGGTTTATCTCTCCATCTTAAGTTGTAGTCTCTCTCCGCTGCTCCATTGTCCTAGTATATTTGTCTGCTGTTTTTTCCTGTTTCGCCCAATCTCATGTAGGCATGGGACTCCTGTATGTCGTGCTGGGTGCTTTGGCTGATGTGGCGGAGGGTAGGTTTCGCTTGAGTCTCTGGGGGTAGGTTTTGCTTGTGTCTCCGTTTGTCTTGCCTGTGTGGTTTCTTCTGTTCGTGGTGGTATTCCGGAGGGTGATTCTCCTGTGCTCTACACTTGTTGGGGTGTGGTTTGTTGCTGCAAGGCTGACATGCAAATTTGTGAAGCGTCCATATTTTGTGCTCGCTTCGGCAGCATGTATGTTAAAATTGGAACGATTTTGAGGAGATTAGCATGTCTTCCGCATGCCTTGTTGGCCTTGGTTTGCTGCTTTCCTATGGTCAGGGAGTAATTGCGTTTTCTCTGTTTTGGTTTCTTCAGGGCTCGCTATGTGCCCCGGTTCCGGTCCTTGCTGGTTTACTGAATGTTCCACGTGGAATGTGGTCTCAGGGCGGAGTTTTTTCCTGCAGGTTGTCTCTGGCCGCCGAGGGTGTGTGGTATCTGTGCCCCCGCATATGTGCCCCTGGTGCACTAAGGGCTGACGTTCCGGTTGGTTGGGTTTTTTTCAGGCGTGATGCAGTGGACAGGCCTGCTTTCAGTCCCCCGTTGCAGCTCATGGAGAGCTCGCTCTGTTCCCGGGTGTGGCTGGTTTGGTTGGTTGTTGGTGTGGTGTTTTGGTTTTCCAGTGGTGCTGCAGGGTGGTTTACTACTGGGTGTCTTGGTAGTCAGTGGGTTTCTGCCATGCTTGGGTTTTTTGTTTGTGCTTTTTCCTTTGGTGTTGGTTGTGGGACTTTGGGTGCTTGCTTCAGCAGTTCATGTTCTAGGATTGTAACGGTACTGTGTGGGTTGGCGTGGCCCCTGTGCTTGATTGCGCTATAATTTGGTGATGCTTTTCTTTTTTGGGTGTGATTTGAGTGATCGGGGGCGTTTTGTCGGTCTGACATTTGGGGCGTTGTCACTGTTATTATTTCTTTCTTTCGGCTTTCTTCCTGCGCTCGGCTTGTTGCACCTAGTGCTTCGCTGTTTGGAGATAAGGTTTATTTTGCGGCTGTACTCCCTGGGGTCGGTATTGGGTGTTGACGCTTTGTCCCGTTCTCTGGCAGTGGTTCCGGAGGTTGCTCCCTCGGGTGGAGTCGGAAGGTTTGCTCATGTGGCTGTGGAATGGGAGACCACCTCGGGTTCGGGTCCCGGGGTAGGACTGAGTGATACAGTTGTGGTTAAATTTTCGGCCTGTGGGTCATCGTGGAGATTGGTGTATTTCTTGGTCCGCTTTAGTGGCTCCTGCGACTTGGTCGCACTCACGGTGAGGCGCTTGCGAGTAGTTGGGGTTGGTGTGGAGGCCGGGATGTCTACAGTCAAGGAGGGTCCCGAAGGTTCCAAGTGTGTCTGTGGATAGGGGTTTTGTTTTTTGTACCTACAAGGTTCTGCTGTTTGACTTCCTATTTCGTTTTGATAGGCTGTGATAAAATAAGTTAACTGCTGTGTCTCCTATCCAAGGACGTTCGAGATTTGGGCTGTATTCTGCATGTATCCAATTAACATTCTTAGTATGTGACGCTGGGTATCTTCACCTGTTCATGTGAATCACCTACTACTCAGTGCAAAAAAAAAAAAAAGGGTGCTTTCCCACTGTGCTGCGATCCAGTGGGGTGAGGTTGCCGCATGACGGGGGGTGATTTTTCTTTTCTGCTTTGCGGTTGGTGGGATGTTGGTGTATACCTAGGGGCTGGGCCCGTGAGCGGGTGGCCTTGCTGTCGGCGACCATTTTTTCCTATCAGTTTTTGGGTCGCTTGGTGGCGGCTGTGGGTCGGATTTTTGGTTGTCGCTTTTGCGTCGTTTTTTCTGATCCGAGGTTTTGCGCTGGCTTTTTTCGGGGCTAGGTGGATGGGGCACTTTCTTTCTCCTCGTCTCCTTCCATGACACTTGGGTGTCTGATGTGTTTTTTGGGTGCCTATTTTGTGCGTTTTCAGGTCCGTCGGTCCGAGATTGCTTAGGCGATCTGGGACACACAGCTTGTGCTGCATGAGGGTCCACGAATGACTGTTTTTTCCTGTTGTCGTCCTATTGTTGATTGGACTGCGGTGGGGGCCTCCCCCCCCACCTCTTTTTCTTTTATGCTCCCCGCCCTCGATTGTCTGTTTTGGGTTTTGGCTTCTCTTTGTAGGAGGGGGTGTTGCGAGTTTGGGATTCGCTCTCTTTTTGTGTCGGTGTCGGCGGAGAGGGCTCAGTTTCCGGAGAGGGTAGCGCAGCGCGTGGGGCGCGGGCGATCTGCTTGTTGCGTTGCTATTTTCGCCCAGTTTGATGTTTCCCACATGTGTTTTTGTTTTGCGAGCGGCTTTCCGCAAGGTGGTGCGAGTGCTGCGGCACTCTTCGGTGTATGGGCGAGAAATGAGAAATGAGTTCACACAAGAGTTAGTGAATACAAAAAAAATAAAAATTACAAAAAATAAAATAAAATGCAAAAACATAGGACCTGGCGGCAGGTACCTCGGATTTCCTGGAGAGGTTATGTGTTGGGAGAATTTCCTGGAGAGGAAATGTGTTGGGCGACTTTCCAGGAGAGGAAATGTGTTGGGCGACTTTCCTGGAGAGGAAATGTGTTGGGTGTGTTCGGGGGGCTGAGTTGGCCCCAGGTGTTGGCTATCCAGTATCTCTTGGGTGGACGGTGAAGACGGTGAAAGCGGGGTCAACCCGGGGTAGACCTCCACACAGGACAGTGTGGCAGCACCTCTTGGGTTGGCAAGAAGCCAATCGGTGTCTTTGTTACAGTTAAATTGTTATTTATATAAGTAATTTTATAAATAAAGCTGTGGCCGATCCCCACCCACGGAAAAGTTGAATTGTTGTTGTGTCAGTTATTATTTAATTAATTATTGTAGTAAGGGGGAGGGGTAGTTATAGCCAGCTCGGAGCTAATTGGGTCTCAACAGTCTGGAGGGGCAAGCTGTGCATAACTAGCTTGCCCCCTGACTGGTGAGCAGTTAAGGGGTTAAGAAATATACAGGCAATGTTTTTTAGCCCCCTCCCCCGCCTGTAAAAACTTGTTGCTAACTATAGTGGTATGTCCCATGGGTGGGGGGGAAGGAGTGCACCAATCAGGGGTCTAATAGTTTCCCGGGCTTTCAAAGGCCCTCCCCTGGGTATTTATAGCTGTGGTGCCTCCCTTCCCCCCTCAATCTGCCCAGGACCCGGAGTTTTGCCCTCCCTCCCTCCCTTTTTGTATCTCTGTTTATTGTAAGTCACAGCTTGGCGGTAAGAAGACGGTGAAAGCGGGGTCAACCCGGGGTAGACCTCCACACAGGATAGTGTGGCAGCACCTCTCGGGTTGGCAAGAAGCCAATCGGTGTCTTTGTTACAGTTAAATTGTTATTTATATAAGTAATTTTATAAATAAAGCTGTGGCCGATCCCCACCCACGGAAAAGTTGAATTGTTGTTGTGTCAGTTATTATTTAATTAATTATTGTAGTAAGGGGGAGGGGTAGTTATAGCCTGCTCGGAGCTAATTGGGTCTCAACAGTCTTGCAAACTTCAGCTCCTCTCTGAGGCCTCTTAGTTGTTTTCCGAGCTGTTCATACTGAGCCATCTTGGCCTGGATTTTGGACCCAAAGCTGGCCAGGGATTCTTTGGGCCCCTTTACCCCCCATTGCTGGGGTTCTGAGGAAACAGGCTGGATATGGGGATATGATAAACGTATATAAGTATATTAATGGCCCATACAAAAAATATGGAGAAAAACTGTTCCAGGTTAAACCCCCCCAAAGGACGAGGGGGCACTCCCTCCGTCTGGAAAAGAAAAGGTTTAGTCTAAAGGGGCGGCACGCCTTCTTTACCGTGAGGACTGTGAATTTATGGAACGGTCTACCTCAGGAACTGGTCACAGCAGGAACAATTAACAGCTTTAAAACAGGGTTAGATACATTCCTGGAACAAAATAACATTAAAGCTTATGCAGAATTATAAAACTACATCCCTTTCCCTTATCCCCTTACATCCTTCCCTTCAATCCCCTGGTTGGACTTGATGGACGTATGTCTTTTTTCAACCATACTAACTATGTAACTTTGTAACTATGTAACTATGATGCAGACTTTCCACTCCGCTGCCTGGATGAGCTTCTGCTGGAAGCTTTGCAGCTCCCAGCTGAGGTCGGGGAGGGGGCCCCACATGGCTGTGGACCCTGGTGGATCTCCTCACCCCATCCTGACTACTGGCTGTTGCATTTTCCTTTGCACACCCCGCCAGCCGAGAACGGGGGGGGGGGGGGGTGCAAGATGAAGCCCCAGCTTCCCGGGGCTCCATAGCAGGAAAACCTACCCAGGTGTCTGCCACACACCTGGGGAGGGGTGGAAGAAAATCACTGCTTCTCTGGGAAACTCTGGAGCTCAGCAGAACACACCTTCTCTCCAGAGCTGTACTCACTATTCTGCTGGTGAGGTCACTGTGTACATACATTACATTACTGATCCTGTACTGATCCCGAGTGTGTGTGGGATGGGGGTGGGGGACCGGGGGGCCCCCCAAAAAAATTGCTTGCCCAGGGTCCAATCAAAATTAAAGACAGCCCTGTCCATTATACATACACTGTACAGCAATCATACATCCATTATACATACACTGTGTCTGTGACTGTACAACAATCATACATCCAATCCATTATTAATGGATTGGATGTATGATTGCTGTACAGTCACAGTGTATGTATAATGGAGGTATGATTGCTGTACAGTGTATGTATAATAGAGGTATGCTTGCTGTACAGTGTATGTATAATGAGGTATGATTGCTATACAGTGTATGTATAATGGAGGTATGCTTGCTGTACAGTGTATGTATAATGGAGGTATGCTTGCTGTACAGTGTATGTATAATGGAGGTATGCTTGCTGTATAGTGTATGTATAATGGATGTATGATTGCTGTACAGTCAGTGTATGTATAATGGAGGTATGCTTGCTGTTCAGTCACAGTGTATGTATAATGGATGTATGATTGCTGTACAGTCACAGTGTATGTATAATGGATGTATGATTGCTGTACAGTTTATGTATAATGGAGGTATGCTTGCTGTACAGTGTATGTATGATGGATGTATGATTGCTGTACAGTCACAGTGTATGTATAATGGAGGTATGCTTGCTGTACAGTGTATGTATAATGGAGGTATGCTTGCTGTACAGTGTATGTATAATGGAGGTATGATTGCTGTACAGTGTATGTATAATGGAGGTATGATTGCTGTACAGTGTATGTATAATGGAGGTATGATTGCTGTACAGTGTATGTATAATGGAGGTATGCTTGCTGTACAGTGTATGTATAATGGATGTATGATTGCTGTACAGTGTATGTATAATGGATGTATGATTGCTGTACAGTCACAGGGTATGTATAATGGAGGTATGCTTGCTGTACAGTGTATGTATAATGGATGTATGATTGCTGTACAGTCACAGTGTATGTATAATGGAGGTACGCTTGCTGTACAGTGTATGTATAATGGATGTTTGATTGCTATACAGTCACAGTGTATGTATAATGGATGTATGATTGCTGTACAGTCAGTGTATGTATAATGGATGTATGATTGCTGTACAGTGTATGTATAATGGATGTATGATTGCTGCACAGTGTATGTATAATGGAGGTATGCTTGCTGTACAGTGTATGTATAATGGAGGTATGATTGCTGTACAGTGTATGTATAATGGATGTGTGATTGCTGTACAGTGTATGTATAATGGATGTATGATTGCTGTACAGTGTATGTATAATGGATGTATGATTGCTGTACAGTGTATGTATAATGAATGTATGATTGCTGTACAGTGTATGTATAATGGATGTATGATTGCTGTACAGTGTATGTATAATGAATGTATGATTGCTGTACAGTGTATGTATAATGGAGGTATGCTTGCTGTACAGTGTATGTATAATGGATGTATGATTGCTGTACAGTGTATGTATAATGAATGTATGATTGCTGTACAGTGTATGTATAATGGATGTATTATTGCTGTACAGTGTATGTATAATGAATGTATGATTGCTGTACAGTGTATGTATAATGGAGGTATGCTTGCTGTACAGTGTATGTATAATGGATGTATGATTGCTGTACAGTGTATGTATAATGGATGTATGATTGCTGTACGATGTATGTATAATGGATGTATGATTGCTGTACAGTGTATGTATAATGAATGTATGATTGCTGTACAGTGTATGTATAATGGAGGTATGCTTGCTGTACAGTGTATGTATAATGGATGTATGATTGCTGTACAGTGTATGTATAATGGAGGTATGCTTGCTGTACAGTGTATGTATAATGGAGGCATGCTTGCTGTACAGTGTATGTATAATGAATGTATGATTGCTGTACAGTGTATGTATACTGAATGTATGATTGCTGTACAGTGTATGTATGATGGAGGTATGCTTGCTGTACAGTGTATGTATAATGGATGTATGATTGCTGTACAGACACAGTGTATGTATAATGAATGTATGATTGCTGTACAGTGTATGTATAATGAATGTATGATTGCTGTACAGTGTATGTATAATGGATGTATGATTGCTGTACAGTCACTGTGTATGTATTATGAATGTATGCTTGCTGTACAGTGTATGTATAATGGATGTATGATTGCTGTACAGTGTATGTATAATGGATGTATGATTGCTGTACAGTGTATGAATAATGGATTTATGATTGCTGTACAGTGTATGTATAATGGAGGTATGCTTGCTGTACAGTGTATGTATAATGGAGGTATGATTGTTGTACAGTGTATGTATAATGGATTTATGATTGCTGTACAGTGTATGTATAATGGATGTATGATTGCTGTACAGTGTATGTATAATGGATGTATGATTGCTGTACAGTGTATGTATAATGGATGTATGATTGCTGTACAGTGTATGTATAATGAATGTATGATTGCTGTACAGTGTATGTATAATGGAGGTATGCTTGCTGTACAGTGTATGTATAATGGATGTATGATTGCTGTACAGTGTATGCATTATGGATGTATGATTGCTTTACAGTGTATGTATAATGGATGTATGATTGCTGTACAGTGTATGTATAATAAATGTATGATTGCTGTACAGTGTATGTATAATGGAGGTATGCTTGCTGTACAGTGTATGTATAATGGATGTATGATTGCTGTACAGTGTATGTATAATAGAGGTACGATTGCTGTACAGTGTATGTATAATAGAGGTACGATTGCTGTACAGTGTATGTATAATGAATGTATGATTGCTGTACAGTGTATGTATAATGGATGTATGCTTGCTGTACAGTGTATGTATAATGGAGGTATGCTTGCTGTACAGTGTATGTATAATGGAGGTATGATTGCTGTACAGTGTATGTATAATGGAGGTATGCTTGCTGTACAGTGTATGTATAATGGAGGTATGCTTGCTGTACAGTGTATGTATAATGGATGTATGATTGCTGTACAGTGTATGTATACTGAATGTATGATTGCTGTACAGTGTATGTATAATGGAGGTATGCTTGCTGTACAGTGTATGTATAATGGATGTATGATTGCTGTACAGTGTATGTATAATGGAGGTATGATTGCTGTACAGTGTATGTATAATGAATGTGTGATTGCTGTACAGTGTATGTATAATGGAGGTATGATTGCTGTACAGTGTATGTATAATGGATGTATGATTGCTGTACAGTGTATGTATAATGGAGGTATGATTGCTGTACAGTGTATGTATAATGAATGTATGATTTCTGTACAGTGTATGTATAATGGAGGTATAATTGCTGTACAGTGTATGTATAATGGAGGTATGCTTGCTGTACAGTGTATGTATAATGGAGGTATGCTTGCTGTACAGTGTATGTATAATGGAGGTATGATTGCTGTACAGTGTATGTATACTGAATGTATGATTGCTGAACAGTGTATGTATAATGGAGGTATGCTTGCTGTACAGTGTATGTATAATGTATGTATGATTGCTGTACAGTGTATGTATAATGAATGTATGATTGCTGTACAGTGTATGTATAATGGAGGTATGATTGCTGTACAGTGTATGTATAATGAATGTATGATTGCTGTACAGTGTATGTATAATGGAGGTATGGTTGCTGTACAGTGTATGTATAATGGATGTATGATTGCTGTACAGTGTATGTATAATGGATGTATGATTGCTGTACAGTGTATGTATAATGGAGGTATGATTGCTGTACAGTGTATGTATAATGAATGTATGATTTCTGTACAGTGTATGTATAATGGAGGTATGATTGCTGTACAGTGTATGTATAATGGAGGTATGGTTGCTGTACAGTGTATGTATAATGGATGTATGATTGCTGTACAGTGTATGTATAATGGATGTATGATTGCTGTACAGTGTATGTATAATGGATGTATGATTGCTGTACAGTGTATGTATAATGGAGGTATGATTGCTGTACAGTGTATGTATACTGAATGTATGATTGCTGTACAGTGTATGTATAATGGAGGTATGATTGCTGTACAGTGTATGTATAATGAATGTATGATTGCTGTACAGTGTATGTATAATGGAGGTATGATTGCTGTACAGTGTATGTATAATGGAGGTATGATTGCTGTACAGTGTATGTATAATGGAGGTATGATTGCTGTACAGTGTATGTATAATGGATGTATGATTGCTGTACAGTGTATGTATAATGGAGGTATGATTGCTGTACAGTGTATGTATAATGGAGGTATGATTGCTGTACAGTGTATGTATAATGGAGCCTCCAATCTAAAAAAAAAGCCTCCAATCCCCAAAAAAGTTTTAATAAAGTTTTTCATTTTGTTTGTATTGATATTTATATGAGTGTAGGTCTGTTTATGTATGTGTGCATGCAAGCAAGAGGGGCTGAAACGTCGCACTGTTTGACATGTGGAATAAATAGTTATTTTTTGGATATTTGGAGTGCCGCACCATTTTTGAAGTTATCAATTGGCTGTGATCGAGCCTGAGGAGCTGGCACCCGCCTACTGTGGTAAAGTAGTGCTGCATTTTTTTCGACATTTATATATATATATATATATATATATATCTATATAAACACACACACGCGTGTGCGGCATGAGTTTGTGCTTTAGGGTGCACACTCCTCTACACCCCTCTGTCACCCATGTACACTCCTCTACACCCCTCTGTCACCCATGTACACTCCTCTACACCCCTCTGTCACCCATGTACACTCCTCTATACCCCTCTGTCACCCATGTACACCCATCTGTCACCCATGTACACTCCTCTACACCCCTCTGTCACCCATGTACACCCATCTGTCACTCATGTACACTCCTCTAAACCCCTCTGTACACTCCTCTACAGGCTGAAGGTTTATATAAAAAAGATGGCTCCGGGGGGGCGGGGGCTCGGGCCCCTTACTGGTGAACTAGCTGTACCCCCTGATAGCCATGAGAGCTGCTAGTGACCTACTGCTGCTAGGGGGGGCACAAGGGGGGGCCAATCATGATGTAGGGGGGGCCGTGGCCCCCTCTGCCCCCCCCCCCTAGAGACGCCACTGAGAAGACCTGCTGTTACTACTTTGTAAGAGAGGGCACTTTGGTTTTCTTTTATTGCAATTTAAGTTGTTAGTTAATGAAAAATAATAAATATTGTTTTATATATAACTACAGTTAAGGGGAATGTTTTATCAGTTATTCTGCCTAAACATCGGGCAGCATAAAACTGGTGCAGACATCACGATCCCAGGACACCAGGAAAAACACTGAGACACTCGGTCATTCAGAGTCATCTTAGATTGAAAATCCTGCTGAAACCCCGGAAATGAGTCCCTGGGGCTGGTCCCAGCGGGGCGGGTGACGCATCTCTCCCTATGCCAATGGTCTCCAAACTGTGGACCTCCAGCTGTTGCTTAACTAAAACTCCCAGCAAAACTACAACTCCCAGCATGCCCAGACCATTTTTGGAACAACTAGCAGTCCACAGTTTGTAGCCCTAGTCCCTATACAGTTACATTCCTGGCTTCTGCACTACTACTGGAATTGTGTTCCTGGTATCTGGCACTTCCGGGTCAGGTGACGTCATATAACTAGCCATCCAATCAGAGGCTGAGGCTGGACATTGCTTCGGCCCATAACTGAATGAGCAGCTGTGTAACGTCACCTAACCCAGAAGCGCTGGACACTGGGAACTGAATTTCGTGATTCTGGCGGTAGCGCAAGAGCAAGGAAGAGAGGGTTTTTTTATACTATCTTCCCCAAGCGTTAATACCACATTTCTGCCACAACATAGCTTTCTTATGGAGGCCTGGCAAATCAAATGTCAGGCTTCCCTGTCCCTTCCCTGCTGCCGGCGGCTGCCACAATGACACAATGCTGTGGGGCTGGTATGATCATTTTTTCAGGGTTGGTTTTTAGCCCCAGTTCTGCCCTGGGTGGAGAGAGATATATCTAGCTAAGGCTGCATTCACACCACAATTGTTACAAACCGGATCTGGCTGGGAGATGTGAAAACCAGGCGCTCCCGTATCTCAGCCGGACCCGGACCACATCTCGTTTGAAGGAGCCGACCGGAGTCAGATAATGACTCCAGTCGGCTCAGTTTTGCCCCGTATTCAGATTTGTGACCGTACTTAAAACTGTAGTATACCACGGTTTTAAGTCTGGTCACAAAACCGGATATGGGGCAAAAATAAGCCGACCGGAGTCACCATTTGACTCCGGTCGGCTCATTCAAATGAGATGAGATGGGGTCCGGGTCCGGCTGAGATACGGGAGTGCCTGGTTTTCACATATCCCTATCGGATCCGGTCCCGTATGTAACAATCGTGGGGTGAATACAGCCTAATGTGGAATGGAGGTAGAAGTGGGAAGAAGCCTGCCTACCTAATATATTAAGGCTGAACATTTACTTAGCTAAGAAGGGGAGAGGGAAGGGGGGCACCTTTGTAGTGTTGGTATCTATCTGTATATGATCACTGTATGGAGTTAACCTTGGTCTCTGCCTAGTGGATTTTTTTCAGTAGCAGTGCGGGGATATTAGTCATTCTGCGGTGATACTGGTCATGATGTGGCGATATTACTTGTCCCTTGTATAGTGATATTGATAATTTCAATGTCAATTCACAGGATTTGGTCAGTAACAGTATGACGGTAATATGTATGGGCATAATATTCCTCCTTGTATACTGGTAATATTGGTTTCAGTATACAGGATTTGGCTAGTAACAGTATGATGGTAATATGTATGGGGATAATATTCCTCCTTGTATACTGGTATTATTGGTAATATTACTCTCAACATACAGGATTTGGTCAGTAACAGTATCATGGTAATATGTATGGTGATAATTTTTCTCCTTGTATACTGGCATTATTGTTAATATTGCTATCAATATACCGGATTTTCACATATAGCCTTTTTAAAACATTGCTGCCATTTTTCATTATAAGCAGGGCCGGTGTTATGGCGGGGCAAACCAGGCAATTGCCTAGGGCCCCCATCCCCCAGGGGTCCTGCCGTCTGCTCAGTAGGGGGGGGGGCAACTGTTTTAAAGTGGCCGCAGCGTTGGCTTCTTGTTAAAGATTAGCAGGGGGGCAACTTTAAAACAGTGATCAGCTCCGGGCCCCGTGCCCGCAGGGGGGCCCCGTCACATTCGGGACATCCCTGTGTCCCGAAAAATCTTTTCAGGCCACAAGGATGCCCCGTTTACTTCATAGCGGCCCCGCGTTAACTTTAAAAACGCTGGGGCCGTTGGGAGGAAGCGCACGCAGTGACGGCACTGACGTCACGTGCGTGCGCCCATAGCAACAGTACAGCAGAGCGCAGCTGTGAGGAGGACGTGCGGGTATGGTAAGTGACCTGCGGTCATCTTCAGTGTTCCGACCGCTGCTCCCGGGATGGCCCATAGGCCATAGCAGTAGATCGTGACCGGGATGGCCCATAGGCCATAGCAGTAGATCGTGATCCAGGAGCGGTGGTCGGAATACTCAAGTGGGGCAGTAAACAGGCATACAGCCTCCAGCCATACATTGTATATGGCTGAAGGCTGTATGTCTGTAGGGGAACATTAGTTGCACTATAATTCCACCACATTTGGTGCAGTATAGTTCCCCCACATTAAGTGCAGTCACTTAATGTGGGGATCTATACTGCACCAAATGTGGTGGAATTATAGTGCACCTAATGTGGGGGAACTATACTGAACCTAATGTGGGGAATTATACTGCACCTAATGTGGGGGAACTATACTGCACCTAATGTGGGGAATTATACTGCACCTAATGTGAGGGAACTATACTGCACCTAATGTGGGGGAACTATACTGCACCTAATGTGGGGGAACTACTGTATACTGCACCTAATGTGGGGAAACTACTGTACTTCACCTAATGTGGGGAACTACTGTATACTGCACCTAATGTGGGGAACTACTGTATACTGCACCTAATGTGGGAGGACTACTGTATACTGCACCTAATGTGGGGCAACTACTGTATACTGCACCTAATGTGGGGAACTACTGTATACTGCACCTAATGTGGGGGGGGACTACTGTATACTGCACCTAATGTGGGGGGGGACTACTGTATACTGCACCTAATGTGGGGGGACTACTGTATACTGCACCTAATGTGGGGGGACTACTGTATACTGCACCTAATGTGGGGGGACTACTGTATACTGCACCTAATGTGGGGAACTACTGTATACTCCACCTAATGTGGGGGGACTATTGTATACTGCACCTAATGTGGGAAACTACTGTATACTGCACCTAATGTGGAGGGACTACTGTATACTGCACCTAATGTGGAGGGACTACTGTATACTGCACCTAATGTGGGAGACTATACTGCACCTAATGTGGGGAACTATACTGCCGACCTAATGTGGGGGAACTATACTGCCGACCTAATGTGGGGGAACTATACTGCCAACCTAATGTGGGGGAACTATACTGCCAACCTAATGTGGGGGAACTATACTGCACCTAATGTGGGGGAACTATACTGCACCTAATGTGGGGGAACTATACTGCACCTAATGTGGGGGAACTACACTGCACCTAATGTGGGGGAACTACACTGCACCTAATGTGGGGGAACTACACTGCACCTAATGTGGGGGAACTACACTGCACCTAATGTGGGGGAACTACACTGCACCTAATGTGGGGGAACTACACTGCACCTAATGTGGGGGAACTACACTGCACCTAATGTGGGGGAACTACACTGCACCTAATGTGGGGGAACTACACTGCACCTAATGTGGGGGAACTACACTGCACCTAATGTGGGGGAACTACACTGCACCTAATGTGGGGGAACTACACTGCACCTAATGTGGGGGAACTACACTGCACCTAATGTGGGGGAACTACACTGCACCTAATGTGGGGGAACTACACTGCACCTAATGTGGGGGAACTACACTGCACCTAATGTGGGGGAACTACACTGCACCTAATGTGGGGGAACTACACTGCACCTAATGTGGGGGAACTACACTGCACCTAATGTGGGGGAACTACACTGCACCTAATGTGGGGGAACTACACTGCACCTAATGTGGGGGAACTACACTGCACCTAATGTGGGGGAACTACACTGCACCTAATGTGGGGGAACTACACTGCACCTAATGTGGGGGAACTACACTGCACCTAATGTGGGGGAACTACACTGCACCTAATGTGGGGGAACTACACTGCACCTAATGTGGGGGAACTACACTGCACCTAATGTGGGGGAACTACACTGCACCTAATGTGGGGGAACTACACTGCACCTAATGTGGGGGAACTATACTGCACCTAATGTGGGGGAACTATACTGTACCTAATGTGGGGAACTATACTGCACCTAATGTGGGGGAACTACTGTATACTGCACCTAATGTGGGGGAACTACTGTATACTGCACCTAATGTGGTGAACTACTGTATACTGCACCTAATGGGGGGAATTATACTGCACCTAATGCGGGGGAATTACTGTATACTGCACCTAATGTGGGGGAACTACTGTATACTGCACCTAATGTGGGGGAACTACTGTATACTGCACCTAATGTGGGGAATTATACTGCACCTAATGTGGGGGAACTACTGTATACTGCACCTAATGTGGGGGAACTTCTGTATACTGCACCTAATGTGGGGAACTACTGTATACTGCACCTAATGTGGGGGGATTACTGTATACTGCACCTAATGTGGGGGGATTACTGTATACTGCACCTAATGTGGGGGGACTACTGTATACTGCACCTAATGTGGGGAACTACTGTATACTGCACCTAATGTGGGGAACTACTGAATACTGCACCTAATTTGGGGGGACTACTGTATACTGCACCTAATGTGGGGGGACTACTGTATACTGCACCTAATGTGGGGGGATTACTGTATACTGCACCTAATGTGGGGGGATTACTGTATACTGCACCTAATGTGGGGGGACTACTGTATACTGCACCTAATGTGGGGAACTACTGTATACTGCACCTAATGTGGGGAACTACTGTATACTGCACCTAATGTGGGGAACTACTGTATACTGCACCTAATGTGGGGAACTACTGTATACTGCACCTAATGTGGAGGGACTATACTGCACCTAATGTGGGGAACTATTCTGCACCTAATGTGGGGAACTATACTGCCAACCTAATGTGGGGGAACTATACTGCCAACCTAATGTGGGGGAACTATAGTGCACCTAATGTGGAGAACTATACTGCACCTAATGTCGAGAACTATACTGCACCTAATGTGGAGAGCTATACTGCACCTAATGTGGGGGAACTATACTGCACCTAATGTGGGGGAACTACACTGCACCTAATGTGGGGGAACTACACTGCACCTAATGTGGGGGAACTACACTGCACCTAATGTGGGGGAACTATACTGCACCTAATGTGGGGAACTATACTGCACCTAATGTGGGGGAACTATACTGCACCTAATGTGGGGAACTATACTGCACCTAATGTGGGGGAACTACACTGCACCTAATGTGGGGGAACTACTGTATACTGCACCTAATGTGGGAGAACTACTGTATACTGCACCTAATGTGGGGAACTACTGTATACTGCACCTAATGGGGGGAATTATACTGCACCTAATGCGGGGGAACTACTGTATACTGCAACTAATGTGGGGGAACTACTGTATACTGCACCTAATGTGGGGGAACTACTGTATACTGCACCTAATGTGGGGAATTATACTGCACCTCATGTGGGGGAACTACTGTATACTGCACCTAATGTGGGGAATTATACTGCACCTAATGTGGGGAACTATACTGACAACCTAATGTGGGGGAACTATACTGCCAACCTAATGTGGGGGAACTATACTGCCAACCTAATGTGGGGGAACTATACTGCCAACCTAATGTGGGGGAACTATACTGCACCTAATGTGGAGAACTATACTGCACCTAATGTGGAGAGCTATACTGCACCTAATGTGGAGAGCTATACTGCACCTAATGTGGAGAGCTATACTGCACCTAATGTGGAGAGCTATACTGCTCCTAATGTGGGGGACTATACTGCACCAATGTGTGGGACTATACTGCACCTAATGTGGGGAACTATACTGCACCTAATGTGGGGGACTATCAGGGCCGTTTGAAGGAATTTGGGGGCCCCAAGCAAAATGGACATGGAGGCCCCCCCCTCCATAGTAACGCCGACCCTTGAATTCTGGGAGCGCAACATGAGCGAACGTCAATACGACGCACATTAGGTGCAGCAGTGTTCCCCCTACATTAGGTAGGCAGTCTTCCCCCCACATTAGGTAGGCAGTCTTCCCCCCACATTAGGTGCAGCAGTGTTCCCTACCCATACCCGCTGTCCAGACCCCCCCCCCCTCCCGGGCCATTTTTTTGGTGGGGGTTTGACTGCTGAGACCCCCACCGATCACCTCGGTTAAAATGGTTCTCCAGCTGTTGGAAAGCTAAAACTCCCATCATTCTGGAGAGCCTCTGGCAATGGGAGTTGTAGTTTTGTAACAGCTGAAGAGCCACAGATTGGACACAGTTTTACCCATCATCACTGCAGAACTTACAAGTGACTACAGCTCTGATGGGACAGTCAGGAGAATACACAATGATAGTGACCTGAGTGACGTCTTCTGACTTGAGTGATATCTTCTCTGTTATCTTTTCTTCTTTATCTGGTCCAGAGACCAGGTCTTCCTCCAGCTCCATCTTCTCTGCAGAGTCTGACATCCAGGCATCATTGGCTCCTCACTGTCAGCAGATCCTCATCCTCTGCATGAAGACAGTAATCATTATAACCTTGCCAGAAAGTGTACTCTAAATAATATACTGCCCCACACTGTACCCTGAAGATAATGCTGCCTCACACTGTACCTTGAATATAATGCTTCCACACACTGTACCCTGAATATAATGCTTCCACACACTGTACCCTGAATATAATGCTGCCTCACACTGTACCCTGAATATAATGCTGCCTCACACTGTACCCTGACTATAATTCTGCCACACACTGTACCCTGAATATAATGCTGCCACACACTGTACCCTGAATATAATGCTGCTCCACACTGTATCCACTGAATATAATGCTTCCACACACTGTACCCTGAAAATAATACTGCCACACACTGTACCCTGAAAATAATACTGCCACACACTGTACCCTGAAAATAATACTGCCACACACTGTACCCTGAATATAATGCTTCCACACACTGTACCCCTGAATATAATACTGCCACACACTGTACCCCTGAATATAATGCTGCCACACCCTGTACCCTGAATATAATGCTGCTCCACACTGCATCCACTGAATACAATACTGCCACACATGCATACACATCATATATACATATACCTCTCCTCATTATTACTATAACTCCCCCCCCCCCCACCTCTCCTCATCACTATTATAACCGGGGGGGGGGGGATGAGGAGAGGTGCAGGGGGGGGGGCACCTCTCATGACCCCCATAACACCCCCCTGCATCTCTCATGACCCCCATAACACCCCTCCTGCATCTCTCATGACCCCCATAACACCCCACTGCATCTCTCATGACCCCCATAACACCCCCCTGCATCTCTCATGACCCCCATAACACCCCACTGCATCTCTCATGACCCCCATAACACCCCACTGCATCTCTCATGATCCCCATAACACTCCCCTGCATCTCTCATGACCCCCATAACACCCCCTGCATCTCTCATGACCCCCATAACACCCCCCTGCATCTCTCATGACCCCCATAACACCCCCTGCATCTCTCATGACCCCCATAACACCCCCACTGCATCTCTCATGATCCCCATAACACCCCCTGCATCTCTCATGACCCCCATAACACCCCCTGCATCTCTCATGACCCCCATAACACCCCCTGCATCTCTCATGACCCCCATAACACCCCCCTGCATCTCTCATGACCCCCATAACACCCCTCCTGCATCTCTCATGACCCCCATAACACCCCTCCTGCATCTCTCATGACCCCCATAACACACCTCCTGCATCTCTCATGACCCCCATAACACCCCTCCTGCATCTCTCATGACCCCCATAACACCCCCTGCATCTCTCATGACCCCCATAACACCCCCTGCATCTCTCATGACCCCCATAACACCCCCTGCATCTCTCATGACCCCCATAACACTCCACTGCATCTCTCATGATCCCCATAACACCCCCCTGCATCTCTCATGACCCCCATAACACCCCCCTGCATCTCTCACGACCCCCATAACACCCCCCTGCATCTCTCACGACCCCCATAACACCCCCTGCATCTCTCACGATCCCCATAACACCCCTCCTGCATCTCTCATGACCCCCATAACACCCCTCCTGCATCTCTCATGACCCCCATAACACCCCTCCTGCATCTCTCATGACCCCCATAACACCCCCTGCATCTCTCATGACCCCCATAACACCCCCCTGCATCTCTCATGACCCCCATAACACCCCTCCTGCATCTCTCATGATCCCCATAACACCCCTCCTGCATCTCTCATGATCCCCATAACACCCCTCCTGCATCTCTCATGACCCCCATAACACCCCTCCTGCATCTCTCATGACCCCCATAACACCCCACTGCATCTCTCATGATCCCCATAACACCCCCCTGCATCTCTCATGATCCCCATAACACCCCCCTGCATCTCTCATGACCCCCATAACACCCCCCTGCATCTCTCATGACCCCCATAACACCCCTCCTGCATCTCTCATGACCCCCATAACACCCCTCCTGCATCTCTCATGACCCCCATAACACCCCTCCTGCATCTCTCACGATCCCCATAACACCCCTCCTGCATCTCTCATGACCCCCATAACACCCCCCTGCATCTCTCACGACCCCCATAACACCCCCCTGCATCTCTCACGACCCCCATAACACCCTCCTGCATCTCTCACGACCCCCATAACACCCTCCTGCATCTCTCACGATCCCCATAACACACCTCCTGCATCTCTCATGACCCCCATAACACTCCCTATATCTATCATGACCCCCATAACACCCCTCCTGCATCTCTCATGACCCCCATAACACCACCCCTGCATCTCTCATGACCCCCATAACACCCCACTGCATCTCTCATGACCCCATAACACCCCTCCTGCATCTCTCATGACCCCCATAACACCCCCCCTGCATCTCTCATGATCCCCATAACACCCCCCTATATCTATCATGACCCCCATAACACCCCTCCTGCATCTCTCATGACCCCCATAACACCCCTCCTGCATCTCTCATGATCCCCATAACACCCCCCTGCATCTCTCATGACCCCCATAACACCCCTCCTGCATCTCTCATGATCCCCATAACACCCCACTGCATCTCTCATGACCCCCATAACACCCCTCCTGCATCTCTCATGACCCCCATAACACCCCCCCTGCATCTCTCATGATCCCCATAACACTCCCTATATCTATCATGACCCCCATAACACCCCTCCTGCATCTCTCATGACCCCCCCCCCCCCCACACACACACACACACACACACACACCACCCACAAAAATAATTATGTCCCCTGACAACCATACAATCCCCCGGGCCCCCCGCGCCAGTTTACTTACCCTGCCGGGGATCGTTGCAGAGGCGGGAGTCTGCTGCTGCTCCTGTCACTGCACGGAGGATGCTGGAGGTTCCCGCGGGGACGCAAGCAGGGACAGGTCAGGTGATTGGCGTAAACATGCGTGCCTGCGCGGGGCACGTGACGTCTCTACTCCAATCATCCCCTGACCTGTCCGGTGCCGGCCCTGCTTTGTTTCTTAAGGGGCCCGCGCCCCTCAAAAATGTAATTTTGGTGAAATGTGCGGGCCCCCCGAAGTGTCCCGTCGCTACAGGACGGGCAAGCACCGGCTCTGCTCGGGGCCCCCCAGCCAGCTCGGGGCCCCAAGCAATTGCTTGGTTTGCCGGTCCGGTAGCGACGGGCCTGGGGACTATACTGCACCAATGTATGGGACTATACTGCACCTAATGTGGGGAACTATACTGCACCTAATGTGGGGGAACTATACTGCACCTAATGTGGGTGAACTATACTGCACCTAATGTGGGGGAACTATACTGCACCTAATGTGGGGAGAACTATACTGCACCTAATGTGGAGAGAACTATACTGCACCTAATGTGGGGAACTATACTGCACCTAATGTGGGGAGAACTATACTGCACCTAATGTGGGGAGAACTATACTGCACCTAATGTGGGGAGAACTATACTGCACCTAATGTGGGGAGAACTATACTGCACCTAATGTGGGGAGAACTATACTGCACCTAATGTGGGGAGAACTATACTGCACCTAATGTGGAGGGAACTATACTGCACCTAATGTGGGGGAACTATACTGCACCTAATGTGGGGAACTATACTGCACCTAATGTGGGGGAACTATACTGCACCTAATGTGGAGGGAACTATACTGCACCTAATGTGGGGGAACTATACTGCACCTAATGTGGGGGAACTATACTGCACCTAATGTGGGGGAACTATACTGCACCTAATGTGGGGAGAACTATACTGCACCTAATGTGGGGAGAACTATACTGCACCTAATGTGGAGGGAACTATACTGCACCTAATGTGGGGGGAACTATACTGCACCTAATGTGGGGAACTATACTGCACCTAATGTGGGGAACTATACTGCACCTAATGTGGGGAGAACTATACTGCACCTAATGTGGGGAGAACTATACTGCACCTAATGTGGGGGCACTATACTGCACCTAATGTGGAGGGAACTATACTGCACCTAATGTGGGGAGAACTATACTGCACCTAATGTGGGGAGAACTATACTGCACCTAATGTGGGGAACTATACTGCACCTAATGTGGAGGGAACTATAGCCTAATGTGGAGAACTATACTGCACCTAATGTGGAGAGCTATACTGCACCTAATGTGGGGAACTATACTGCACCTAATGTGGGGAGAACTATACTGCACCTAATGTGGGGGAACTATACTGCACCTAATGTGGGGGAACTATACTGCACCTAATGTGGGGAGAACTATACTGCACCTAATGTGGGGAGAACTATACTGCACCTAATGTGGAGGAAACTATACTGCACCTAATGTGGAGGGAACTATACTGCACCTAATGTGGGGAACTATACTGCACCTAATGTGGGGAACTATACTGCACCTAATGTGGGGGAACTATACTGCACCTAATGTGGGGGAACTATACTGCACCTAATGTGGAGGGAACTATACTGCACCTAATGTGGGGGAACTATACTGCACCTAATGTGGAGGGAACTATACTGCACCTAATGTGGGGAACTATACTGCACCAATGTGGGGAGAACTATACTGCACCTAATGTGGGGGATCTATACTGCACCTAATGTGGGGAACTATACTGCACCTAATGTGGGGGACTATACTGCACCTAATGTGGGGAGAACTATACTGCACCTAATGTGGAGGGAACTATACTGCACCTAATGTGGGGAACTATACTGCACCAATGTGTGGGACTATACTGCACCTAATGTGGGGAACTATACTGCACCAATGTGGGGAGAACTATACTGCACCTAATGTGGGGGATCTATACTGCACCTAATGTGGGGGAACTATACTGCACCTAATGTGGGGAGAACTATACTGCACCTAATGTGGAGGGAACTATACTGCACCTAATGTGGGGAGAACTATACTGCACCTAATGTGGGGAACTATACTGCACCTAATGTGGGGAACTATACTGCACCTAATGTGGGGGAACTATACTGCACCTAATGTGGGGAGAACTATACTGCACCAATGTGTGGGACTACACTGCACCTAATGTGGGGGAACTATACTGCACCTAATGTGGGGAGAACTATACTGCACCTAATGTGGGGAGAACTATACTGCACCTAATGTGGAGGGAACTATACTGCACCTAATATGGGGAGAACTATACTGCACCTAATGTGGGGGAACTATACTGCACCTAATGTGAGGAACTATACTGCACCTAATGTGGGGGAACTATACTGCACCTAATGAGGGGGGGATTATATACTGCACCTAATGTGGGGGAACTATACTGCCAACCTAATGTGGGGAGCTATACTGCACCTAATGTGGAGGGAACTGTACTGCACCTAATGTGGAGAGCTATACTGTACCTAATGTGGGGAACTATACTGCACCTAATGTGGGGGCACTATACTGCACCTAATGAGGGGGGGGGGGACTATATACCTCACCTAATGTGGGGGAACTATACTGTCCACCTAATGTGGGGAGCTATACTGTACCTAATGAGGGGGGGGGGAGGACTATATATTGCACCTAATGTGGGGGAACTATACTGCCAACCTAATGTGGGGATCTATACTGCACCTAATGTGGAGGGAACTGTACTGCACCTAATGTGGAGAGCTATACTGCAACTAATGTGGAGAACTATACTGCACCTAATGTGGAGAACTATACTGCACCTAATGTGGGGAGAACTATACTGCACCTAATGTGGGGAGAACTATACTGCACCTAATGTGGGGAGAACTATACTGCACCTAATGTGGGGAGAACTATACTGCACCTAATGTGGGGGACTATACTGCACCTAATGTGGGGAGAACTATACTGCACCTAATGTGGGGGAACTATACTGTACCTAATATGGGGAGAACTATACTGCACCTGAAGTGGGGGAACTATACAGCCAACCTAATGTGGGGGAACTATACTGCACCTAATGTGGGGGACTGTACTGCACCCAATGTGGGGGACTATACTGCACCTAATGTGGGGAGAACTATACTGCACCTAATGTGAAGAGCTATACTGCACCTAATGTGGGGGAACTATACTGCACCTAATGTGGGGAACTACACTGCACCTAATGTGGGGGAACTATACTGCACCTAATGAGGGGGGACTATATACTGCACCTAATGTGGGGGAACTATACTGCCAACCTAATGTGGGGAGCTATACTGCACCTAATGTGGAGGGAACTGTACTGCACCTAATGTGGAGAGCTATACTGTACCTAATGTGGTGAACTATACTGCATCTAATGTGCGGGAACTATACTGCACCTAATGAGGGGGGGGGTGGGGATTAAATACTGCACCTAATGTGGGGGAACTATAATGCCAGCCTAATGTGGAGAGCTATACTGCACCTAATGTGCAGGGAACTGTACTGCACCTAATGTGGAGAGCTATACTGTACCTAATGTGGGGAACTATACTGCACCTAATGTGGGGGCACTATACTGCACCTAATGAGGGGGGGGGGACTATATACTGCACCTAATGTGGGGGAACTATACTGTCAACCTAATGTGGGGAGCTATACTGTACCTAATGAGGGGGGGGGAGGACTATATATTGCACCTAATGTGGGGGAACTATACTGCCAACCTAATGTGGGGATCTATACTGCACCTAATGTGGAGGGAACTGTACTGCACCTAATGTGGAGAGCTATACTGCAACTAATGTGGAGAACTATACTGCACCTAATGTGGAGAACTATACTGCACCTAATGTGGGGAGAACTATACTGCACCTAATGTGGGGAGAACTATACTGCACCTAATGTGGGGAGAACTATACTGCACCTAATGTGGGGAGAACTATACTGCACCTAATGTGGGGGACTATACTGCACCTAATGTGGGGAGAACTATACTGCACCTAATGTGGGGGAACTATACTGTACCTAATATGGGGAGAACTATACTGCACCTGAAGTGGGGGAACTATACAGCCAACCTAATGTGGGGGAACTATACTGCACCTAATGTGGGGGACTGTACTGCACCCAATGTGGGGGACTATACTGCACCTAATGTGGGGAGAACTATACTGCAACTAATGTGAAGAGCTATACTGCACCTAATGTGGGGGAACTATACTGCACCTAATGTGGGGAACTATACTGCACCTAATGTGGGGAACTACACTGCACCTAATGTGGGGGAACTATACTGCACCTAATGAGGGGGGACTATATACTGCACCTAATGTGGGGGAACTATACTGCCAACCTAATGTGGGGAGCTATACTGCACCTAATGTGGAGGGAACTGTACTGCACCTAATGTGGAGAGCTATACTGTACCTAATGTGGTGAACTATACTGCATCTAATGTGCGGGAACTATACTGCACCTAATGAGGGGGGGGGGGGATTATATACTGCACCTAATGTGGGGGAACTATAATGCCAGCCTAATGTGGAGAGCTATACTGCACCTAATGTGCAGGGAACTGTACTGCACCTAATGTGGAGAGCTATACTGCACCTAATGTGGAGAGCTATACTGCACCTAGTGTGGGGAGAACTATACTGCACCTAATGTGGGGAGAACTATACTGCACCTAATGTGGGGAGAACTATACTGCACCTAATGTGGGGAGAACTATACTGCACCTAATGTGGGGAGAACTATACTGCACCTAATGTGGGGAGAACTATACTGCACCTAATGTGGGGAGAACTATACTGCACCTAATGTGGGGAGAACTATACTGCACCTAATGTGGGGGAACTATACTGTATCTAATGTGGGGAGAACTATACTGCACGTGAAGTGGGGGAACTATACTGCACCTAATGTGGGGAGAACTATACTGCACCTAATGTGGGGAACTATACTGCACTTAATGTGGGGAACTATACTGCACCTAATGTGGAGAGCTATACTGCACCTAATGTGGGGAGAACTATACTGCACCTAATGTGGGGGAACTATACTGCACCTAATGTGGGGAGAACTATACTGCACCTAATGTGGGGAGAACTATACTGCACCTAATGTGGGGAGAACTATACTGCACCTAATGTGGCGGACTATACTGCACCTAATGTGGGGGAACTATACTGTACCTAATGTGGTTAGAACTATACTGCACCTAAAGTGGGGGAACTATACAGCACCTGAAGTGGGGGAACTATACTGCACCTTATGTGGGGGACTATACTGCACCTAATGTGGGGGACTATACTGCACCTAATGTGGGGGACTATACTGCACCTAATGTGGGGGACTATACTGCACCTAATGTGGGGGAACTATACTGCACCTAATGTGGGGAGAACTATACTGCACCTGAAGTGGGGGAACTATACTGCACCTAATGTGGGGAGAACTATACTGCACCTAATGAGGGGGACTATACTGCACCTAATGTGGGGGAACTATACTGCACCTAATGTGGGGGAACTATACTGCACACCTAATGTGGGGGAGCTATACTCTTTACCTAATGTGGGGGGAACTATACAAAAATATAAAATTGTACTATTTTGATCCCTATAACTCTTATTTTTCTGTATATGGGGATGTGAGGGTCATTTTTTGCGCTGTGATTTGTAGTTTTTATCGGTACCATTTTTGTTTTGATGGGACTTTTCAATAGCTTTTTAGATATTTTTTTTATAGTATTTGAAGTGACCAAAATTGTTCAAATCTAGTTAGTGCACTACTATGACTTTTGGGGCCCCACTTTTGATTTTGCCTAAGGCCATGCTAAGCCTAAAACCGGCCCTGATTATAAGGGAGTGTTGTGCCATTTTACTTTTTGAATTTGTGGTGGACTATGATCAGGTCTTGGTCGCTGACACCACTTTATTGAAAAATTTGGCAAAGTACTGGTGTATTCCTTCTGTGATATATATATATATGTATAGCCACGCAAAGTGATACGCCTGTGCTCGGTGGCTGTTTGCCGGCACAATGACACAATGCTGTGGGGCTTGTATACAGTAATTTCCAGGGCTGGATTTCATCCCCAGTCCGGCCCTGTCCCAAGGATAGGGGATAAGTTTCAGATTGCGGGGGTCCGACCGCTGGGGGGCCCCGTGATCTCCTGTACGGGGCCCTGGCTCGCTGGCCAGATAGCGCAGGTTGACCGCCAGATGAAGGGGCAGCCGACACGCCCCCTCAAAAAAAGCGCTTCCCGACCTATGACATACCTGTACGTCATGGGTGGCAAGGTGTTCCCGACCCATGACATACAGGTACGTCATGAACATTTTTGCCGCTACTCCCGGCATCCCGCAGCGCCCGGTAAGATGGTGGCTATCACTGATAGCCAGCCATCTTACCATGCGACCACGGGGGGTTTCATCCCCCACCCCCCCCCCCAGCGATCGCTGCTATCAGCTGGTCAACTCTGACTAGCTAATAGCAGCGTTTCGCTATCAGAATATTTAGCAGCGCGGTGTGTAAGTCCCGATCACGGGGATCGGGACACACACCGCTCTGCTAAGTGTCCCTTACCCATCCCCCGGCATCACTTACCCGACCATGCGGTGTCCCGAGTGGTCCCGTTGCGAGCGACGTCCTCCAGGCGGTCCCGGCGGCGCTGCGTCCCGGCGGCGCAGGTTGACCGCCAGATGAAGGGGCAGCCGACACGCCCCCTCAAAAAAAGCGCTATAGCAGAGCCAGAAATTGCCAAAGGCAGCGCTGCATCAGTCCCCCAAAAAATGTGAGTTCCTGGATTTAAATATCTATATTCAGGATGGCTGTTCGCATACTGCCAACTATTTTAAGGAGGTGAATGCAAACAGATACCTCGACTTTAACAGTTGCCATCTTAAATAATGGAAGAAGAACATTCCATTCGGTCAAATGAAAAGAATCCGAAGGAATTGTTCTTCCACACAAAAATACCTACAACAACTAGAGAACCTGGAGGATCGTTTTAAACAAAAAGGGTATCCCAAACCCCTTATACAAGGAGCACGCCAGAGAGTGGACGAATTAGAACAAAGTGCTTGCTTGAAAAATAATAAACAGGGTAATGCAGAGGGGGGTTATAATGATGAATTTGATTCTGTTTTTCTAACTAGGTATTACACTTCACACACCAATATTTTTTTATAATTTTTTTTTATTTTTTTTTTGTATAGGTAATATCACCAGCTCATATTATTGTGTCATGATTACTGGCACCATATGTAGTCCCCCAGTTATTCTTCTTTAGATGTTTTCCGTGTCCTGTGCAGTATCTCTCCCAGAAGTCCACTTGATGGCCCCCGTGGTGGTCTACACCCCGAAGTCATCAATTTTTACTCTAAGAGAGAGTGTGCAGCTGTTTCTGGAGACGGTCAACAATAACCTCTGCATGGTGGAATAATAGGTCACGATGTTTATCAGGATCAGTAGAAGCATCACCCACTCGATGATTATGATGGGGATTTCACGGATCTCGTCCCAGTCTTCATCATTATGGAATAATTCCTTTAATGTTTCATATCCAAAATAGAAAACTACACAGACAAAAGTCAGGCCACAGCAGGTGCATCTACTATGGTGGATGACTTTTTTTGCTCCTGGTAATTTATACATCTGGATGGACTGCCCAAGGTAGTATAAGGCTTCACATGTAATGGAAATTATCGTGCTGACAAAGTGTATCCTGGGATATTCTTCGGGGGACAATACATGCATAACAGCTGTGGAAAAACAGGAGGCCCACACAATGGCCAGCAGGATCCTCTGGATCAGGACCTGATGACCCCTGAACTCTTCAGTATGCATAACCATATACTTATAAATAAGAAAGGTTAGTACCAAAGTGCCAATGGACGTCCCTATAAATCCAATTCTGAATAATATGCTTTCGGGAAAGACATTTCCCACGTCACTGTGAAGGAAAAGAAACCAATGTTATTATGGATATTTCCTCACTCCCAACCCATGAAATAAGAATCATTTGCTTGTTTATCTTACCTGATGCTCATCAGTGGCGAGGCTGCATGGCCGAGGACGACCGTCATGATGTAGCTGGTGGCAAGCCAGGCCGCACACCAAAACGCCAACAGGAGGGGGACGAACCCCAGTCCTTTTAGCTCCATTTCAGACAAGTAGAAAAAGAAGACGCTAATCTCACTATTCTCACTAATCGCACTGGAACAGACTGAAGGCTCGGGCGGCTGTCAGTGGGATGTCAGGCCTCCAGCTGTCTATGACATCACATGTGACATGTCAGAATGACTGCTTGTTTCTTTGAGCTGCCATGATTTAGTATCTGCTATAGACAGAACCTGATGTTTTTACTATGGACCTTACAGACCTCAGAACCCAAGTAATTAGTGCAGGGGCTCCATTTTGATCATCTCATATTTCACATTATTTGAGTTCCAGGGCTCAGATACATTTGCACCCTCTATAGCAGTGGTCTTCAAGCTGTGAACCCCCAACCGCTGCAGAACCACAACTCCCAGCATGCCCAGACAGCAACTTTGCATAAGGAAATAGTCTAATTAAACTTTTCTTATATATAGAATCCCTGAAATCTCCAATCTCTCCTTTTATTGCTTTATGATCTGTGTTACTTATTTGTAAAAAACAATGTTTGTGATTGTCTTCCCCCCACACACTTATGGGCTATCTCTTCAAACGACTTTATTTGACCTAAAGCGTATAATTGATTTACATAAATAAGCCCCTTTTCATCCAAAAGAGTGAATCTTTAATTTTAAGGAACTCTTTAAGTGCTTTATTCGACCATAATGAAGTAAAGTCAAAACTCCATGTGATTTAAAAAATAAATTTAAGTTCCCCCCATACTTAATTATCTAGATATGCATGGGTGTAGTGAGTATCCCAGCTTCCAAAATCTCAAAAATATCCTTCATTTTTCAGAGGCTTTTTCAAAAATGAAAGAAGCGATCTGATTGGTTGCTATGGGCAACTCAGAAACTTTTCCTCTGGGCAGGTTTTGATAAATCTCCCTCTATGGGGGAGATTCATTAAGACCAGTGTAGAGGAAGAGTTGTGCAGTTGCCCATAGCAACCAGATTGCTTCTTTCATTTTTCACAATGCCTTTGCAAAATGAAAGAAGCGATCTGATTGGTTGCTATGGGCAACTCAGCATATTTTCCTGGAAAAGTTTCTGAGTTGCCCATAGCAACCAATCAGATTACTTCCTTCATTTTTCAGAGACTTTTTCAAAAATGAAAGAAGCGATCTGATTGGTTGCTATGGGCAACTCAGCAGCTTTCCCCATAGACCACAATGGGCCTACTGGTTTCAATGGGCAAAAAATCAGAGTTAATGCACTAGACACAGTTCTCTATACCATTAACCCCTTCCCGACCTATGACATACCTGTACGTCATGGGTGGCAAGGTGTTCCCGACCCATGACATACAGGTACGTCATGAACATTTTTGCCGCTACTCCCGGCATCCCGCAGCGCCCGGTAAGATGGTGGCTATCACTGATAGCCAGCCATCTTACCATGCGACCACGGGGGGTTTCATCCCCCACCCCCCCCCCAGCGATCGCTGCTATCAGCTGGTCAACTCTGACTAGCTAATAGCAGCGTTTCGCTATCAGAATATTTAGCAGCGCGGTGTGTAAGTCCCGATCACGGGGATCGGGACACACACCGCTCTGCTAAGTGTCCCTTACCCATCCCCCGGCATCACTTACCCGACCATGCGGTGTCCCGAGTGGTCCCGTTGCGAGCGACGTCCTCCAGGCGGTCCCGGCGGCGCTGCGTCCCGGCGGCGCAGGTTGACCGCCAGATGAAGGGGCAGCCGACACGCCCCCTCAAAAAAAGCGCTATAGCAGAGCCAGAAATTGCCAAAGGCAGCGCTGCATCAGTCCCCCAAAAAATGTGAGTTCCTGGATTTAAATATCTATATTCAGGATGGCTGTTCGCATACTGCCAACTATTTTAAGGAGGTGAATGCAAACAGATACCTCGACTTTAACAGTTGCCATCTTAAATAATGGAAGAAGAACATTCCATTCGGTCAAATGAAAAGAATCCGAAGGAATTGTTCTTCCACACAAAAATACCTACAACAACTAGAGAACCTGGAGGATCGTTTTAAACAAAAAGGGTATCCCAAACCCCTTATACAAGGAGCACGCCAGAGAGTGGACGAATTAGAACAAAGTGCTTGCTTGAAAAATAATAAACAGGGTAATGCAGAGGGGGGTTATAATGATGAATTTGATTCTGTTTTTCTAACTAGGTATTACACTTCACACACCAATATTTTTTTATAATTTTTTTTTATTTTTTTTTTGTATAGGTAATATCACCAGCTCATATTATTGTGTCATGATTACTGGCACCATATGTAGTCCCCCAGTTATTCTTCTTTAGATGTTTTCCGTGTCCTGTGCAGTATCTCTCCCAGAAGTCCACTTGATGGCCCCCGTGGTGGTCTACACCCCGAAGTCATCAATTTTTACTCTAAGAGAGAGTGTGCAGCTGTTTCTGGAGACGGTCAACAATAACCTCTGCATGGTGGAATAATAGGTCACGATGTTTATCAGGATCAGTAGAAGCATCACCCACTCGATGATTATGATGGGGATTTCACGGATCTCGTCCCAGTCTTCATCATTATGGAATAATTCCTTTAATGTTTCATATCCAAAATAGAAAACTACACAGACAAAAGTCAGGCCACAGCAGGTGCATCTACTATGGTGGATGACTTTTTTTGCTCCTGGTAATTTATACATCTGGATGGACTGCCCAAGGTAGTATAAGGCTTCACATGTAATGGAAATTATCGTGCTGACAAAGTGTATCCTGGGATATTCTTCGGGGGACAATACATGCATAACAGCTGTGGAAAAACAGGAGGCCCACACAATGGCCAGCAGGATCCTCTGGATCAGGACCTGATGACCCCTGAACTCTTCAGTATGCATAACCATATACTTATAAATAAGAAAGGTTAGTACCAAAGTGCCAATGGACGTCCCTATAAATCCAATTCTGAATAATATGCTTTCGGGAAAGACATTTCCCACGTCACTGTGAAGGAAAAGAAACCAATGTTATTATGGATATTTCCTCACTCCCAACCCATGAAATAAGAATCATTTGCTTGTTTATCTTACCTGATGCTCATCAGTGGCGAGGCTGCATGGCCGAGGACGACCGTCATGATGTAGCTGGTGGCAAGCCAGGCCGCACACCAAAACGCCAACAGGAGGGGGACGAACCCCAGTCCTTTTAGCTCCATTTCAGACAAGTAGAAAAAGAAGACGCTAATCTCACTATTCTCACTAATCGCACTGGAACAGACTGAAGGCTCGGGCGGCTGTCAGTGGGATGTCAGGCCTCCAGCTGTCTATGACATCACATGTGACATGTCAGAATGACTGCTTGTTTCTTTGAGCTGCCATGATTTAGTATCTGCTATAGACAGAACCTGATGTTTTTACTATGGACCTTACAGACCTCAGAACCCAAGTAATTAGTGCAGGGGCTCCATTTTGATCATCTCATATTTCACATTATTTGAGTTCCAGGGCTCAGATACATTTGCACCCTCTATAGCAGTGGTCTTCAAGCTGTGAACCCCCAACCGCTGCAGAACCACAACTCCCAGCATGCCCAGACAGCAACTTTGCATAAGGAAATAGTCTAATTAAACTTTTCTTATATATAGAATCCCTGAAATCTCCAATCTCTCCTTTTATTGCTTTATGATCTGTGTTACTTATTTGTAAAAAACAATGTTTGTGATTGTCTTCCCCCCACACACTTATGGGCTATCTCTTCAAACGACTTTATTTGACCTAAAGCGTATAATTGATTTACATAAATAAGCCCCTTTTCATCCAAAAGAGTGAATCTTTAATTTTAAGGAACTCTTTAAGTGCTTTATTCGACCATAATGAAGTAAAGTCAAAACTCCATGTGATTTAAAAAATAAATTTAAGTTCCCCCCATACTTAATTATCTAGATATGCATGGGTGTAGTGAGTATCCCAGCTTCCAAAATCTCAAAAATATCCTTCATTTTTCAGAGGCTTTTTCAAAAATGAAAGAAGCGATCTGATTGGTTGCTATGGGCAACTCAGAAACTTTTCCTCTGGGCAGGTTTTGATAAATCTCCCTCTATGGGGGAGATTCATTAAGACCAGTGTAGAGGAAGAGTTGTGCAGTTGCCCATAGCAACCAGATTGCTTCTTTCATTTTTCACAATGCCTTTGCAAAATGAAAGAAGCGATCTGATTGGTTGCTATGGGCAACTCAGCATATTTTCCTGGAAAAGTTTCTGAGTTGCCCATAGCAACCAATCAGATTACTTCCTTCATTTTTCAGAGACTTTTTCAAAAATGAAAGAAGCGATCTGATTGGTTGCTATGGGCAACTCAGCAGCTTTCCCCATAGACCACAATGGGCCTACTGGTTTCAATGGGCAAAAAATCAGAGTTAATGCACTAGACACAGTTCTCTATACCATTAACCCCTTCCCGACCTATGACATACCTGTACGTCATGGGTGGCAAGGTGTTCCCGACCCATGACATACAGGTACGTCATGAACATTTTTGCCGCTACTCCCGGCATCCCGCAGCGCCCGGTAAGATGGTGGCTATCACTGATAGCCAGCCATCTTACCATGCGACCACGGGGGGTTTCATCCCCCACCCCCCCCCCCAGCGATCGCTGCTATCAGCTGGTCAACTCTGACTAGCTAATAGCAGCGTTTCGCTATCAGAATATTTAGCAGCGCGGTGTGTAAGTCCCGATCACGGGGATCGGGACACACACCGCTCTGCTAAGTGTCCCTTACCCATCCCCCGGCATCACTTACCCGACCATGCGGTGTCCCGAGTGGTCCCGTTGCGAGCGACGTCCTCCAGGCGGTCCCGGCGGCGCTGCGTCCCGGCGGCGCAGGTTGACCGCCAGATGAAGGGGCAGCCGACACGCCCCCTCAAAAAAAGCGCTATAGCAGAGCCAGAAATTGCCAAAGGCAGCGCTGCATCAGTCCCCCAAAAAATGTGAGTTCCTGGATTTAAATATCTATATTCAGGATGGCTGTTCGCATACTGCCAACTATTTTAAGGAGGTGAATGCAAACAGATACCTCGACTTTAACAGTTGCCATCTTAAATAATGGAAGAAGAACATTCCATTCGGTCAAATGAAAAGAATCCGAAGGAATTGTTCTTCCACACAAAAATACCTACAACAACTAGAGAACCTGGAGGATGGTTTTAAACAAAAAGGGTATCCCAAACCCCTTATACAAGGAGCACGCCAGAGAGTGGACGAATTAGAACAAAGTGCTTGCTTGAAAAATAATAAACAGGGTAATGCAGAGGGGGGTTATAATGATGAATTTGATTCTGTTTTTCTAACTAGGTATTACACTTCACACACCAATATTTTTTTATAATTTTTTTTTATTTTTTTTTTGTATAGGTAATATCACCAGCTCATATTATTGTGTCATGATTACTGGCACCATATGTAGTCCCCCAGTTATTCTTCTTTAGATGTTTTCCGTGTCCTGTGCAGTATCTCTCCCAGAAGTCCACTTGATGGCCCCCGTGGTGGTCTACACCCCGAAGTCATCAATTTTTACTCTAAGAGAGAGTGTGCAGCTGTTTCTGGAGACGGTCAACAATAACCTCTGCATGGTGGAATAATAGGTCACGATGTTTATCAGGATCAGTAGAAGCATCACCCACTCGATGATTATGATGGGGATTTCACGGATCTCGTCCCAGTCTTCATCATTATGGAATAATTCCTTTAATGTTTCATATCCAAAATAGAAAACTACACAGACAAAAGTCAGGCCACAGCAGGTGCATCTACTATGGTGGATGACTTTTTTTGCTCCTGGTAATTTATACATCTGGATGGACTGCCCAAGGTAGTATAAGGCTTCACATGTAATGGAAATTATCGTGCTGACAAAGTGTATCCTGGGATATTCTTCGGGGGACAATACATGCATAACAGCTGTGGAAAAACAGGAGGCCCACACAATGGCCAGCAGGATCCTCTGGATCAGGACCTGATGACCCCTGAACTCTTCAGTATGCATAACCATATACTTATAAATAAGAAAGGTTAGTACCAAAGTGCCAATGGACGTCCCTATAAATCCAATTCTGAATAATATGCTTTCGGGAAAGACATTTCCCACGTCACTGTGAAGGAAAAGAAACCAATGTTATTATGGATATTTCCTCACTCCCAACCCATGAAATAAGAATCATTTGCTTGTTTATCTTACCTGATGCTCATCAGTGGCGAGGCTGCATGGCCGAGGACGACCGTCATGATGTAGCTGGTGGCAAGCCAGGCCGCACACCAAAACGCCAACAGGAGGGGGACGAACCCCAGTCCTTTTAGCTCCATTTCAGACAAGTAGAAAAAGAAGACGCTAATCTCACTATTCTCACTAATCGCACTGGAACAGACTGAAGGCTCGGGCGGCTGTCAGTGGGATGTCAGGCCTCCAGCTGTCTATGACATCACATGTGACATGTCAGAATGACTGCTTGTTTCTTTGAGCTGCCATGATTTAGTATCTGCTATAGACAGAACCTGATGTTTTTACTATGGACCTTACAGACCTCAGAACCCAAGTAATTAGTGCAGGGGCTCCATTTTGATCATCTCATATTTCACATTATTTGAGTTCCAGGGCTCAGATACATTTGCACCCTCTATAGCAGTGGTCTTCAAGCTGTGAACCCCCAACCGCTGCAGAACCACAACTCCCAGCATGCCCAGACAGCAACTTTGCATAAGGAAATAGTCTAATTAAACTTTTCTTATATATAGAATCCCTGAAATCTCCAATCTCTCCTTTTATTGCTTTATGATCTGTGTTACTTATTTGTAAAAAACAATGTTTGTGATTGTCTTCCCCCCACACACTTATGGGCTATCTCTTCAAACGACTTTATTTGACCTAAAGCGTATAATTGATTTACATAAATAAGCCCCTTTTCATCCAAAAGAGTGAATCTTTAATTTTAAGGAACTCTTTAAGTGCTTTATTCGACCATAATGAAGTAAAGTCAAAACTCCATGTGATTTAAAAAATAAATTTAAGTTCCCCCCATACTTAATTATCTAGATATGCATGGGTGTAGTGAGTATCCCAGCTTCCAAAATCTCAAAAATATCCTTCATTTTTCAGAGGCTTTTTCAAAAATGAAAGAAGCGATCTGATTGGTTGCTATGGGCAACTCAGAAACTTTTCCTCTGGGCAGGTTTTGATAAATCTCCCTCTATGAGGGAGATTCATTAAGACCAGTGTAGAGGAAGAGTTGTGCAGTTGCCCATAGCAACCAGATTGCTTCTTTCATTTTTCACAATGCCTTTGCAAAATGAAAGAAGCGATCTGATTGGTTGCTATGGGCAACTCAGCATATTTTCCTGGAAAAGTTTCTGAGTTGCCCATAGCAACCAATCAGATTACTTCCTTCATTTTTCAGAGACTTTTTCAAAAATGAAAGAAGCGATCTGATTGGTTGCTATGGGCAACTCAGCAGCTTTCCCCATAGACCACAATGGGCCTACTGGTTTCAATGGGCAAAAAATCAGAGTTAATGCACTAGACACAGTTCTCTATACCATTAACCCCTTCCCGACCTATGACATACCTGTACGTCATGGGTGGCAAGGTGTTCCCGACCCATGACATACAGGTACGTCATGAACATTTTTGCCGCTACTCCCGGCATCCCGCAGCGCCCGGTAAGATGGTGGCTATCACTGATAGCCAGCCATCTTACCATGCGACCACGGGGGGTTTCATCCCCCACCCCCCCCCCCAGCGATCGCTGCTATCAGCTGGTCAACTCTGACTAGCTAATAGCAGCGTTTCGCTATCAGAATATTTAGCAGCGCGGTGTGTAAGTCCCGATCACGGGGATCGGGACACACACCGCTCTGCTAAGTGTCCCTTACCCATCCCCCGGCATCACTTACCCGACCATGCGGTGTCCCGAGTGGTCCCGTTGCGAGCGACGTCCTCCAGGCGGTCCCGGCGGCGCTGCGTCCCGGCGGCGCAGGTTGACCGCCAGATGAAGGGGCAGCCGACACGCCCCCTCAAAAAAAGCGCTATAGCAGAGCCAGAAATTGCCAAAGGCAGCGCTGCATCAGTCCCCCAAAAAATGTGAGTTCCTGGATTTAAATATCTATATTCAGGATGGCTGTTCGCATACTGCCAACTATTTTAAGGAGGTGAATGCAAACAGATACCTCGACTTTAACAGTTGCCATCTTAAATAATGGAAGAAGAACATTCCATTCGGTCAAATGAAAAGAATCCGAAGGAATTGTTCTTCCACACAAAAATACCTACAACAACTAGAGAACCTGGAGGATGGTTTTAAACAAAAAGGGTATCCCAAACCCCTTATACAAGGAGCACGCCAGAGAGTGGACGAATTAGAACAAAGTGCTTGCTTGAAAAATAATAAACAGGGTAATGCAGAGGGGGGTTATAATGATGAATTTGATTCTGTTTTTCTAACTAGGTATTACACTTCACACACCAATATTTTTTTATAATTTTTTTTTATTTTTTTTTTGTATAGGTAATATCACCAGCTCATATTATTGTGTCATGATTACTGGCACCATATGTAGTCCCCCAGTTATTCTTCTTTAGATGTTTTCCGTGTCCTGTGCAGTATCTCTCCCAGAAGTCCACTTGATGGCCCCCGTGGTGGTCTACACCCCGAAGTCATCAATTTTTACTCTAAGAGAGAGTGTGCAGCTGTTTCTGGAGACGGTCAACAATAACCTCTGCATGGTGGAATAATAGGTCACGATGTTTATCAGGATCAGTAGAAGCATCACCCACTCGATGATTATGATGGGGATTTCACGGATCTCGTCCCAGTCTTCATCATTATGGAATAATTCCTTTAATGTTTCATATCCAAAATAGAAAACTACACAGACAAAAGTCAGGCCACAGCAGGTGCATCTACTATGGTGGATGACTTTTTTTGCTCCTGGTAATTTATACATCTGGATGGACTGCCCAAGGTAGTATAAGGCTTCACATGTAATGGAAATTATCGTGCTGACAAAGTGTATCCTGGGATATTCTTCGGGGGACAATACATGCATAACAGCTGTGGAAAAACAGGAGGCCCACACAATGGCCAGCAGGATCCTCTGGATCAGGACCTGATGACCCCTGAACTCTTCAGTATGCATAACCATATACTTATAAATAAGAAAGGTTAGTACCAAAGTGCCAATGGACGTCCCTATAAATCCAATTCTGAATAATATGCTTTCGGGAAAGACATTTCCCACGTCACTGTGAAGGAAAAGAAACCAATGTTATTATGGATATTTCCTCACTCCCAACCCATGAAATAAGAATCATTTGCTTGTTTATCTTACCTGATGCTCATCAGTGGCGAGGCTGCATGGCCGAGGACGACCGTCATGATGTAGCTGGTGGCAAGCCAGGCCGCACACCAAAACGCCAACAGGAGGGGGACGAACCCCAGTCCTTTTAGCTCCATTTCAGACAAGTAGAAAAAGAAGACGCTAATCTCACTATTCTCACTAATCGCACTGGAACAGACTGAAGGCTCGGGCGGCTGTCAGTGGGATGTCAGGCCTCCAGCTGTCTATGACATCACATGTGACATGTCAGAATGACTGCTTGTTTCTTTGAGCTGCCATGATTTAGTATCTGCTATAGACAGAACCTGATGTTTTTACTATGGACCTTACAGACCTCAGAACCCAAGTAATTAGTGCAGGGGCTCCATTTTGATCATCTCATATTTCACATTATTTGAGTTCCAGGGCTCAGATACATTTGCACCCTCTATAGCAGTGGTCTTCAAGCTGTGAACCCCCAACCGCTGCAGAACCACAACTCCCAGCATGCCCAGACAGCAACTTTGCATAAGGAAATAGTCTAATTAAACTTTTCTTATATATAGAATCCCTGAAATCTCCAATCTCTCCTTTTATTGCTTTATGATCTGTGTTACTTATTTGTAAAAAACAATGTTTGTGATTGTCTTCCCCCCACACACTTATGGGCTATCTCTTCAAACGACTTTATTTGACCTAAAGCGTATAATTGATTTACATAAATAAGCCCCTTTTCATCCAAAAGAGTGAATCTTTAATTTTAAGGAACTCTTTAAGTGCTTTATTCGACCATAATGAAGTAAAGTCAAAACTCCATGTGATTTAAAAAATAAATTTAAGTTCCCCCCATACTTAATTATCTAGATATGCATGGGTGTAGTGAGTATCCCAGCTTCCAAAATCTCAAAAATATCCTTCATTTTTCAGAGGCTTTTTCAAAAATGAAAGAAGCGATCTGATTGGTTGCTATGGGCAACTCAGAAACTTTTCCTCTGGGCAGGTTTTGATAAATCTCCCTCTATGGGGGAGATTCATTAAGACCAGTGTAGAGGAAGAGTTGTGCAGTTGCCCATAGCAACCAGATTGCTTCTTTCATTTTTCACAATGCCTTTGCAAAATGAAAGAAGCGATCTGATTGGTTGCTATGGGCAACTCAGCATATTTTCCTGGAAAAGTTTCTGAGTTGCCCATAGCAACCAATCAGATTACTTCCTTCATTTTTCAGAGACTTTTTCAAAAATGAAAGAAGCGATCTGATTGGTTGCTATGGGCAACTCAGCAGCTTTCCCCATAGACCACAATGGGCCTACTGGTTTCAATGGGCAAAAAATCAGAGTTAATGCACTAGACACAGTTCTCTATACCATTAACCCCTTCCCGACCTATGACATACCTGTACGTCATGGGTGGCAAGGTGTTCCCGACCCATGACATACAGGTACGTCATGAACATTTTTGCCGCTACTCGCGGCATCCCGCAGCGCCCGGTAAGATGGTGGCTATCACTGATAGCCAGCCATCTTACCATGCGACCACGGGGGGTTTCATCCCCCACCCCCCCCCCCCAGCGATCGCTGCTATCAGCTGGTCAACTCTGACTAGCTAATAGCAGCGTTTCGCTATCAGAATATTTAGCAGCGCGGTGTGTAAGTCCCGATCACGGGGATCGGGACACACACCGCTCTGCTAAGTGTCCCTTACCCATCCCCCGGCATCACTTACCCGACCATGCGGTGTCCCGAGTGGTCCCGTTGCGAGCGACGTCCTCCAGGCGGTCCCGGCGGCGCTGCGTCCCGGCGGCGCAGGTTGACCGCCAGATGAAGGGGCAGCCGACACGCCCCCTCAAAAAAAGCGCTATAGCAGAGCCAGAAATTGCCAAAGGCAGCGCTGCATCAGTCCCCCAAAAAATGTGAGTTCCTGGATTTAAATATCTATATTCAGGATGGCTGTTCGCATACTGCCAACTATTTTAAGGAGGTGAATGCAAACAGATACCTCGACTTTAACAGTTGCCATCTTAAATAATGGAAGAAGAACATTCCATTCGGTCAAATGAAAAGAATCCGAAGGAATTGTTCTTCCACACAAAAATACCTACAACAACTAGAGAACCTGGAGGATGGTTTTAAACAAAAAGGGTATCCCAAACCCCTTATACAAGGAGCACGCCAGAGAGTGGACGAATTAGAACAAAGTGCTTGCTTGAAAAATAATAAACAGGGTAATGCAGAGGGGGGTTATAATGATGAATTTGATTCTGTTTTTCTAACTAGGTATTACACTTCACACACCAATATTTTTTTATAATTTTTTTTTATTTTTTTTTTGTATAGGTAATATCACCAGCTCATATTATTGTGTCATGATTACTGGCACCATATGTAGTCCCCCAGTTATTCTTCTTTAGATGTTTTCCGTGTCCTGTGCAGTATCTCTCCCAGAAGTCCACTTGATGGCCCCCGTGGTGGTCTACACCCCGAAGTCATCAATTTTTACTCTAAGAGAGAGTGTGCAGCTGTTTCTGGAGACGGTCAACAATAACCTCTGCATGGTGGAATAATAGGTCACGATGTTTATCAGGATCAGTAGAAGCATCACCCACTCGATGATTATGATGGGGATTTCACGGATCTCGTCCCAGTCTTCATCATTATGGAATAATTCCTTTAATGTTTCATATCCAAAATAGAAAACTACACAGACAAAAGTCAGGCCACAGCAGGTGCATCTACTATGGTGGATGACTTTTTTTGCTCCTGGTAATTTATACATCTGGATGGACTGCCCAAGGTAGTATAAGGCTTCACATGTAATGGAAATTATCGTGCTGACAAAGTGTATCCTGGGATATTCTTCGGGGGACAATACATGCATAACAGCTGTGGAAAAACAGGAGGCCCACACAATGGCCAGCAGGATCCTCTGGATCAGGACCTGATGACCCCTGAACTCTTCAGTATGCATAACCATATACTTATAAATAAGAAAGGTTAGTACCAAAGTGCCAATGGACGTCCCTATAAATCCAATTCTGAATAATATGCTTTCGGGAAAGACATTTCCCACGTCACTGTGAAGGAAAAGAAACCAATGTTATTATGGATATTTCCTCACTCCCAACCCATGAAATAAGAATCATTTGCTTGTTTATCTTACCTGATGCTCATCAGTGGCGAGGCTGCATGGCCGAGGACGACCGTCATGATGTAGCTGGTGGCAAGCCAGGCCGCACACCAAAACGCCAACAGGAGGGGGACGAACCCCAGTCCTTTTAGCTCCATTTCAGACAAGTAGAAAAAGAAGACGCTAATCTCACTATTCTCACTAATCGCACTGGAACAGACTGAAGGCTCGGGCGGCTGTCAGTGGGATGTCAGGCCTCCAGCTGTCTATGACATCACATGTGACATGTCAGAATGACTGCTTGTTTCTTTGAGCTGCCATGATTTAGTATCTGCTATAGACAGAACCTGATGTTTTTACTATGGACCTTACAGACCTCAGAACCCAAGTAATTAGTGCAGGGGCTCCATTTTGATCATCTCATATTTCACATTATTTGAGTTCCAGGGCTCAGATACATTTGCACCCTCTATAGCAGTGGTCTTCAAGCTGTGAACCCCCAACCGCTGCAGAACCACAACTCCCAGCATGCCCAGACAGCAACTTTGCATAAGGAAATAGTCTAATTAAACTTTTCTTATATATAGAATCCCTGAAATCTCCAATCTCTCCTTTTATTGCTTTATGATCTGTGTTACTTATTTGTAAAAAACAATGTTTGTGATTGTCTTCCCCCCACACACTTATGGGCTATCTCTTCAAACGACTTTATTTGACCTAAAGCGTATAATTGATTTACATAAATAAGCCCCTTTTCATCCAAAAGAGTGAATCTTTAATTTTAAGGAACTCTTTAAGTGCTTTATTCGACCATAATGAAGTAAAGTCAAAACTCCATGTGATTTAAAAAATAAATTTAAGTTCCCCCCATACTTAATTATCTAGATATGCATGGGTGTAGTGAGTATCCCAGCTTCCAAAATCTCAAAAATATCCTTCATTTTTCAGAGGCTTTTTCAAAAATGAAAGAAGCGATCTGATTGGTTGCTATGGGCAACTCAGAAACTTTTCCTCTGGGCAGGTTTTGATAAATCTCCCTCTATGGGGGAGATTCATTAAGACCAGTGTAGAGGAAGAGTTGTGCAGTTGCCCATAGCAACCAGATTGCTTCTTTCATTTTTCACAATGCCTTTGCAAAATGAAAGAAGCGATCTGATTGGTTGCTATGGGCAACTCAGCATATTTTCCTGGAAAAGTTTCTGAGTTGCCCATAGCAACCAATCAGATTACTTCCTTCATTTTTCAGAGACTTTTTCAAAAATGAAAGAAGCGATCTGATTGGTTGCTATGGGCAACTCAGCAGCTTTCCCCATAGACCACAATGGGCCTACTGGTTTCAATGGGCAAAAAATCAGAGTTAATGCACTAGACACAGTTCTCTATACCATTAACCCCTTCCCGACCTATGACATACCTGTACGTCATGGGTGGCAAGGTGTTCCCGACCCATGACATACAGGTACGTCATGAACATTTTTGCCGCTACTCCCGGCATCCCGCAGCGCCCGGTAAGATGGTGGCTATCACTGATAGCCAGCCATCTTACCATGCGACCACGGGGGGTTTCATCCCCCACCCCCCCCCCCAGCGATCGCTGCTATCAGCTGGTCAACTCTGACTAGCTAATAGCAGCGTTTCGCTATCAGAATATTTAGCAGCGCGGTGTGTAAGTCCCGATCACGGGGATCGGGACACACACCGCTCTGCTAAGTGTCCCTTACCCATCCCCCGGCATCACTTACCCGACCATGCGGTGTCCCGAGTGGTCCCGTTGCGAGCGACGTCCTCCAGGCGGTCCCGGCGGCGCTGCGTCCCGGCGGCGCAGGTTGACCGCCAGATGAAGGGGCAGCCGACACGCCCCCTCAAAAAAAGCGCTATAGCAGAGCCAGAAATTGCCAAAGGCAGCGCTGCATCAGTCCCCCAAAAAATGTGAGTTCCTGGATTTAAATATCTATATTCAGGATGGCTGTTCGCATACTGCCAACTATTTTAAGGAGGTGAATGCAAACAGATACCTCGACTTTAACAGTTGCCATCTTAAATAATGGAAGAAGAACATTCCATTCGGTCAAATGAAAAGAATCCGAAGGAATTGTTCTTCCACACAAAAATACCTACAACAACTAGAGAACCTGGAGGATGGTTTTAAACAAAAAGGGTATCCCAAACCCCTTATACAAGGAGCACGCCAGAGAGTGGACGAATTAGAACAAAGTGCTTGCTTGAAAAATAATAAACAGGGTAATGCAGAGGGGGGTTATAATGATGAATTTGATTCTGTTTTTCTAACTAGGTATTACACTTCACACACCAATATTTTTTTATAATTTTTTTTTATTTTTTTTTTGTATAGGTAATATCACCAGCTCATATTATTGTGTCATGATTACTGGCACCATATGTAGTCCCCCAGTTATTCTTCTTTAGATGTTTTCCGTGTCCTGTGCAGTATCTCTCCCAGAAGTCCACTTGATGGCCCCCGTGGTGGTCTACACCCCGAAGTCATCAATTTTTACTCTAAGAGAGAGTGTGCAGCTGTTTCTGGAGACGGTCAACAATAACCTCTGCATGGTGGAATAATAGGTCACGATGTTTATCAGGATCAGTAGAAGCATCACCCACTCGATGATTATGATGGGGATTTCACGGATCTCGTCCCAGTCTTCATCATTATGGAATAATTCCTTTAATGTTTCATATCCAAAATAGAAAACTACACAGACAAAAGTCAGGCCACAGCAGGTGCATCTACTATGGTGGATGACTTTTTTTGCTCCTGGTAATTTATACATCTGGATGGACTGCCCAAGGTAGTATAAGGCTTCACATGTAATGGAAATTATCGTGCTGACAAAGTGTATCCTGGGATATTCTTCGGGGGACAATACATGCATAACAGCTGTGGAAAAACAGGAGGCCCACACAATGGCCAGCAGGATCCTCTGGATCAGGACCTGATGACCCCTGAACTCTTCAGTATGCATAACCATATACTTATAAATAAGAAAGGTTAGTACCAAAGTGCCAATGGACGTCCCTATAAATCCAATTCTGAATAATATGCTTTCGGGAAAGACATTTCCCACGTCACTGTGAAGGAAAAGAAACCAATGTTATTATGGATATTTCCTCACTCCCAACCCATGAAATAAGAATCATTTGCTTGTTTATCTTACCTGATGCTCATCAGTGGCGAGGCTGCATGGCCGAGGACGACCGTCATGATGTAGCTGGTGGCAAGCCAGGCCGCACACCAAAACGCCAACAGGAGGGGGACGAACCCCAGTCCTTTTAGCTCCATTTCAGACAAGTAGAAAAAGAAGACGCTAATCTCACTATTCTCACTAATCGCACTGGAACAGACTGAAGGCTCGGGCGGCTGTCAGTGGGATGTCAGGCCTCCAGCTGTCTATGACATCACATGTGACATGTCAGAATGACTGCTTGTTTCTTTGAGCTGCCATGATTTAGTATCTGCTATAGACAGAACCTGATGTTTTTACTATGGACCTTACAGACCTCAGAACCCAAGTAATTAGTGCAGGGGCTCCATTTTGATCATCTCATATTTCACATTATTTGAGTTCCAGGGCTCAGATACATTTGCACCCTCTATAGCAGTGGTCTTCAAGCTGTGAACCCCCAACCGCTGCAGAACCACAACTCCCAGCATGCCCAGACAGCAACTTTGCATAAGGAAATAGTCTAATTAAACTTTTCTTATATATAGAATCCCTGAAATCTCCAATCTCTCCTTTTATTGCTTTATGATCTGTGTTACTTATTTGTAAAAAACAATGTTTGTGATTGTCTTCCCCCCACACACTTATGGGCTATCTCTTCAAACGACTTTATTTGACCTAAAGCGTATAATTGATTTACATAAATAAGCCCCTTTTCATCCAAAAGAGTGAATCTTTAATTTTAAGGAACTCTTTAAGTGCTTTATTCGACCATAATGAAGTAAAGTCAAAACTCCATGTGATTTAAAAAATAAATTTAAGTTCCCCCCATACTTAATTATCTAGATATGCATGGGTGTAGTGAGTATCCCAGCTTCCAAAATCTCAAAAATATCCTTCATTTTTCAGAGGCTTTTTCAAAAATGAAAGAAGCGATCTGATTGGTTGCTATGGGCAACTCAGAAACTTTTCCTCTGGGCAGGTTTTGATAAATCTCCCTCTATGGGGGAGATTCATTAAGACCAGTGTAGAGGAAGAGTTGTGCAGTTGCCCATAGCAACCAGATTGCTTCTTTCATTTTTCACAATGCCTTTGCAAAATGAAAGAAGCGATCTGATTGGTTGCTATGGGCAACTCAGCATATTTTCCTGGAAAAGTTTCTGAGTTGCCCATAGCAACCAATCAGATTACTTCCTTCATTTTTCAGAGACTTTTTCAAAAATGAAAGAAGCGATCTGATTGGTTGCTATGGGCAACTCAGCAGCTTTCCCCATAGACCACAATGGGCCTACTGGTTTCAATGGGCAAAAAATCAGAGTTAATGCACTAGACACAGTTCTCTATACCATTAACCCCTTCCCGACCTATGACATACCTGTACGTCATGGGTGGCAAGGTGTTCCCGACCCATGACATACAGGTACGTCATGAACATTTTTGCCGCTACTCCCGGCATCCCGCAGCGCCCGGTAAGATGGTGGCTATCACTGATAGCCAGCCATCTTACCATGCGACCACGGGGGGTTTCATCCCCCACCCCCCCCCCCAGCGATCGCTGCTATCAGCTGGTCAACTCTGACTAGCTAATAGCAGCGTTTCGCTATCAGAATATTTAGCAGCGCGGTGTGTAAGTCCCGATCACGGGGATCGGGACACACACCGCTCTGCTAAGTGTCCCTTACCCATCCCCCGGCATCACTTACCCGACCATGCGGTGTCCCGAGTGGTCCCGTTGCGAGCGACGTCCTCCAGGCGGTCCCGGCGGCGCTGCGTCCCGGCGGCGCAGGTTGACCGCCAGATGAAGGGGCAGCCGACACGCCCCCTCAAAAAAAGCGCTATAGCAGAGCCAGAAATTGCCAAAGGCAGCGCTGCATCAGTCCCCCAAAAAATGTGAGTTCCTGGATTTAAATATCTATATTCAGGATGGCTGTTCGCATACTGCCAACTATTTTAAGGAGGTGAATGCAAACAGATACCTCGACTTTAACAGTTGCCATCTTAAATAATGGAAGAAGAACATTCCATTCGGTCAAATGAAAAGAATCCGAAGGAATTGTTCTTCCACACAAAAATACCTACAACAACTAGAGAACCTGGAGGATGGTTTTAAACAAAAAGGGTATCCCAAACCCCTTATACAAGGAGCACGCCAGAGAGTGGACGAATTAGAACAAAGTGCTTGCTTGAAAAATAATAAACAGGGTAATGCAGAGGGGGGTTATAATGATGAATTTGATTCTGTTTTTCTAACTAGGTATTACACTTCACACACCAATATTTTTTTATAATTTTTTTTTATTTTTTTTTTGTATAGGTAATATCACCAGCTCATATTATTGTGTCATGATTACTGGCACCATATGTAGTCCCCCAGTTATTCTTCTTTAGATGTTTTCCGTGTCCTGTGCAGTATCTCTCCCAGAAGTCCACTTGATGGCCCCCGTGGTGGTCTACACCCCGAAGTCATCAATTTTTACTCTAAGAGAGAGTGTGCAGCTGTTTCTGGAGACGGTCAACAATAACCTCTGCATGGTGGAATAATAGGTCACGATGTTTATCAGGATCAGTAGAAGCATCACCCACTCGATGATTATGATGGGGATTTCACGGATCTCGTCCCAGTCTTCATCATTATGGAATAATTCCTTTAATGTTTCATATCCAAAATAGAAAACTACACAGACAAAAGTCAGGCCACAGCAGGTGCATCTACTATGGTGGATGACTTTTTTTGCTCCTGGTAATTTATACATCTGGATGGACTGTCCAAGGTAGTATAAGGCTTCACATGTAATGGAAATTATCGTGCTGACAAAGTGTATCCTGGGATATTCTTCGGGGGACAATACATGCATAACAGCTGTGGAAAAACAGGAGGCCCACACAATGGCCAGCAGGATCCTCTGGATCAGGACCTGATGACCCCTGAACTCTTCAGTATGCATAACCATATACTTATAAATAAGAAAGGTTAGTACCAAAGTGCCAATGGACGTCCCTATAAATCCAATTCTGAATAATATGCTTTCGGGAAAGACATTTCCCACGTCACTGTGAAGGAAAAGAAACCAATGTTATTATGGATATTTCCTCACTCCCAACCCATGAAATAAGAATCATTTGCTTGTTTATCTTACCTGATGCTCATCAGTGGCGAGGCTGCATGGCCGAGGACGACCGTCATGATGTAGCTGGTGGCAAGCCAGGCCGCACACCAAAACGCCAACAGGAGGGGGACGAACCCCAGTCCTTTTAGCTCCATTTCAGACAAGTAGAAAAAGAAGACGCTAATCTCACTATTCTCACTAATCGCACTGGAACAGACTGAAGGCTCGGGCGGCTGTCAGTGGGATGTCAGGCCTCCAGCTGTCTATGACATCACATGTGACATGTCAGAATGACTGCTTGTTTCTTTGAGCTGCCATGATTTAGTATCTGCTATAGACAGAACCTGATGTTTTTACTATGGACCTTACAGACCTCAGAACCCAAGTAATTAGTGCAGGGGCTCCATTTTGATCATCTCATATTTCACATTATTTGAGTTCCAGGGCTCAGATACATTTGCACCCTCTATAGCAGTGGTCTTCAAGCTGTGAACCCCCAACCGCTGCAGAACCACAACTCCCAGCATGCCCAGACAGCAACTTTGCATAAGGAAATAGTCTAATTAAACTTTTCTTATATATAGAATCCCTGAAATCTCCAATCTCTCCTTTTATTGCTTTATGATCTGTGTTACTTATTTGTAAAAAACAATGTTTGTGATTGTCTTCCCCCCACACACTTATGGGCTATCTCTTCAAACGACTTTATTTGACCTAAAGCGTATAATTGATTTACATAAATAAGCCCCTTTTCATCCAAAAGAGTGAATCTTTAATTTTAAGGAACTCTTTAAGTGCTTTATTCGACCATAATGAAGTAAAGTCAAAACTCCATGTGATTTAAAAAATAAATTTAAGTTCCCCCCATACTTAATTATCTAGATATGCATGGGTGTAGTGAGTATCCCAGCTTCCAAAATCTCAAAAATATCCTTCATTTTTCAGAGGCTTTTTCAAAAATGAAAGAAGCGATCTGATTGGTTGCTATGGGCAACTCAGAAACTTTTCCTCTGGGCAGGTTTTGATAAATCTCCCTCTATGGGGGAGATTCATTAAGACCAGTGTAGAGGAAGAGTTGTGCAGTTGCCCATAGCAACCAGATTGCTTCTTTCATTTTTCACAATGCCTTTGCAAAATGAAAGAAGCGATCTGATTGGTTGCTATGGGCAACTCAGCATATTTTCCTGGAAAAGTTTCTGAGTTGCCCATAGCAACCAATCAGATTACTTCCTTCATTTTTCAGAGACTTTTTCAAAAATGAAAGAAGCGATCTGATTGGTTGCTATGGGCAACTCAGCAGCTTTCCCCATAGACCACAATGGGCCTACTGGTTTCAATGGGCAAAAAATCAGAGTTAATGCACTAGACACAGTTCTCTATACCATTAACCCCTTCCCGACCTATGACATACCTGTACGTCATGGGTGGCAAGGTGTTCCCGACCCATGACATACAGGTACGTCATGAACATTTTTGCCGCTACTCCCGGCATCCCGCAGCGCCCGGTAAGATGGTGGCTATCACTGATAGCCAGCCATCTTACCATGCGACCACGGGGGGTTTCATCCCCCACCCCCCCCCCCCAGCGATCGCTGCTATCAGCTGGTCAACTCTGACTAGCTAATAGCAGCGTTTCGCTATCAGAATATTTAGCAGCGCGGTGTGTAAGTCCCGATCACGGGGATCGGGACACACACCGCTCTGCTAAGTGTCCCTTACCCATCCCCCGGCATCACTTACCCGACCATGCGGTGTCCCGAGTGGTCCCGTTGCGAGCGACGTCCTCCAGGCGGTCCCGGCGGCGCTGCGTCCCGGCGGCGCAGGTTGACCGCCAGATGAAGGGGCAGCCGACACGCCCCCTCAAAAAAAGCGCTATAGCAGAGCCAGAAATTGCCAAAGGCAGCGCTGCATCAGTCCCCCAAAAAATGTGAGTTCCTGGATTTAAATATCTATATTCAGGATGGCTGTTCGCATACTGCCAACTATTTTAAGGAGGTGAATGCAAACAGATACCTCGACTTTAACAGTTGCCATCTTAAATAATGGAAGAAGAACATTCCATTCGGTCAAATGAAAAGAATCCGAAGGAATTGTTCTTCCACACAAAAATACCTACAACAACTAGAGAACCTGGAGGATGGTTTTAAACAAAAAGGGTATCCCAAACCCCTTATACAAGGAGCACGCCAGAGAGTGGACGAATTAGAACAAAGTGCTTGCTTGAAAAATAATAAACAGGGTAATGCAGAGGGGGGTTATAATGATGAATTTGATTCTGTTTTTCTAACTAGGTATTACACTTCACACACCAATATTTTTTTATAATTTTTTTTTATTTTTTTTTTGTATAGGTAATATCACCAGCTCATATTATTGTGTCATGATTACTGGCACCATATGTAGTCCCCCAGTTATTCTTCTTTAGATGTTTTCCGTGTCCTGTGCAGTATCTCTCCCAGAAGTCCACTTGATGGCCCCCGTGGTGGTCTACACCCCGAAGTCATCAATTTTTACTCTAAGAGAGAGTGTGCAGCTGTTTCTGGAGACGGTCAACAATAACCTCTGCATGGTGGAATAATAGGTCACGATGTTTATCAGGATCAGTAGAAGCATCACCCACTCGATGATTATGATGGGGATTTCACGGATCTCGTCCCAGTCTTCATCATTATGGAATAATTCCTTTAATGTTTCATATCCAAAATAGAAAACTACACAGACAAAAGTCAGGCCACAGCAGGTGCATCTACTATGGTGGATGACTTTTTTTGCTCCTGGTAATTTATACATCTGGATGGACTGCCCAAGGTAGTATAAGGCTTCACATGTAATGGAAATTATCGTGCTGACAAAGTGTATCCTGGGATATTCTTCGGGGGACAATACATGCATAACAGCTGTGGAAAAACAGGAGGCCCACACAATGGCCAGCAGGATCCTCTGGATCAGGACCTGATGACCCCTGAACTCTTCAGTATGCATAACCATATACTTATAAATAAGAAAGGTTAGTACCAAAGTGCCAATGGACGTCCCTATAAATCCAATTCTGAATAATATGCTTTCGGGAAAGACATTTCCCACGTCACTGTGAAGGAAAAGAAACCAATGTTATTATGGATATTTCCTCACTCCCAACCCATGAAATAAGAATCATTTGCTTGTTTATCTTACCTGATGCTCATCAGTGGCGAGGCTGCATGGCCGAGGACGACCGTCATGATGTAGCTGGTGGCAAGCCAGGCCGCACACCAAAACGCCAACAGGAGGGGGACGAACCCCAGTCCTTTTAGCTCCATTTCAGACAAGTAGAAAAAGAAGACGCTAATCTCACTATTCTCACTAATCGCACTGGAACAGACTGAAGGCTCGGGCGGCTGTCAGTGGGATGTCAGGCCTCCAGCTGTCTATGACATCACATGTGACATGTCAGAATGACTGCTTGTTTCTTTGAGCTGCCATGATTTAGTATCTGCTATAGACAGAACCTGATGTTTTTACTATGGACCTTACAGACCTCAGAACCCAAGTAATTAGTGCAGGGGCTCCATTTTGATCATCTCATATTTCACATTATTTGAGTTCCAGGGCTCAGATACATTTGCACCCTCTATAGCAGTGGTCTTCAAGCTGTGAACCCCCAACCGCTGCAGAACCACAACTCCCAGCATGCCCAGACAGCAACTTTGCATAAGGAAATAGTCTAATTAAACTTTTCTTATATATAGAATCCCTGAAATCTCCAATCTCTCCTTTTATTGCTTTATGATCTGTGTTACTTATTTGTAAAAAACAATGTTTGTGATTGTCTTCCCCCCACACACTTATGGGCTATCTCTTCAAACGACTTTATTTGACCTAAAGCGTATAATTGATTTACATAAATAAGCCCCTTTTCATCCAAAAGAGTGAATCTTTAATTTTAAGGAACTCTTTAAGTGCTTTATTCGACCATAATGAAGTAAAGTCAAAACTCCATGTGATTTAAAAAATAAATTTAAGTTCCCCCCATACTTAATTATCTAGATATGCATGGGTGTAGTGAGTATCCCAGCTTCCAAAATCTCAAAAATATCCTTCATTTTTCAGAGGCTTTTTCAAAAATGAAAGAAGCGATCTGATTGGTTGCTATGGGCAACTCAGAAACTTTTCCTCTGGGCAGGTTTTGATAAATCTCCCTCTATGGGGGAGATTCATTAAGACCAGTGTAGAGGAAGAGTTGTGCAGTTGCCCATAGCAACCAGATTGCTTCTTTCATTTTTCACAATGCCTTTGCAAAATGAAAGAAGCGATCTGATTGGTTGCTATGGGCAACTCAGCATATTTTCCTGGAAAAGTTTCTGAGTTGCCCATAGCAACCAATCAGATTACTTCCTTCATTTTTCAGAGACTTTTTCAAAAATGAAAGAAGCGATCTGATTGGTTGCTATGGGCAACTCAGCAGCTTTCCCCATAGACCACAATGGGCCTACTGGTTTCAATGGGCAAAAAATCAGAGTTAATGCACTAGACACAGTTCTCTATACCATTAACCCCTTCCCGACCTATGACATACCTGTACGTCATGGGTGGCAAGGTGTTCCCGACCCATGACATACAGGTACGTCATGAACATTTTTGCCGCTACTCGCGGCATCCCGCAGCGCCCGGTAAGATGGTGGCTATCACTGATAGCCAGCCATCTTACCATGCGACCACGGGGGGTTTCATCCCCCACCCCCCCCCCCCCAGCGATCGCTGCTATCAGCTGGTCAACTCTGACTAGCTAATAGCAGCGTTTCGCTATCAGAATATTTAGCAGCGCGGTGTGTAAGTCCCGATCACGGGGATCGGGACACACACCGCTCTGCTAAGTGTCCCTTACCCATCCCCCGGCATCACTTACCCGACCATGCGGTGTCCCGAGTGGTCCCGTTGCGAGCGACGTCCTCCAGGCGGTCCCGGCGGCGCTGCGTCCCGGCGGCGCAGGTTGACCGCCAGATGAAGGGGCAGCCGACACGCCCCCTCAAAAAAAGCGCTATAGCAGAGCCAGAAATTGCCAAAGGCAGCGCTGCATCAGTCCCCCAAAAAATGTGAGTTCCTGGATTTAAATATCTATATTCAGGATGGCTGTTCGCATACTGCCAACTATTTTAAGGAGGTGAATGCAAACAGATACCTCGACTTTAACAGTTGCCATCTTAAATAATGGAAGAAGAACATTCCATTCGGTCAAATGAAAAGAATCCGAAGGAATTGTTCTTCCACACAAAAATACCTACAACAACTAGAGAACCTGGAGGATCGTTTTAAACAAAAAGGGTATCCCAAACCCCTTATACAAGGAGCACGCCAGAGAGTGGACGAATTAGAACAAAGTGCTTGCTTGAAAAATAATAAACAGGGTAATGCAGAGGGGGGTTATAATGATGAATTTGATTCTGTTTTTCTAACTAGGTATTACACTTCACACACCAATATTTTTTTATAATTTTTTTTTTTTTTTTTTTTGTATAGGTAATATCACCAGCTCATATTATTGTGTCATGATTACTGGCACCATATGTAGTCCCCCAGTTATTCTTCTTTAGATGTTTTCCGTGTCCTGTGCAGTATCTCTCCCAGAAGTCCACTTGATGGCCCCCGTGGTGGTCTACACCCCGAAGTCATCAATTTTTACTCTAAGAGAGAGTGTGCAGCTGTTTCTGGAGACGGTCAACAATAACCTCTGCATGGTGGAATAATAGGTCACGATGTTTATCAGGATCAGTAGAAGCATCACCCACTCGATGATTATGATGGGGATTTCACGGATCTCGTCCCAGTCTTCATCATTATGGAATAATTCCTTTAATGTTTCATATCCAAAATAGAAAACTACACAGACAAAAGTCAGGCCACAGCAGGTGCATCTACTATGGTGGATGACTTTTTTTGCTCCTGGTAATTTATACATCTGGATGGACTGCCCAAGGTAGTATAAGGCTTCACATGTAATGGAAATTATCGTGCTGACAAAGTGTATCCTGGGATATTCTTCGGGGGACAATACATGCATAACAGCTGTGGAAAAACAGGAGGCCCACACAATGGCCAGCAGGATCCTCTGGATCAGGACCTGATGACCCCTGAACTCTTCAGTATGCATAACCATATACTTATAAATAAGAAAGGTTAGTACCAAAGTGCCAATGGACGTCCCTATAAATCCAATTCTGAATAATATGCTTTCGGGAAAGACATTTCCCACGTCACTGTGAAGGAAAAGAAACCAATGTTATTATGGATATTTCCTCACTCCCAACCCATGAAATAAGAATCATTTGCTTGTTTATCTTACCTGATGCTCATCAGTGGCGAGGCTGCATGGCCGAGGACGACCGTCATGATGTAGCTGGTGGCAAGCCAGGCCGCACACCAAAACGCCAACAGGAGGGGGACGAACCCCAGTCCTTTTAGCTCCATTTCAGACAAGTAGAAAAAGAAGACGCTAATCTCACTATTCTCACTAATCGCACTGGAACAGACTGAAGGCTCGGGCGGCTGTCAGTGGGATGTCAGGCCTCCAGCTGTCTATGACATCACATGTGACATGTCAGAATGACTGCTTGTTTCTTTGAGCTGCCATGATTTAGTATCTGCTATAGACAGAACCTGATGTTTTTACTATGGACCTTACAGACCTCAGAACCCAAGTAATTAGTGCAGGGGCTCCATTTTGATCATCTCATATTTCACATTATTTGAGTTCCAGGGCTCAGATACATTTGCACCCTCTATAGCAGTGGTCTTCAAGCTGTGAACCCCCAACCGCTGCAGAACCACAACTCCCAGCATGCCCAGACAGCAACTTTGCATAAGGAAATAGTCTAATTAAACTTTTCTTATATATAGAATCCCTGAAATCTCCAATCTCTCCTTTTATTGCTTTATGATCTGTGTTACTTATTTGTAAAAAACAATGTTTGTGATTGTCTTCCCCCCACACACTTATGGGCTATCTCTTCAAACGACTTTATTTGACCTAAAGCGTATAATTGATTTACATAAATAAGCCCCTTTTCATCCAAAAGAGTGAATCTTTAATTTTAAGGAACTCTTTAAGTGCTTTATTCGACCATAATGAAGTAAAGTCAAAACTCCATGTGATTTAAAAAATAAATTTAAGTTCCCCCCATACTTAATTATCTAGATATGCATGGGTGTAGTGAGTATCCCAGCTTCCAAAATCTCAAAAATATCCTTCATTTTTCAGAGGCTTTTTCAAAAATGAAAGAAGCGATCTGATTGGTTGCTATGGGCAACTCAGAAACTTTTCCTCTGGGCAGGTTTTGATAAATCTCCCTCTATGGGGGAGATTCATTAAGACCAGTGTAGAGGAAGAGTTGTGCAGTTGCCCATAGCAACCAGATTGCTTCTTTCATTTTTCACAATGCCTTTGCAAAATGAAAGAAGCGATCTGATTGGTTGCTATGGGCAACTCAGCATATTTTCCTGGAAAAGTTTCTGAGTTGCCCATAGCAACCAATCAGATTACTTCCTTCATTTTTCAGAGACTTTTTCAAAAATGAAAGAAGCGATCTGATTGGTTGCTATGGGCAACTCAGCAGCTTTCCCCATAGACCACAATGGGCCTACTGGTTTCAATGGGCAAAAAATCAGAGTTAATGCACTAGACACAGTTCTCTATACCATTAACCCCTTCCCGACCTATGACATACCTGTACGTCATGGGTGGCAAGGTGTTCCCGACCCATGACATACAGGTACGTCATGAACATTTTTGCCGCTACTCGCGGCATCCCGCAGCGCCCGGTAAGATGGTGGCTATCACTGATAGCCAGCCATCTTACCATGCGACCACGGGGGGTTTCATCCCCCACCCCCCCCCCCAGCGATCGCTGCTATCAGCTGGTCAACTCTGACTAGCTAATAGCAGCGTTTCGCTATCAGAATATTTAGCAGCGCGGTGTGTAAGTCCCGATCACGGGGATCGGGACACACACCGCTCTGCTAAGTGTCCCTTACCCATCCCCCGGCATCACTTACCCGACCATGCGGTGTCCCGAGTGGTCCCGTTGCGAGCGACGTCCTCCAGGCGGTCCCGGCGGCGCTGCGTCCCGGCGGCGCAGGTTGACCGCCAGATGAAGGGGCAGCCGACACGCCCCCTCAAAAAAAGCGCTATAGCAGAGCCAGAAATTGCCAAAGGCAGCGCTGCATCAGTCCCCCAAAAAATGTGAGTTCCTGGATTTAAATATCTATATTCAGGATGGCTGTTCGCATACTGCCAACTATTTTAAGGAGGTGAATGCAAACAGATACCTCGACTTTAACAGTTGCCATCTTAAATAATGGAAGAAGAACATTCCATTCGGTCAAATGAAAAGAATCCGAAGGAATTGTTCTTCCACACAAAAATACCTACAACAACTAGAGAACCTGGAGGATGGTTTTAAACAAAAAGGGTATCCCAAACCCCTTATACAAGGAGCACGCCAGAGAGTGGACGAATTAGAACAAAGTGCTTGCTTGAAAAATAATAAACAGGGTAATGCAGAGGGGGGTTATAATGATGAATTTGATTCTGTTTTTCTAACTAGGTATTACACTTCACACACCAATATTTTTTTATAATTTTTTTTTATTTTTTTTTTGTATAGGTAATATCACCAGCTCATATTATTGTGTCATGATTACTGGCACCATATGTAGTCCCCCAGTTATTCTTCTTTAGATGTTTTCCGTGTCCTGTGCAGTATCTCTCCCAGAAGTCCACTTGATGGCCCCCGTGGTGGTCTACACCCCGAAGTCATCAATTTTTACTCTAAGAGAGAGTGTGCAGCTGTTTCTGGAGACGGTCAACAATAACCTCTGCATGGTGGAATAATAGGTCACGATGTTTATCAGGATCAGTAGAAGCATCACCCACTCGATGATTATGATGGGGATTTCACGGATCTCGTCCCAGTCTTCATCATTATGGAATAATTCCTTTAATGTTTCATATCCAAAATAGAAAACTACACAGACAAAAGTCAGGCCACAGCAGGTGCATCTACTATGGTGGATGACTTTTTTTGCTCCTGGTAATTTATACATCTGGATGGACTGCCCAAGGTAGTATAAGGCTTCACATGTAATGGAAATTATCGTGCTGACAAAGTGTATCCTGGGATATTCTTCGGGGGACAATACATGCATAACAGCTGTGGAAAAACAGGAGGCCCACACAATGGCCAGCAGGATCCTCTGGATCAGGACCTGATGACCCCTGAACTCTTCAGTATGCATAACCATATACTTATAAATAAGAAAGGTTAGTACCAAAGTGCCAATGGACGTCCCTATAAATCCAATTCTGAATAATATGCTTTCGGGAAAGACATTTCCCACGTCACTGTGAAGGAAAAGAAACCAATGTTATTATGGATATTTCCTCACTCCCAACCCATGAAATAAGAATCATTTGCTTGTTTATCTTACCTGATGCTCATCAGTGGCGAGGCTGCATGGCCGAGGACGACCGTCATGATGTAGCTGGTGGCAAGCCAGGCCGCACACCAAAACGCCAACAGGAGGGGGACGAACCCCAGTCCTTTTAGCTCCATTTCAGACAAGTAGAAAAAGAAGACGCTAATCTCACTATTCTCACTAATCGCACTGGAACAGACTGAAGGCTCGGGCGGCTGTCAGTGGGATGTCAGGCCTCCAGCTGTCTATGACATCACATGTGACATGTCAGAATGACTGCTTGTTTCTTTGAGCTGCCATGATTTAGTATCTGCTATAGACAGAACCTGATGTTTTTACTATGGACCTTACAGACCTCAGAACCCAAGTAATTAGTGCAGGGGCTCCATTTTGATCATCTCATATTTCACATTATTTGAGTTCCAGGGCTCAGATACATTTGCACCCTCTATAGCAGTGGTCTTCAAGCTGTGAACCCCCAACCGCTGCAGAACCACAACTCCCAGCATGCCCAGACAGCAACTTTGCATAAGGAAATAGTCTAATTAAACTTTTCTTATATATAGAATCCCTGAAATCTCCAATCTCTCCTTTTATTGCTTTATGATCTGTGTTACTTATTTGTAAAAAACAATGTTTGTGATTGTCTTCCCCCCACACACTTATGGGCTATCTCTTCAAACGACTTTATTTGACCTAAAGCGTATAATTGATTTACATAAATAAGCCCCTTTTCATCCAAAAGAGTGAATCTTTAATTTTAAGGAACTCTTTAAGTGCTTTATTCGACCATAATGAAGTAAAGTCAAAACTCCATGTGATTTAAAAAATAAATTTAAGTTCCCCCCATACTTAATTATCTAGATATGCATGGGTGTAGTGAGTATCCCAGCTTCCAAAATCTCAAAAATATCCTTCATTTTTCAGAGGCTTTTTCAAAAATGAAAGAAGCGATCTGATTGGTTGCTATGGGCAACTCAGAAACTTTTCCTCTGGGCAGGTTTTGATAAATCTCCCTCTATGGGGGAGATTCATTAAGACCAGTGTAGAGGAAGAGTTGTGCAGTTGCCCATAGCAACCAGATTGCTTCTTTCATTTTTCACAATGCCTTTGCAAAATGAAAGAAGCGATCTGATTGGTTGCTATGGGCAACTCAGCATATTTTCCTGGAAAAGTTTCTGAGTTGCCCATAGCAACCAATCAGATTACTTCCTTCATTTTTCAGAGACTTTTTCAAAAATGAAAGAAGCGATCTGATTGGTTGCTATGGGCAACTCAGCAGCTTTCCCCATAGACCACAATGGGCCTACTGGTTTCAATGGGCAAAAAATCAGAGTTAATGCACTAGACACAGTTCTCTATACCATTAACCCCTTCCCGACCTATGACATACCTGTACGTCATGGGTGGCAAGGTGTTCCCGACCCATGACATACAGGTACGTCATGAACATTTTTGCCGCTACTCGCGGCATCCCGCAGCGCCCGGTAAGATGGTGGCTATCACTGATAGCCAGCCATCTTACCATGCGACCACGGGGGGTTTCATCCCCCACCCCCCCCCCCAGCGATCGCTGCTATCAGCTGGTCAACTCTGACTAGCTAATAGCAGCGTTTCGCTATCAGAATATTTAGCAGCGCGGTGTGTAAGTCCCGATCACGGGGATCGGGACACACACCGCTCTGCTAAGTGTCCCTTACCCATCCCCCGGCATCACTTACCCGACCATGCGGTGTCCCGAGTGGTCCCGTTGCGAGCGACGTCCTCCAGGCGGTCCCGGCGGCGCTGCGTCCCGGCGGCGCAGGTTGACCGCCAGATGAAGGGGCAGCCGACACGCCCCCTCAAAAAAAGCGCTATAGCAGAGCCAGAAATTGCCAAAGGCAGCGCTGCATCAGTCCCCCAAAAAATGTGAGTTCCTGGATTTAAATATCTATATTCAGGATGGCTGTTCGCATACTGCCAACTATTTTAAGGAGGTGAATGCAAACAGATACCTCGACTTTAACAGTTGCCATCTTAAATAATGGAAGAAGAACATTCCATTCGGTCAAATGAAAAGAATCCGAAGGAATTGTTCTTCCACACAAAAATACCTACAACAACTAGAGAACCTGGAGGATCGTTTTAAACAAAAAGGGTATCCCAAACCCCTTATACAAGGAGCACGCCAGAGAGTGGACGAATTAGAACAAAGTGCTTGCTTGAAAAATAATAAACAGGGTAATGCAGAGGGGGGTTATAATGATGAATTTGATTCTGTTTTTCTAACTAGGTATTACACTTCACACACCAATATTTTTTTATAATTTTTTTTTTTTTTTTTTTTTGTATAGGTAATATCACCAGCTCATATTATTGTGTCATGATTACTGGCACCATATGTAGTCCCCCAGTTATTCTTCTTTAGATGTTTTCCGTGTCCTGTGCAGTATCTCTCCCAGAAGTCCACTTGATGGCCCCCGTGGTGGTCTACACCCCGAAGTCATCAATTTTTACTCTAAGAGAGAGTGTGCAGCTGTTTCTGGAGACGGTCAACAATAACCTCTGCATGGTGGAATAATAGGTCACGATGTTTATCAGGATCAGTAGAAGCATCACCCACTCGATGATTATGATGGGGATTTCACGGATCTCGTCCCAGTCTTCATCATTATGGAATAATTCCTTTAATGTTTCATATCCAAAATAGAAAACTACACAGACAAAAGTCAGGCCACAGCAGGTGCATCTACTATGGTGGATGACTTTTTTTGCTCCTGGTAATTTATACATCTGGATGGACTGCCCAAGGTAGTATAAGGCTTCACATGTAATGGAAATTATCGTGCTGACAAAGTGTATCCTGGGATATTCTTCGGGGGACAATACATGCATAACAGCTGTGGAAAAACAGGAGGCCCACACAATGGCCAGCAGGATCCTCTGGATCAGGACCTGATGACCCCTGAACTCTTCAGTATGCATAACCATATACTTATAAATAAGAAAGGTTAGTACCAAAGTGCCAATGGACGTCCCTATAAATCCAATTCTGAATAATATGCTTTCGGGAAAGACATTTCCCACGTCACTGTGAAGGAAAAGAAACCAATGTTATTATGGATATTTCCTCACTCCCAACCCATGAAATAAGAATCATTTGCTTGTTTATCTTACCTGATGCTCATCAGTGGCGAGGCTGCATGGCCGAGGACGACCGTCATGATGTAGCTGGTGGCAAGCCAGGCCGCACACCAAAACGCCAACAGGAGGGGGACGAACCCCAGTCCTTTTAGCTCCATTTCAGACAAGTAGAAAAAGAAGACGCTAATCTCACTATTCTCACTAATCGCACTGGAACAGACTGAAGGCTCGGGCGGCTGTCAGTGGGATGTCAGGCCTCCAGCTGTCTATGACATCACATGTGACATGTCAGAATGACTGCTTGTTTCTTTGAGCTGCCATGATTTAGTATCTGCTATAGACAGAACCTGATGTTTTTACTATGGACCTTACAGACCTCAGAACCCAAGTAATTAGTGCAGGGGCTCCATTTTGATCATCTCATATTTCACATTATTTGAGTTCCAGGGCTCAGATACATTTGCACCCTCTATAGCAGTGGTCTTCAAGCTGTGAACCCCCAACCGCTGCAGAACCACAACTCCCAGCATGCCCAGACAGCAACTTTGCATAAGGAAATAGTCTAATTAAACTTTTCTTATATATAGAATCCCTGAAATCTCCAATCTCTCCTTTTATTGCTTTATGATCTGTGTTACTTATTTGTAAAAAACAATGTTTGTGATTGTCTTCCCCCCACACACTTATGGGCTATCTCTTCAAACGACTTTATTTGACCTAAAGCGTATAATTGATTTACATAAATAAGCCCCTTTTCATCCAAAAGAGTGAATCTTTAATTTTAAGGAACTCTTTAAGTGCTTTATTCGACCATAATGAAGTAAAGTCAAAACTCCATGTGATTTAAAAAATAAATTTAAGTTCCCCCCATACTTAATTATCTAGATATGCATGGGTGTAGTGAGTATCCCAGCTTCCAAAATCTCAAAAATATCCTTCATTTTTCAGAGGCTTTTTCAAAAATGAAAGAAGCGATCTGATTGGTTGCTATGGGCAACTCAGAAACTTTTCCTCTGGGCAGGTTTTGATAAATCTCCCTCTATGGGGGAGATTCATTAAGACCAGTGTAGAGGAAGAGTTGTGCAGCTGCCCATAGCAACCAGATTGCTTCTTTCATTTTTCACAATGCCTTTGCAAAATGAAAGAAGCGATCTGATTGGTTGCTATGGGCAACTCAGCATATTTTCCTGGAAAAGTTTCTGAGTTGCCCATAGCAACCAATCAGATTACTTCCTTCATTTTTCAGAGACTTTTTCAAAAATGAAAGAAGCGATCTGATTGGTTGCTATGGGCAACTCAGCAGCTTTCCCCATAGACCACAATGGGCCTACTGGTTTCAATGGGCAAAAAATCAGAGTTAATGCACTAGACACAGTTCTCTATACCATTAACCCCTTCCCGACCTATGACATACCTGTACGTCATGGGTGGCAAGGTGTTCCCGACCCATGACATACAGGTACGTCATGAACATTTTTGCCGCTACTCGCGGCATCCCGCAGCGCCCGGTAAGATGGTGGCTATCACTGATAGCCAGCCATCTTACCATGCGACCACGGGGGGTTTCATCCCCCACCCCCCCCCCCAGCGATCGCTGCTATCAGCTGGTCAACTCTGACTAGCTAATAGCAGCGTTTCGCTATCAGAATATTTAGCAGCGCGGTGTGTAAGTCCCGATCACGGGGATCGGGACACACACCGCTCTGCTAAGTGTCCCTTACCCATCCCCCGGCATCACTTACCCGACCATGCGGTGTCCCGAGTGGTCCCGTTGCGAGCGACGTCCTCCAGGCGGTCCCGGCGGCGCTGCGTCCCGGCGGCGCAGGTTGACCGCCAGATGAAGGGGCAGCCGACACGCCCCCTCAAAAAAAGCGCTATAGCAGAGCCAGAAATTGCCAAAGGCAGCGCTGCATCAGTCCCCCAAAAAATGTGAGTTCCTGGATTTAAATATCTATATTCAGGATGGCTGTTCGCATACTGCCAACTATTTTAAGGAGGTGAATGCAAACAGATACCTCGACTTTAACAGTTGCCATCTTAAATAATGGAAGAAGAACATTCCATTCGGTCAAATGAAAAGAATCCGAAGGAATTGTTCTTCCACACAAAAATACCTACAACAACTAGAGAACCTGGAGGATCGTTTTAAACAAAAAGGGTATCCCAAACCCCTTATACAAGGAGCACGCCAGAGAGTGGACGAATTAGAACAAAGTGCTTGCTTGAAAAATAATAAACAGGGTAATGCAGAGGGGGGTTATAATGATGAATTTGATTCTGTTTTTCTAACTAGGTATTACACTTCACACACCAATATTTTTTTATAATTTTTTTTTATTTTTTTTTTGTATAGGTAATATCACCAGCTCATATTATTGTGTCATGATTACTGGCACCATATGTAGTCCCCCAGTTATTCTTCTTTAGATGTTTTCCGTGTCCTGTGCAGTATCTCTCCCAGAAGTCCACTTGATGGCCCCCGTGGTGGTCTACACCCCGAAGTCATCAATTTTTACTCTAAGAGAGAGTGTGCAGCTGTTTCTGGAGACGGTCAACAATAACCTCTGCATGGTGGAATAATAGGTCACGATGTTTATCAGGATCAGTAGAAGCATCACCCACTCGATGATTATGATGGGGATTTCACGGATCTCGTCCCAGTCTTCATCATTATGGAATAATTCCTTTAATGTTTCATATCCAAAATAGAAAACTACACAGACAAAAGTCAGGCCACAGCAGGTGCATCTACTATGGTGGATGACTTTTTTTGCTCCTGGTAATTTATACATCTGGATGGACTGCCCAAGGTAGTATAAGGCTTCACATGTAATGGAAATTATCGTGCTGACAAAGTGTATCCTGGGATATTCTTCGGGGGACAATACATGCATAACAGCTGTGGAAAAACAGGAGGCCCACACAATGGCCAGCAGGATCCTCTGGATCAGGACCTGATGACCCCTGAACTCTTCAGTATGCATAACCATATACTTATAAATAAGAAAGGTTAGTACCAAAGTGCCAATGGACGTCCCTATAAATCCAATTCTGAATAATATGCTTTCGGGAAAGACATTTCCCACGTCACTGTGAAGGAAAAGAAACCAATGTTATTATGGATATTTCCTCACTCCCAACCCATGAAATAAGAATCATTTGCTTGTTTATCTTACCTGATGCTCATCAGTGGCGAGGCTGCATGGCCGAGGACGACCGTCATGATGTAGCTGGTGGCAAGCCAGGCCGCACACCAAAACGCCAACAGGAGGGGGACGAACCCCAGTCCTTTTAGCTCCATTTCAGACAAGTAGAAAAAGAAGACGCTAATCTCACTATTCTCACTAATCGCACTGGAACAGACTGAAGGCTCGGGCGGCTGTCAGTGGGATGTCAGGCCTCCAGCTGTCTATGACATCACATGTGACATGTCAGAATGACTGCTTGTTTCTTTGAGCTGCCATGATTTAGTATCTGCTATAGACAGAACCTGATGTTTTTACTATGGACCTTACAGACCTCAGAACCCAAGTAATTAGTGCAGGGGCTGCATTTTGATCATCTCATATTTCACATTATTTGAGTTCCAGGGCTCAGATACATTTGCACCCTCTATAGCAGTGGTCTTCAAGCTGTGAACCCCCAACCGCTGCAGAACCACAACTCCCAGCATGCCCAGACAGCAACTTTGCATAAGGAAATAGTCTAATTAAACTTTTCTTATATATAGAATCCCTGAAATCTCCAATCTCTCCTTTTATTGCTTTATGATCTGTGTTACTTATTTGTAAAAAACAATGTTTGTGATTGTCTTCCCCCCACACACTTATGGGCTATCTCTTCAAACGACTTTATTTGACCTAAAGCGTATAATTGATTTACATAAATAAGCCCCTTTTCATCCAAAAGAGTGAATCTTTAATTTTAAGGAACTCTTTAAGTGCTTTATTCGACCATAATGAAGTAAAGTCAAAACTCCATGTGATTTAAAAAATAAATTTAAGTTCCCCCCATACTTAATTATCTAGATATGCATGGGTGTAGTGAGTATCCCAGCTTCCAAAATCTCAAAAATATCCTTCATTTTTCAGAGGCTTTTTCAAAAATGAAAGAAGCGATCTGATTGGTTGCTATGGGCAACTCAGAAACTTTTCCTCTGGGCAGGTTTTGATAAATCTCCCTCTATGGGGGAGATTCATTAAGACCAGTGTAGAGGAAGAGTTGTGCAGTTGCCCATAGCAACCAGATTGCTTCTTTCATTTTTCACAATGCCTTTGCAAAATGAAAGAAGCGATCTGATTGGTTGCTATGGGCAACTCAGCATATTTTCCTGGAAAAGTTTCTGAGTTGCCCATAGCAACCAATCAGATTACTTCCTTCATTTTTCAGAGACTTTTTCAAAAATGAAAGAAGCGATCTGATTGGTTGCTATGGGCAACTCAGCAGCTTTCCCCATAGACCACAATGGGCCTACTGGTTTCAATGGGCAAAAAATCAGAGTTAATGCACTAGACACAGTTCTCTATACCATTAACCCCTTCCCGACCTATGACATACCTGTACGTCATGGGTGGCAAGGTGTTCCCGACCCATGACATACAGGTACGTCATGAACATTTTTGCCGCTACTCCCGGCATCCCGCAGCGCCCGGTAAGATGGTGGCTATCACTGATAGCCAGCCATCTTACCATGCGACCACGGGGGGTTTCATCCCCCACCCCCCCCCCCAGCGATCGCTGCTATCAGCTGGTCAACTCTGACTAGCTAATAGCAGCGTTTCGCTATCAGAATATTTAGCAGCGCGGTGTGTAAGTCCCGATCACGGGGATCGGGACACACACCGCTCTGCTAAGTGTCCCTTACCCATCCCCCGGCATCACTTACCCGACCATGCGGTGTCCCGAGTGGTCCCGTTGCGAGCGACGTCCTCCAGGCGGTCTCGGCGGCGCTGCGTCCCGGCGGCGCAGGTTGACCGCCAGATGAAGGGGCAGCCGACACGCCCCCTCAAAAAAAGCGCTATAGCAGAGCCAGAAATTGCCAAAGGCAGCGCTGCATCAGTCCCCCAAAAAATGTGAGTTCCTGGATTTAAATATCTATATTCAGGATGGCTGTTCGCATACTGCCAACTATTTTAAGGAGGTGAATGCAAACAGATACCTCGACTTTAACAGTTGCCATCTTAAATAATGGAAGAAGAACATTCCATTCGGTCAAATGAAAAGAATCCGAAGGAATTGTTCTTCCACACAAAAATACCTACAACAACTAGAGAACCTGGAGGATCGTTTTAAACAAAAAGGGTATCCCAAACCCCTTATACAAGGAGCACGCCAGAGAGTGGACGAATTAGAACAAAGTGCTTGCTTGAAAAATAATAAACAGGGTAATGCAGAGGGGGGTTATAATGATGAATTTGATTCTGTTTTTCTAACTAGGTATTACACTTCACACACCAATATTTTTTTATAATTTTTTTTTATTTTTTTTTTGTATAGGTAATATCACCAGCTCATATTATTGTGTCATGATTACTGGCACCATATGTAGTCCCCCAGTTATTCTTCTTTAGATGTTTTCCGTGTCCTGTGCAGTATCTCTCCCAGAAGTCCACTTGATGGCCCCCGTGGTGGTCTACACCCCGAAGTCATCAATTTTTACTCTAAGAGAGAGTGTGCAGCTGTTTCTGGAGACGGTCAACAATAACCTCTGCATGGTGGAATAATAGGTCACGATGTTTATCAGGATCAGTAGAAGCATCACCCACTCGATGATTATGATGGGGATTTCACGGATCTCGTCCCAGTCTTCATCATTATGGAATAATTCCTTTAATGTTTCATATCCAAAATAGAAAACTACACAGACAAAAGTCAGGCCACAGCAGGTGCATCTACTATGGTGGATGACTTTTTTTGCTCCTGGTAATTTATACATCTGGATGGACTGCCCAAGGTAGTATAAGGCTTCACATGTAATGGAAATTATCGTGCTGACAAAGTGTATCCTGGGATATTCTTCGGGGGACAATACATGCATAACAGCTGTGGAAAAACAGGAGGCCCACACAATGGCCAGCAGGATCCTCTGGATCAGGACCTGATGACCCCTGAACTCTTCAGTATGCATAACCATATACTTATAAATAAGAAAGGTTAGTACCAAAGTGCCAATGGACGTCCCTATAAATCCAATTCTGAATAATATGCTTTCGGGAAAGACATTTCCCACGTCACTGTGAAGGAAAAGAAACCAATGTTATTATGGATATTTCCTCACTCCCAACCCATGAAATAAGAATCATTTGCTTGTTTATCTTACCTGATGCTCATCAGTGGCGAGGCTGCATGGCCGAGGACGACCGTCATGATGTAGCTGGTGGCAAGCCAGGCCGCACACCAAAACGCCAACAGGAGGGGGACGAACCCCAGTCCTTTTAGCTCCATTTCAGACAAGTAGAAAAAGAAGACGCTAATCTCACTATTCTCACTAATCGCACTGGAACAGACTGAAGGCTCGGGCGGCTGTCAGTGGGATGTCAGGCCTCCAGCTGTCTATGACATCACATGTGACATGTCAGAATGACTGCTTGTTTCTTTGAGCTGCCATGATTTAGTATCTGCTATAGACAGAACCTGATGTTTTTACTATGGACCTTACAGACCTCAGAACCCAAGTAATTAGTGCAGGGGCTCCATTTTGATCATCTCATATTTCACATTATTTGAGTTCCAGGGCTCAGATACATTTGCACCCTCTATAGCAGTGGTCTTCAAGCTGTGAACCCCCAACCGCTGCAGAACCACAACTCCCAGCATGCCCAGACAGCAACTTTGCATAAGGAAATAGTCTAATTAAACTTTTCTTATATATAGAATCCCTGAAATCTCCAATCTCTCCTTTTATTGCTTTATGATCTGTGTTACTTATTTGTAAAAAACAATGTTTGTGATTGTCTTCCCCCCACACACTTATGGGCTATCTCTTCAAACGACTTTATTTGACCTAAAGCGTATAATTGATTTACATAAATAAGCCCCTTTTCATCCAAAAGAGTGAATCTTTAATTTTAAGGAACTCTTTAAGTGCTTTATTCGACCATAATGAAGTAAAGTCAAAACTCCATGTGATTTAAAAAATAAATTTAAGTTCCCCCCATACTTAATTATCTAGATATGCATGGGTGTAGTGAGTATCCCAGCTTCCAAAATCTCAAAAATATCCTTCATTTTTCAGAGGCTTTTTCAAAAATGAAAGAAGCGATCTGATTGGTTGCTATGGGCAACTCAGAAACTTTTCCTCTGGGCAGGTTTTGATAAATCTCCCTCTATGGGGGAGATTCATTAAGACCAGTGTAGAGGAAGAGTTGTGCAGTTGCCCATAGCAACCAGATTGCTTCTTTCATTTTTCACAATGCCTTTGCAAAATGAAAGAAGCGATCTGATTGGTTGCTATGGGCAACTCAGCATATTTTCCTGGAAAAGTTTCTGAGTTGCCCATAGCAACCAATCAGATTACTTCCTTCATTTTTCAGAGACTTTTTCAAAAATGAAAGAAGCGATCTGATTGGTTGCTATGGGCAACTCAGCAGCTTTCCCCATAGACCACAATGGGCCTACTGGTTTCAATGGGCAAAAAATCAGAGTTAATGCACTAGACACAGTTCTCTATACCATTAACCCCTTCCCGACCTATGACATACCTGTACGTCATGGGTGGCAAGGTGTTCCCGACCCATGACATACAGGTACGTCATGAACATTTTTGCCGCTACTCGCGGCATCCCGCAGCGCCCGGTAAGATGGTGGCTATCACTGATAGCCAGCCATCTTACCATGCGACCACGGGGGGTTTCATCCCCCACCCCCCCCCCCAGCGATCGCTGCTATCAGCTGGTCAACTCTGACTAGCTAATAGCAGCGTTTCGCTATCAGAATATTTAGCAGCGCGGTGTGTAAGTCCCGATCACGGGGATCGGGACACACACCGCTCTGCTAAGTGTCCCTTACCCATCCCCCGGCATCACTTACCCGACCATGCGGTGTCCCGAGTGGTCCCGTTGCGAGCGACGTCCTCCAGGCGGTCCCGGCGGCGCTGCGTCCCGGCGGCGCAGGTTGACCGCCAGATGAAGGGGCAGCCGACACGCCCCCTCAAAAAAAGCGCTATAGCAGAGCCAGAAATTGCCAAAGGCAGCGCTGCATCAGTCCCCCAAAAAATGTGAGTTCCTGGATTTAAATATCTATATTCAGGATGGCTGTTCGCATACTGCCAACTATTTTAAGGAGGTGAATGCAAACAGATACCTCGACTTTAACAGTTGCCATCTTAAATAATGGAAGAAGAACATTCCATTCGGTCAAATGAAAAGAATCCGAAGGAATTGTTCTTCCACACAAAAATACCTACAACAACTAGAGAACCTGGAGGATGGTTTTAAACAAAAAGGGTATCCCAAACCCCTTATACAAGGAGCACGCCAGAGAGTGGACGAATTAGAACAAAGTGCTTGCTTGAAAAATAATAAACAGGGTAATGCAGAGGGGGGTTATAATGATGAATTTGATTCTGTTTTTCTAACTAGGTATTACACTTCACACACCAATATTTTTTTATAATTTTTTTTTTTTTTTTTTTTGTATAGGTAATATCACCAGCTCATATTATTGTGTCATGATTACTGGCACCATATGTAGTCCCCCAGTTATTCTTCTTTAGATGTTTTCCGTGTCCTGTGCAGTATCTCTCCCAGAAGTCCACTTGATGGCCCCCGTGGTGGTCTACACCCCGAAGTCATCAATTTTTACTCTAAGAGAGAGTGTGCAGCTGTTTCTGGAGACGGTCAACAATAACCTCTGCATGGTGGAATAATAGGTCACGATGTTTATCAGGATCAGTAGAAGCATCACCCACTCGATGATTATGATGGGGATTTCACGGATCTCGTCCCAGTCTTCATCATTATGGAATAATTCCTTTAATGTTTCATATCCAAAATAGAAAACTACACAGACAAAAGTCAGGCCACAGCAGGTGCATCTACTATGGTGGATGACTTTTTTTGCTCCTGGTAATTTATACATCTGGATGGACTGCCCAAGGTAGTATAAGGCTTCACATGTAATGGAAATTATCGTGCTGACAAAGTGTATCCTGGGATATTCTTCGGGGGACAATACATGCATAACAGCTGTGGAAAAACAGGAGGCCCACACAATGGCCAGCAGGATCCTCTGGATCAGGACCTGATGACCCCTGAACTCTTCAGTATGCATAACCATATACTTATAAATAAGAAAGGTTAGTACCAAAGTGCCAATGGACGTCCCTATAAATCCAATTCTGAATAATATGCTTTCGGGAAAGACATTTCCCACGTCACTGTGAAGGAAAAGAAACCAATGTTATTATGGATATTTCCTCACTCCCAACCCATGAAATAAGAATCATTTGCTTGTTTATCTTACCTGATGCTCATCAGTGGCGAGGCTGCATGGCCGAGGACGACCGTCATGATGTAGCTGGTGGCAAGCCAGGCCGCACACCAAAACGCCAACAGGAGGGGGACGAACCCCAGTCCTTTTAGCTCCATTTCAGACAAGTAGAAAAAGAAGACGCTAATCTCACTATTCTCACTAATCGCACTGGAACAGACTGAAGGCTCGGGCGGCTGTCAGTGGGATGTCAGGCCTCCAGCTGTCTATGACATCACATGTGACATGTCAGAATGACTGCTTGTTTCTTTGAGCTGCCATGATTTAGTATCTGCTATAGACAGAACCTGATGTTTTTACTATGGACCTTACAGACCTCAGAACCCAAGTAATTAGTGCAGGGGCTCCATTTTGATCATCTCATATTTCACATTATTTGAGTTCCAGGGCTCAGATACATTTGCACCCTCTATAGCAGTGGTCTTCAAGCTGTGAACCCCCAACCGCTGCAGAACCACAACTCCCAGCATGCCCAGACAGCAACTTTGCATAAGGAAATAGTCTAATTAAACTTTTCTTATATATAGAATCCCTGAAATCTCCAATCTCTCCTTTTATTGCTTTATGATCTGTGTTACTTATTTGTAAAAAACAATGTTTGTGATTGTCTTCCCCCCACACACTTATGGGCTATCTCTTCAAACGACTTTATTTGACCTAAAGCGTATAATTGATTTACATAAATAAGCCCCTTTTCATCCAAAAGAGTGAATCTTTAATTTTAAGGAACTCTTTAAGTGCTTTATTCGACCATAATGAAGTAAAGTCAAAACTCCATGTGATTTAAAAAATAAATTTAAGTTCCCCCCATACTTAATTATCTAGATATGCATGGGTGTAGTGAGTATCCCAGCTTCCAAAATCTCAAAAATATCCTTCATTTTTCAGAGGCTTTTTCAAAAATGAAAGAAGCGATCTGATTGGTTGCTATGGGCAACTCAGAAACTTTTCCTCTGGGCAGGTTTTGATAAATCTCCCTCTATGGGGGAGATTCATCAAGACCAGTGTAGAGGAAGAGTTGTGCAGTTGCCCATAGCAACCAGATTGCTTCTTTCATTTTTCACAATGCCTTTGCAAAATGAAAGAAGCGATCTGATTGGTTGCTATGGGCAACTCAGCATATTTTCCTGGAAAAGTTTCTGAGTTGCCCATAGCAACCAATCAGATTACTTCCTTCATTTTTCAGAGACTTTTTCAAAAATGAAAGAAGCGATCTGATTGGTTGCTATGGGCAACTCAGCAGCTTTCCCCATAGACCACAATGGGCCTACTGGTTTCAATGGGCAAAAAATCAGAGTTAATGCACTAGACACAGTTCTCTATACCATTAACCCCTTCCCGACCTATGACATACCTGTACGTCATGGGTGGCAAGGTGTTCCCGACCCATGACATACAGGTACGTCATGAACATTTTTGCCGCTACTCGCGGCATCCCGCAGCGCCCGGTAAGATGGTGGCTATCACTGATAGCCAGCCATCTTACCATGCGACCACGGGGGGTTTCATCCCCCACCCCCCCCCCCAGCGATCGCTGCTATCAGCTGGTCAACTCTGACTAGCTAATAGCAGCGTTTCGCTATCAGAATATTTAGCAGCGCGGTGTGTAAGTCCCGATCACGGGGATCGGGACACACACCGCTCTGCTAAGTGTCCCTTACCCATCCCCCGGCATCACTTACCCGACCATGCGGTGTCCCGAGTGGTCCCGTTGCGAGCGACGTCCTCCAGGCGGTCCCGGCGGCGCTGCGTCCCGGAGGTGAGTTTCCGGCAGCAGTGCGGCATCTTCATTGGCAGCAGTGAGATCGCCGTAAAGCGATCTCACTGCTGCCTCTGGGAGTTTCAAAACGGCAACTCCCAGCATGCCCAGACAGCCTTTGGCTTTCTGGGCATGCTGGGAGTTGTAGTTTTGTAACATCTGGAGGTCCACAGTTTGGAGACCACTGTATAATGGTCTCCAATCTGTGCTGTTCCAGATGTTGCAAAACTACAACTCCCAGCATGCTCAGTCTGTTCAGGCATGCTGGGAGTTGTAGTTCTCTAACATCTGGAAGAGCATAGATTGGAGACCATTATACAGTGGTCTCCAAACTGTGGACCTCCAGATATTGCAAAACTACAACTCCCAGCATGCCCAGACTGCCCAAGCATGCTGGAAGTTGTAGTTCGGCAACATCTGATCCTTCAGATATTGCCGAACTACAACTTCCAGCATGCTTGGGCAGTCTGGGCATGCTGGGAGTTGTAGTTTTGCAACAACTGGAGGCACACTAGTTGGGAAACATTGTCCGTTTGCTACCTCAGTGCCTCCAGCTGTTTCAATTGTTGCAAAACTATAACTCCCAGCATGCACTGACAGACCATGCATGCTGGGAGTTGTAGTTTTTCAACAGCTGGAGGCACACTGGTTTGGAAACGCTAAGTTTGGTTGCAAAACACTTGAAAGTTTATTACTTAACTTAGTGTTTCCAAACCAGTGTGCCTCCAGCTGTTGCAAAACTACAACTCCCAGCATGCACGGACAGCCAAAGGGCATGCTCGGAGTTTGCAACAGCTGGATGTTTGCCCCCTCCCCCCAATGTGAATGTACAGGGTACACTCACATGGGCGGAGGTTTACAGTGAGTGCTGCAAGTTTGAGATGGCGCAAAATTTGCGCTGCAGCTCAAACTCCCAGCGGCAAACTTGCTGTGAACCTCTGCCCATGTGACTGTACCCTAAAAACACTACACTACACTAACACTAACCTAAAATAAAAAGTAAAAAACACTACATATACACATTATCCCTACACAGCCCCCCTCCCCCAAAAAAATGAAAAACGTCTGGTACGCTACTGTTTCCAAAACGGAGCCTCCAGCTGTTGCAAAATAATAACTCCCAGTATTGCCGGACAGCCATTGACTGTCCAGGCATGCTGGGAGTTTTGCAACAGCTGGAGGCACCCTGTTTGGGAATCATTGGCATAGAATACCCCTATGTCCACCCCTATGCAAATCCCTAATTCAGGCCTCAAATGCGCATGGCGCTCTCTCACTTTGGAGCCCTGTTGTATTTCAGGGCAACAGTTTTGGGACACATATGGGGTATTGCCGTACTCGGGAGAAATTGCCTTACAAATTTTGGGGGGCTTTTTCTTCTTTAACCCCTTATGAAAAGGTGAAGTTGGGGTCTACACCAGCATGTTAGTGTAAAAAAATAATTTTTTTACTCTGACATGCTGGTGTTGCCCTATACTTTTCATTTTCACAAGAGGTAAAAGGGGAAAAAAGATCCTCTAAATTTGTAATGCAATTTCTCCCGAGTATGGAGATACCCCATATGTGGGCGCAAAGTGCTCTGGGGGCGCACAACAAGGCTCAGAAGGGAGAGTGCACCATGTACATTTGAGGCGATTTGCACAGGGGTGGCTGATTGTTACAGCAGTTCTCGGAATCAGAATGATAAGTAAAAGCATTCCAGAGTTATTAATGTTTAAAGTGACAGTGGTCAGATTTTCAAAAAATGCCCAGGACCTGAAGGTGAAAATGGGCTGGGTCATGAAGGGGTTAAAGGGGTACTCCGGTGAAAACCTTTTTTTTCTTTTAAATCAACTGGCTCCGGAAAGTTAAACAGATTTGTAAATTACTTCTATTAAAAAATCGTAATCTTTCCTGTACTTATTAGCTGCTGAATACTACAGAGGAAATTATTTTCTTTTTGGAATGCTCTCTGATGACATCACGAGCACAGTGCTCTCTGCTGACGTTATTATAATAATAATAATAATAATGTCTTTATTTATTGTTGTCCTTAGTGGGATTTGAACCCTCTCCAGCTCCACTATATCTTTCTTGTACACTGGTGCTCAGTACTGTACACAGTACTCTATGTGAGGACTGACTAGTGATTTGTACAGCGGTAGCATTATTTCCTTGTCGTCGGCATCTATGCCCCTATTGATGTACCCCATGATTTTATTAGCCTTGGCAGCAGCTGCCCGACACTGGTCACTACAGCTAAGTTTACTGTTACCTAAGGCTCCTAAGTCCTTTTCCATGTCAGTCGTCCTAAGTGTTCTTCCATTTAATACATAATCCCAGCTCGGATTTTTGCATTACCTTACATTTATCAGTGTTGAACCTCATCTGCCACTTCCCAGCCCAAACCTCCAACCTATCCAGATCCATTTGTAACAGTGCACTGTCCTCTATAGTGTTTACCACTTTACAGAGTTTGGTGTCATCTGCAAAGATTGCTACTTTACTATTCAACCCCTCTGCAAGGTCATTCATGAATATATTAAATAGGACAGGACCCAAGACGGACCCCTGTGGTACCCCACTAGTAACAGTCACCCAATCAGAATAAGTACCATTAATAAACACCCTCTGTTTCCTATCATTGAGCCAGTTACTTACCCACTTGCGCACATTCTCACCCAGCCCAAACCTTCTCATTTTATGCACCAACCTTTTATGTGGAACCGTATCAAATGCTTTGGAAAAATCCAGATATACGACATCCAGCGATTGCCCCTGGTCCAGTCTTGTGCTCACCTCCTCATAAAAGCTGATCAGGTTAGTTTGACAGGATCAATCCCTCATAAAGCCATGCTGATACAGGGTCATACATTTATTTTTATCAAGATATTCCAAAATAGCATCTCTTAGGAAACCCTCAAACAATTTACCGAGGTTAAACTAACAGGTCTATAATTCCCGGGGTCACCTTTTGACCCCTTCTTAAATATTGGCACCACATTTGCCATGCGCCAGTCCTGGGGAACAGTCCCTGTCACTATAGAGTCCCTGAATATTAAAAATTGGGGTCTGTCTATTACATTACTTTTTTTTTATATTTTTTTTATTTTAATATTAAACAATTACAAAAATACATTGTACAAATCCGATAAAACAACATCACCAATCGGAAGGAAAGCAAAAGCCATAGAAGCCAAATCCATACTTGTTTACATCCAAGAGTATGTCTAATCAAATTTGCCCATCTTACCAATAGCTCCCAGCAGTATAAACTCTATCGTACGAGGTACCTTCACAGGGATTTTACTTTCTACCTCTTTTATTACAGATTCCCAGAAAACAGATATCTTCTCACACGACCAAAAACTATGTAAATAGTCCGCCTCTTCCAAACCACATTTAACACACTGTGAAGTGATTCTCACCCCTATCCTATGTAAATGAAGCGCGGAATAGTGGGTCTTGTGTAATATCTTCAATTGTGTAATTTTATGTTCCATATTACGAGAAACCTTGCTTATATTTTGGGCCATAATGTCCCAATCTTCCTCAGACACAGTACCCACTATTCCGGACCATTTGTCTTTAATTCTGTCGATCCCCCTTACTCCAATAATCTTATTTAATTTCTTATACAAAATTGATATTCCTTTTTTTTTTTAAAGTGCTCTATTTGAGTTAGTGCTTCTATGAAATTGTGTTTCTGTGCTACATATATCTCCTTATCTATCGTGTTATGGACTGCATGACTAACTTGCCAATAGTACAGCCAATCGTTATCACTAATATCATACCCCCTTTTTATGTGCTCAAATGAAAAGAGTTGTCCTTTATCAAATAATTGTTCCAGTCGTTTTATACCCTTACTATCCCAAAAAGTTGACTCACACTTCACCAATTCTTTAAATTTATTGTTACCCCATAGGGGTGTGAACCCAAAACTATTTCCTACATGTAATTCTCCCTTTAATCTTTCCCATACTTTCCTATATTTATACAATAACATCGTGTTATTTGACCCACTCTCCTCATAATCATCTCATTCCAACACCTCATATATGTTCACTTTCTCCTTATCTACTACAATCTTCTCCAGATATCTAAAATTTCTCCAATTCACGATTCGTACCAACTGCGCGGCCATGTAATAAACAAAGAAATTGGGCATATCCAATCCCCCCCTATCTCCAGGGGCCATAAAATATCTGTACTTCAGACGAACCCTTTTTCTTCCCCATAACAATCTACCCAGTATCACTTCTATCTTCCGGAACCAGCATTTGCCGATCCACACTGGCGAGGTAGCAAGAAAAAAAAGGATCTGTGGGAGGACCACCATTTTTATTATCGCCATCCTTTCTGACATATGTCACGATGCCGGCTGGCAGGTGGTGGATCCTCTGTGCCAGAGAGGGATTGGCGTGGACCGTGCTAGAGGATCGGTTCTAAGTCACTACTGGTTTTCACCAGAGCCCGCCGCAAAGCGGGATGGTCTTGCTGCGGCGGTAGTGACCAGGTCGTATCCCCTAGCAACGGCTCAACCTCTCTGGCTGCTGAAGATAGGCGCGGTACAAGGGAGTAGACAGAAGCAAGGTCGGACGTAGCAGAAGGTCGGGGCAGGCAGCAAGGATCGTAGTCAGGGGCAACGGCAGAAGGTCTGGAATCACAGGCAAGGAACACACAAGGAACGCTTTCACTGGCACTAGGGCAACAAGATCCGGCGAGGGAGTGAAGGGGAAGTGAGGTGATATAGGGAAGTGCACAGGTGTAAACACTAATTGGAACCACTGCACCAATCAGCGGTGCAGTGGCCCTTTAAATCGCAAAGACCCGGCGCGCGCGCGCCCTAGGGAGCGGGGCCGCGCGCGCCGGGACAGAACTGACGGGGAGCGAGTCAGGTACGGGAGCCGGGGTGCGCATCGCGAGCGGGCGCTACCCGCATCGCGAATCGCATCCCGGCCGGAGGTGGTAACGCAGCGCCCCGGGTCCGTGGAACCGACCGGGGCGCTGCAGTGAGGGAAGTGTAGCGAGCGCTCCGGGGAGGAGCGGGGACCCGGAGCGCTCGGCGTAACAGTACCCCCCCCCTTGGGTCTCCCCCTCTTCTTGGGGCCTGAGAACCTGAGGATCAGACTTTTGTCCAGGATATTGTCCTCAGGTTCCCAGGACCTCTCTTCTGGACCACAACCCTCCCAATCCACTAAAAAAAAAGTTCTTCCCCTGACCTTTTTGGAGGCCAAGATCTCTTTGACAGAGAAGATGTCCGAGGAGCCGGAAACAGGAGTGGGAGGAACAGATTTAGGAGAAAAACGGTTGAGGATGAGAGGTTTAAGAAGAGAGACGTGAAAGGCATTAGGGATACGAAGAGAAGGAGGAAGAAGAAGTTTGTAAGAGACAGGATTAATTTGACACAAAACTTTAAAAGGACCAAGATAGCGTGGTCCCAACTTATAGCTCGGGACACGGAAACGGACATATTTAGCGGAGAGCCATACCTTGTCTCCAGGGGAAAAAATGGGAGGAGCTCTTCTTTTCTTATCTGCGAATCTCTTCATGCGAGAAGAAGCCTGTAAGAGAGAATTTTGGGTCTCTTTCCATATGGTGGAAAGATCACGAGAAATTTCATCCACAGCGGGCAGACCAGAGGGCAAGGGGGTAGGGAGGGGGGGAAGAGGGTGACGGCCGTACACCACGAAAAACGGAGATTTGGAGGAAGATTCAGAGATTCTGAAATTATACGAGAATTCGGCCCAAGGTAGAAGATCTGCCCAGTCATCCTGGCGGGAGGAAACAAAATGTCGTAAATAGTCACCCAAGATCTGGTTAATTCTCTCTACTTGTCCATTGGATTGAGGATGGTATGCAGAAGAAAAATTTAATTTAATCTTGAGTTGTTTACAGAGAGCCCTCCAGAATTTAGACACAAATTGGACGCCTCTATCCGAGACGATCTGTGTAGGCAACCCGTGAAGACGAAAAATGTGTACAAAAAATTGTTTAGCCAACTGAGGCGCTGAAGGAAGACCAGGAAGAGGGATGAAATGTGCCATTTTGGAGAATCGATCAACGACCACCCAAATAACAGTGTTGCCATGGGATGGGGGTAAGTCAGTAATAAAATCCATACCAATCAGAGACCAAGGTTGTTCGGGGACAGGTAGAGGATGAAGAAAACCAGCGGGCTTCTGGCGAGGAGTCTTATCCCGGGCACAGATAGTGCAGGCTCGCACAAAGTCCACCACATCAGTCTCAAGAGTCGGCCACCAATAGAAGCGAGAGATGAGTTGCACAGATTTCTTAATGCCCGCATGACCTGCGAGATGGGAGGAGTGACCCCATTTGAGGATCCCAAGGCGTTGGCGTGGAGAAACAAAGGTCTTTCCTGGAGGAGTTTGCCTGATGGAGGCTGGAGAAGTGGAAATCAGGCAGTCAGGAGGAATGATGTGTTGAGGAGAGAGTTCAATTTCAGAGGCATCTGAGGAACGAGAGAGAGCATCGGCCCTAATGTTCTTATCAGCAGGCCGAAAGTGAATTTCAAAATTAAATCGGGCAAAGAACAGAGACCACCTGGCCTGACGAGGATTCAGCCGTTGGGCAGACTGGAGGTAGGAGAGGTTCTTGTGATCGGTGTAAATAATAACTGGAAATCTTGATCCCTCCAGCAGATGCCTCCATTCCTCAAGTGCTAATTTAATGGCTAGAAGCTCTCGATCCCCGATGGAGTAGTTCCTCTCCGCCGGAGAGAAGGTCCTGGAAAAGAAACCACAAGTAACAGCATGCCCGGAAGAGTTTTTTTGTAGAAGGACAGCTCCAGCTCCCACTGAGGAGGCATCAACCTCCAATAGGAAGGGTTTAGATGGGTCAGGTCTGGAGAGCACGGGAGCCGAAGAAAAGGCAGACTTGAGTCGTTTAAAGGCGTCTTCCGCTTGAGGAGGCCAAGACTTGGGATCGGCATTTTTTTTTGTTAAAGCCACAATAGGAGCCACAATGGTAGAAAAATGTGGAATAAATTGCCTGTAATAATTGGCGAACCCCAAAAAACGTTGGATGGCACGGAGTCCGGAGGGGCGTGGCCAATCTAAGACGGCAGAGAGTTTATCTGGGTCCATTTGTAGTCCCTGGCCAGAGACCAAGTATCCTAGAAAAGGAAGAGATTGGCATTCAAACAGACATTTCTCTATTTTGGCATAGAGTTGATTATCACGAAGTCTCTGAAGAACCATACGGACATGCTGGCGGTGTTCTTCAAGATTGGCAGAAAAAATCAGGATATCGTCCAGATATACAACAACACAGGAGTATAGGAGATCACGAAAAATTTCATTAACAAAGTCTTGGAAGACGGCAGGGGCGTTGCATAGACCAAAGGGCATGACCAGATACTCAAAGTGTCCATCTCTGGTGTTAAATGCCGTTTTCCATTCATCCCCCTCTCTGATGCGGATGAGATTATAAGCACCTCTTAAGTCCAGTTTGGTAAAAATATGGGCACCTTGGAGACGATCAAAGAGTTCAGAGATGAGGGGTAGGGGGTAGCGGTTCTTAACCGTGATTTTATTAAGACCGCGGTAGTCAATGCAAGGACGTAGAGAGCCATCTTTTTTGGACACAAAGAAAAATCCGGCTCCGGCAGGAGAGGAGGATTTACGGATAAAGCCCTTTTTTAAATTTTCTTGGACGTATTCAGACATGGCAAGAGTCTCTGGGACGGACAGAGGATAGATTCTGCCCCGGGGTGGAGTAGTGCCCGGGAGGAGGTCAATGGGACAATCATAAGGCCTGTGAGGAGGTAGAGTCTCAGCTTGTTTTTTGCAAAAAACGTCCGCAAAGTCCATATAGGCCTTAGGGAGACCGGTTACATGAGGAAGCACAGGGACACGGCAAGGTTTACTGGGAACCGGTTTTAAGCAGTCCTTGGAACAAGAGGGCCCCCAACTCTTGATCTCCCCAGTGGACCAATCCAGGATTGGGGAATGGAGTTGAAGCCAGGGAAGTCCAAGAAGGATTTCAGAAGTGCAATTGGGGAGGACCAACAGTTCAATCCTCTCGTGATGAGATCCGATGCACATTAGAAGGGGCTCCGTGCGGAAACGTATAGTACAGTCCAATCTTTCATTGTTTACACAATTGATGTAGAGGGGTCTGGCGAGACTGGTCACCGGGATGTTGAACCTGTTGACGAGAGAGGCCAGGATAAAATTTCCTGCAGATCCAGAGTCCAAGAAGGCCACAGCAGAGAAGGAGAAGGCAGAGGCAGACATCCGCACAGGCACAGTAAGACGTGGAGAAGCAGAGTAGACATCAAGGACTGTCTCACCTTTGTGCGGAGTCAGCGGACGTCTTTCCAGGCGGGGAGGACGGATAGGACAATCCTTCAGGAAGTGTTCGGTACTAGCACAGTACAGGCAGAGATTCTCCATGCGGCGTCGTGTCCTCTCTTGGGGTGTCAGGCGAGACCGGTCGACCTGCATAGCCTCCACGGCGGGAGGCACAGGAACAGGTTGCAGGGGACCAGAGGAGAGAGGAGCCGGGGAGAAGAAACGCCTCGTGCGAACAGAGTCCATATCCTGGCGGAGCTCCTGACGCCGTTCGGAAAAACGCATGTCAATGCGAGTGGCAAGATGGATGAGTTCATGTAGGTTAGCAGGGATTTCTCGTGCGGCCAGAACATCTTTAATGTTGCTGGATAGGCCTTTTTTAAAGGTCGCGCAGAGTGCCTCATTATTCCAGGATAATTCTGAAGCAAGGGTACGGAACTGTACGGCATACTCGCCAACGGAAGAATTACCCTGGACCAGGTTCAACAGGGCAGTCTCAGCAGAAGAGGCTCGGGCAGGTTCCTCAAAGACACTTCGAATTTCCGAGAAGAAGGAGTGTACAGAGGCAGTGACGGGGTCATTGCGGTCCCAGAGCGGTGTGGCCCAAGCCAGGGCTTTTCCAGACAGCAGGCTGACTACGAAAGCCACCTTAGACCTTTCAGTGGGGAACTGGTCCGACATCATCTCCAAGTGTAATGAACATTGGGAAAGAAAGCCACGGCAAAACTTAGAGTCCCCATCAAATTTATCCGGCAAGGATAGTCGTATTCCAGAAGCGGCCACTCGCTGCGGAGGAGGTACAGGAGCTGGCGGAGGAGATGATTGCTGGAGCTGTGGTAGTAACTGTTGTAGCATAACAGTCAGTTGAGACAGCTGTTGGCCTTGTTGCGCAATCTGTTGTGACTGCTGGGCGACCACCGTGGTGAGGTCAGCGACAACTGGCAGAGGAACTTCAGCGGGATCCATGGCCGGATCTACTGTCACGATGCCGGCTGGCAGGTGGTGGATCCTCTGTGCCAGAGAGGGATTGGCGTGGACCGTGCTAGAGGATCGGTTCTAAGTCACTACTGGTTTTCACCAGAGCCCGCCGCAAAGCGGGATGGTCTTGCTGCGGCGGTAGTGACCAGGTCGTATCCCCTAGCAACGGCTCAACCTCTCTGGCTGCTGAAGATAGGCGCGGTACAAGGGAGTAGACAGAAGCAAGGTCGGACGTAGCAGAAGGTCGGGGCAGGCAGCAAGGATCGTAGTCAGGGGCAACGGCAGAAGGTCTGGAATCACAGGCAAGGAACACACAAGGAACGCTTTCACTGGCACTAGGGCAACAAGATCCGGCGAGGGAGTGAAGGGGAAGTGAGGTGATATAGGGAAGTGCACAGGTGTAAACACTAATTGGAACCACTGCACCAATCAGCGGTGCAGTGGCCCTTTAAATCGCAAAGACCCGGCGCGCGCGCGCCCTAGGGAGCGGGGCCGCGCGCGCCGGGACAGAACTGACGGGGAGCGAGTCAGGTACGGGAGCCGGGGTGCGCATCGCGAGCGGGCGCTACCCGCATCGCGAATCGCATCCCGGCCGGAGGTGGTAACGCAGCGCCCCGGGTCCGTGGAACCGACCGGGGCGCTGCAGTGAGGGAAGTGTAGCGAGCGCTCCGGGGAGGAGCGGGGACCCGGAGCGCTCGGCGTAACAACATAGAGAAGGGCATTTTAATCCATACTTCTACTCTCTTCGCTAAACTATTCAAAAGGGGCAGTATATTGTTAATCACAAACCTATCATTCGTGGCTGCTATTTTTACTCCCAGATAATGGAGACATTCATTTTTTTTTAACACGGATAGTCTTCCCACCGTCTCCCCCATATCTTCATCCAGGGGGAGCATAGTAGATTTACTCCAATTTATGTCCAACCCAGATAGAGGGGCAAATGCCTCGAACATCTTAATGATACGATGTATTTTTTCTTGTGGGTTAGTTACAAAAAGGAGGATATCATCTACAAATAACAAGATCTTACTCTTCTCTCCATTTACTCCAAATCCCTCATAAACATCATTATCTCTTATCCAAGCCGCTAAGGGTTCAATATAAATTAAAAATAAAAAGGGTGAGAGGGGGCAGCCCTGCCTTGTTCCTCTACTTAGTTTGAATGGGTAGGAGGGGGTTCCATCTACCACCACACTCGCCTCGGGGTTAGTGTATAGTAGCTGAATATAACTCAAAAACCTCGGGCCCACCCTAACCCTTTTCAAAACTTCCCAGAGGTATTCCCACTCCACCCTGTCAAAAGCTTTAGTAGCATCCAATGACAGAATGGAGCGGGGGCCACGGGATCCACTCTGGATTGCTTCATACACCTGGTGGATATTGTCATGAACCGTTCTTCCTGACCTAAACCCTCCCTGGTCACCGCCCACCACTACCTCCACTACTTTATCCAATCTCCTTGCCAGTGCTTTCGCTATTATCTTTATATCTGTATTAAGCAAGGAGATATGAGCCCAAATCCAAGGGATCCTTATCTTTTTTCCTAATGAGTCTAATATTAGCCTCACACATAGATTTAGGGAGAACCCCCCCCCCCCCCTCCAGGATTCATTAATGATACCCAGCAGTTTTGGAAGCAGCAGTATTGAGTATATTCTATATATCTAGAAAGGAATGCCGTCAGACCCAGGGGATGTATTCCCTTGGATTGATGCCAATGCCTCCTCCAATTCCTGGAGGGAGATTGGGTCATCCAGGGAGTCCCTGACATCCTCTGTCAAACTCGGAATATTAATTCCCCTCAAGAATTCCGCTACCTCCGCCCTATTAATATAGCTGCCCATATAGAGATTGGAGAAAAAAGAGCCAACCATTTGGGCTATTTCTTCTCTATCTGTGGTTATGCTGTCATCCTCCCTCCTCAGAGCCATAATACCACGTTCGTCGCCTTGATTTTTAAGTAATCTTGACAGTGTCTTATTTGGTTTCCCTTTCTCAAAGAAATTAAATTGCCCACTGAAGAATAGTTTATTTTGTGCCTTTTTAAGTAGATATTCTTTATATTCCTCTTGAGCTGCCTTCAGTTCTAACAGCTGTTCCCCCCACTATCCTCTTCTATCCCTGCTTCTAATGTTGCCACTTTACTATTCAGTACTGATTCTTCCTGTGAGAATTCCTTTTTTTTTTTTATTGATTCGCCCTATATATAGACCCCTCAAGTATGCCTTCATAGTATCCCATACCACCTGAGGGTTTGCGGACTTATGATTAATCTCCCAGAATGCCTCTATTTCCTGTCTAAACCAGTCCTGGTCGCCCACTAATTCAATCCAGTGGGGGTTGAGCCGAAAGCCCAACCTTTTCCCACCCATTACCTTACCTCCAATTTCCACCACCACTGGGCAATGGTCCGATAGGGTTTTAGCTTTATACTGCACCCTGCTGGTCCAGGTCATTGCATTCTTATCACACAGGCATAAGTCAATTCGGGAAGCGGTGTTATATGAGGTACTAAAACATGAGTACTGTCTTACTCCTGGGTTTAGTTTCCGCCACCCATCAACCCAATTCATCTCTCCACAGTATCTCGCCAATGCTGTTTCGTTCCCCCCTACATTCCTACCTAATTTGTATCTGTCCATACTAGGGTCTATTACATTGTTCAAATCTCCAACTATCCATAATGCCGAATGTGTCTTACTTTCGCTATAGCTCACGAGGTCCCTCAGAACATCCACTCTAAAAGATGGAGGAATATAAACAAAAGCCAAGATGACTGCCCTATCTTCCCATATTCCATAAAGAAATACATATCGACCATACTTATCTACCTTTGCATTCTTAGTCTCGAATGGTACCCTCCTGTGAACATATACTGATACTCCCATGGAGTAGGAAGAGAGTCTGGAGTGGTATTCTTCTTTGGCCCACTTCCTTGGAAGTATCTGCTCATCTCTTGACCTATGGGTCTCAACTAAACATATGATCGCAGGAAGGCACCTCCGAATATAATCGAAGACTGCACACTTTTTAATTCTATCTGACATACCTCGTATGTTCCAGGCTAATAATTTAAGCATAGATATATTTGCCTAAGAGAAAAAAGAAAAGAGAGAAGAAGAAGAGAGAGAGAGAAAAAAAAAAAAACACTCTTTTGATCATCCCGTGCCATCCCTCCCTCCTTTCCCTTATCCTTCCCCCCCCCCGCACCCCCCCTCTCCCCATAATGCACCGTACTTCTACTATGCACTCCTATCCTAGTGACACCCCAGAGAACCCCCCAACCCCTCCCCCCTCCCCCCCGAGACGTAACATTATTACTCAACTAATACTTCCAACCCCTAATGCCACAGTAGTGCCTTATATTAGATGCCTTATTTATCCATCCAATCTGAGACTTCTTGTGGGGTTCCAAATATTGTTACCTTTCCCTTATGCTCAACCCGGAGTCTCGTTGGAAACAGCAGAGAGAAGGGCACCCCTGCGTTCTTTAGCCGCCTTTTTATCTCCCGAAAGGATGCCCTTTTCCTCTGGGTCTCCCAAGAGAAATCCGGATATAGAAAAATATTCTGTCCATTATACTGTAGGTCCCTCATCTCTCTTGCCCTCCTAAGGATAGTATCCCTGTCCTGGGAGGTATATAACTTAATTAGGATTGTCCTAGGGGGACCCCCCGGAGGGGGAATACGCCTTGGCACTGATGAGCTCGTTCAATCCCAAACATTGGAGTAAGATGCCCTTCCCCTATCCCCTCCTTCAACCACCTACTAAGAAACTGTATGGCAGAGTCCCCCCCCCCCTCCACCCCCTCAGGAAACCCCACCATCCCATCAGGAAACCCCACCATCCTTATATTACAACGTCTGGATCTATCCTCAAGGTCAGTGAGCTTATCTTTAACAGATGTCCTCTCCTTTTTCAAGTCATTAACCTCCTCCTCCAAAACCTTAATCCTATTTTCTGTTTTAGGGGCTTCTTCCTCCAGTCTGGAAATCCTATCTCTCATTTTAGTCATATCGTGTCTTATCAGAGATACCTCGGTAGATACCACACCTAATTGTTTATTTATCTCCTCAATTGCACAATTAGATTTTTTCACCCCTCCCAAGATCTCCTCCAACATCTGTGTTCCCACAGGGGGCACAGACTGCCCTTCCTCAGTTTCTTCCACCGCCAAGACCGAGTACCTAGAGCCTGTTTTACTAGGGGAGAGATCCTTCTGGGTTCTAGTTTTTATACCCACAGCTGGAGACTTCCATATTTTATCCAATTTACCCATAGCCCCCTTATCTTTTTGTGGCGAGCTACCCCCTGATCTTCTGGGGTTCACCTTAGGGGCCATTTCACCCACTATTTCTCTTCACTTTATATTTGTGGGGTGTATGTATCACTACGGGGATATCACGGACCAACTTAGCAACTTTATACACCATAGGCCCCTCCCACTCGAGAATTTAAATCCCGTTATTTACAGCATACAAAAGTAAGAATTCACAGTCCCATATGGCTCTGGGGAGCGCTTAAAACCTAGGGTATCACACCCTGATCCAGAAATATCCACCACCAAATATAGCATACTAATATGCAACTACGGAATCATTAGCGTATTCACGCTCCCCCTGGTAGACAGTGCAATCACCCCCCAGAGTCACTGATCTTATTGGGTCCAGGGAGGGGTCCAATTTCATGAGAGAGGAATTCTGCTAAGACCAAGTTGTTCAATTTAGTCCATGAGTCCCGGTTTCTCCAAATCGCTAGGAGGAGTGACCAGGCAGAGAGTCAGGCATCCAATATTGTCCATTCCACATGGGGCCAGTGCAAGAGGCTGCTTCTGTTCAGAATATTGCCGGGGTATTAATCAATGGTTTCACCGGCTTCTGCACTGTTAGATATTCATCACATGTAAAGTCTGATCGTTTTACTCAGCTCCACTCTCCATCCACAAGAAAGGGTCTGGGCCAGTCTATTCAAATCCCAGCAAGGAGTAGCGGAGTTCCACACATGCCCCTCAACACCTCCGCGTCTGTCTATTACATTACTTAATTCCTTTAGAACATGGGGGTGAATGCCATCTGGACCTGGTGATTTGTCTATTTAGATTTTTTGTAGGTGGCACTGTACTTCTTCCTGGGTTAGACAGGTGACCTGTACTGGGGAGCTTACCTTATCACACTGTATTTCACCTGGCATTTCATTTTCCTCAGTGAATACAGTGGAGAAGAATTTTAGTATATTTGCTTTTTCCTGATCCCCGTTTATAATTTCTTCCTCATCATTTTTTAAAGGGCCAACACTTTCATTTTTGACCTTTTTGCTATTTATATAATTAAAGAACATTTTGGTGTTAGTCATACTCTCTTTGGCAATGAGTCTTTCTGTCTCTATTTTTGCGTCTTTTATCTGTTTTTTACATATTTCACATTTTTCTCTATAGCTTTTTAATGCTTCTTCACTGCTGTCCTGTTTTAGTAACTGAAATGCTTTATTTTAGTCATTTATTGCCCCCTTAACATTTTTATTCATCCATATTGGTTTACTTTTATTTCTGACCCTTTTATTCCTATAAAGTATATACATCTTACAGTGAAAATTTAAGATATTTTTAAAAGTCTCCCATTTAGTGTCAGTATTGTTATTTTTGAGGACATTATCCCATTTTATATTGTTATGGGCTTCTCTGAGTTGATCGAACTTTGCTTTTCGAAAGTTCATTGTTTTTGTGGCCCCTCGAGAGATTCCCTTATTGAAGAACAAGTTATAATGTATTACATTATGATCACTATTTCCTCGGTGTCCATCTACTTGCACATTAATTACTCTGCCAGTTTCAGTACGTTGGTAAATATTAAGTCTAGTAGGGCGCCCCCTCTGGTCAGGCCCTGCACCATTTGGGACAGATAATGGTCTTTAGCTATAGTCAGAAATCTGTTTCCTTTAAAGTCGAAGTCTGCCCAGTTCTCCATGAACCCAAACCCCTCCTTCCTACACCAGCTTCTGAGCCACTTGTTTACCTCCCTTATCTCCCGCAGCCTCTCTGGTACGGCTCGTGGTACAGGTAATATTTCAGAAAATACTACCTTGGAGGTCCTTGCCTTAAGCTTGCAGCCTAAGTCCCTGAAATCATTTTTAAGGACACTCCATCTACCTCTTACTTTGTCATTGGTGCCAATATGTACCATGACTGCTGGGTCTTCTCCAGCCCCACCCAGCAACCTGTCAACCCGATCCGCGATGTGCCGAACTCGAGCGCCAGGAAGACAACACACTGTTCGGCTATCCCGGTCTTTGTGACAGATCACCCTGTCTGTCCCCCTAATAATTGAGTCCCCCACTACCAGTACCTGTCTGGCCTGCCCTGCTCTCCTCCCTCCCTCCTTACTGGAGCAGACACCCCCCTGGCGGTCAGAGGCAGAGTCCTGCTGCAGTACCGCTAGCTCTGAAATGACATCCCCCTCATCTGCCAACTGGGCAAACTTGTTGGGGTGTGCCAGTTCAGGACTAGCCTCCCTGACACTTTTCCCTCTACCCCGTTTTCTAACTGTAACCCAGCTAACTGCCTGACTGTCCTGCCCCTCCGTCCCACTATCCATCCCCACCTCGACCCCAGAGAGTACCTGCTCAGTGAGCAGGAGACTACTCTGCGGGTTGTCAATGCATCTCAGTGTTGCCAGTTGCTCCTCTAGATCCAGGATCTGGGCTTCTAAATGAGCAACTCGCACACATCTCGCACAACAATATGCACCCTCAAACTGTTGTTCAAGGATTGCATACATTGCGCAAGATGCACACTGGACTGCCTTTTCCAACATGGAGGTCATACTAGATTTGGGGATTGCAAAAATTAACAGAAAAGAAAAAAAAATCAAATATTTCAATTTAAACTTCCTGAATTTAAAGTCCCTTAATTTTAAGTCCCCTCACTTTTATACTCACTCACTTGTATGCTTCACACTCTTGTATACAGACAAACAATCGCTAGCTCAACATAGTGTATTTGCTTTATATTTATCACAACCACAACCACCTCTCTTCCACTGCCTGGAAGTGAAACTTTTTTTTTTTTTTTTTTCATTTACACATCCAAATTTAACGAAAAGTCGTAAAAGACCTGTGGGGTGTTAAGGCTCACTGGACCCCTTGGTACGTGGCTTGAGGGGTGTAGTTTCCAAAATGGTATGCCATGTGGGGGTTTTCTGCTCTTCTGGCACCATAGGGGCTTCCAAAATGTGACATGCCCCCCAAAAACCATTTCAGCAAAAATTCACTCTCCAAAATCCCATTGTTGCTCCTTCCCTTCTGAGCCCTCTACTGCACCAGCCGAACACTTTACATACACATATGAGGTATTTCCTTACTCTAGAGAAATTGGGTTACAAATTTTGGGGGGCTTTTTCTCCTATTACCCCTTGTAAAAATTCAAAAACTGGGTCTACAAGAACATGCGAGTGTAAAAAATGGAGATTTTGAATTTCCTCCTTCACTTTGCTGCTATTCCTGTGAAACACCTAAAGGGTTAACACACTTACCCAAATGTCATTTTGGATACTTTGAGGGGTGCAGTTTTTATAATGTGGTCATTTGTGGGGTATTTCTAATATGAAGGCCCTTCAAATCCACTTCAAAACTGAACTGGTCCCTGAAAAATTCCAATTTAGAAAATGTTGTGAAAAATTGGAAAAGTGCTGCTGAACTTTGAAGCCCTCTGATATCTTCTAAAAGTTAAAACCTGTCAACTTTATGATGAAAATATAAAGTAGACATATTGTATCTGTGAATCAATATATTATTTATTTGGAATGTCTGTTTTTGTTACAAGCAGAGAGCTTCAAAGTTAGAAAAATGCTAAATTTTCAATTTTTTCATCAAATTTTGGAATTTTTCACCAAGAAATGATGCAAGCCTCGACAAAAATTTACCACTAACATGAAGTAGAATATGTCACGAAAAAACAATGTCAGAATCAGAATGAAAAGTAAAAGTATCCCAGAGTTATTAATGCTTAAAATGACAATGGTCAGATGTGCAAAAATGGCTGGGTCCTTAAGGTGAAAATGGGCTGGTTCCTTAAGGGGTTAAACCCCACTGGCATTTGACAGATCTTTGGAACAGTGGGCTGTGCAAATGAAAAATTTTCATTTTTCTTTTGGCAGACCACTGCTCAAAAAAATCTATCAGACACCTGTGAGATGTAAATGCTCACTGCACTTCTTATTAGGGGTGTAGTTTCCAAAATGGGGTCACATGTGTGTGTGTGTGTGTGTGTGTGGGGGGGGGGGGGGGTTCACTGTTCTGGCACCATGGAGGCCTAAACGCACATGGCCTTCAATTTCAGCCAGATTCTCTCTCCAAAAGCCCAATGGTGCTCCTTCTCTTCTGAGCCCTGTAGTTCACCCGCAGAGCACTTTACATCCACATGTGGGGTATTTTCTGACTCAGAAGAGATGGGGTTACAAATTTTGCTGGGCTTTTTTTCCTATTACCCCTTGTGAAAATGATAAAATTGGGGTAACAATAGCATTTTAGGGAAAAAAATATACATTTTTTTATTTTCACCTCCAACTTTAACAAAAATTTGTCAAACACCTGTGGGATGTTAAGGCTCACTATACCCCTTGTTACTTTACGTGAGGGGTGTAGTTTTCTAAATGGGGGTCACATATGGGTGTTTTTTATGTTTATGTCAGAACTGCTGTAACTACCAGCCACCCCTGTGCAAATCACCAATTTAGGCCTCAAATGTATATGGTACACTCTGTTTACACTAACATGCTGGTGTAGACCCAAAATTTACCTTTTCTTAAGGGGTAAAAGAAGAGAAAAAAAATTTGTAACCAAAAACTGTTGCCTTGAAATATGAGAGGGCTCCAAAGTGAAAGAGCACCATGTGCATTTGAGGCCTAAATTAGGGATTTGCATCCACCACCAAATTACCCTACAGCAGTGCTTTCCAAATAGGGTGTCTCCAGCTGTTGCACTACTTCCTGTTCAGGGTGTGGTTGTGTGATCGTCAGCTCCAGGAGAACCAGAGAACCAGAGAGCAGCAGGATTTTCACCAGCCCTCCCCCCCCCCCCCCCCCCAGGTTTGTGGCAGCCTTCGGGGAAGGGTTTCCCTGCATGAACCCCAACGTCCCCATCTCCCTTACCAGGCCGGCGGGAGGTGGAGGTGACATTGCAACGGCCAACTCCCAGGATGGGGTACGGAGATCCTCCAGGATCCGCAGAAATGCAGAACCAACTCCACCGTCCATATCTGGAAGCCGCAAGGCTGCAAGGAAGGCTACAAGCAAGGCTGCAGGTAAAGACCTGCATGAAGGTGAGGAGTTGAGGAGAAACATGGGGAGGCAAGGTACCTCTGAACCCCAGCAATGGGGGGCATTGGGTCCCAGGGAGTCTTTGGCCACTTTTGGGTCCCGAATCCAAGCAAAAATGGCGGAGTATGAGTGTCTTGGCAAAATGCTTCGTGGGCTAAGAGAGGACTTAAAATTTGCCCGTTACCAGGCTGATTACACCTCAAAAAATCGAAGGCCAGTGTATTCGGCTAAAGTGCGCACCCTGAAAAAAGAGGTTGAGGAGGTAGAAAGGGTGAGGATGGAGATCATGGAAGGGGCTGGTATCTTCAGAGAAAAACTCTGCAATGAAAGTCGGTTCAGAGGCCAGCAGAACCCAGAAAGAGAGGAGGAGGTCAGTCACAGCGAAAGCAGTGCAGAGGAGGATGGTGTGGAGGTGGATGGTGGAGGAGAAAGAGAGAACAGTGCTGAGGAGGACAGTGTGGAGGAAGATGGTGGTGGAGAAAGAGAGGACAGTGCTGAGGAAGGTGCTAAAGAGAAGCAAGATGGTGGTGCAGAGGAGAGTGAAATAGAGGAGGAGGACACAACCCAGAGTTCATACATAAATCCTGCTCAGGTAGCCCTGCCTGTAACGTCAGATGACAGCAGTGACGACAGCGGCAGCAGCAATGGGTTAATTGGTGGTGGATTGCTGAAGGCGATTGTGCTCCAAGAGTCACCTACCCATTTTGAGAACTTCTCATTTGGAAATGACTTAGGCCCAGATACTGAGGTGAAGGGCAAGAGGAAGAGGAGAAATAAAAGGAAAAAAGGAGAGGTCACCAGACTTGTTTATTCTTCTCTCCAGCAGTCTGGGCCATCTGAAAAGGTGGTTCAGGCTGGTGGGCCCCCCAGTCTGCCCGACCCCGCTTTTGCTGTAAAGCGGGGCCAGAATGGGGGGTACATGGTGGATAAGGTTTCTAAGATGGCTGCAGACGCCAAGGAGCCGCCTGTCCAGTCGGTAGGGAAGGGCAGGACAGGCTTAAGGTGGGCGACTCCGATGCTGCAGGACCACCCCAGGTGGGCAGGGGGCGTGTCCTAGTGCCGGAGCTTGGTGATGTTGCTGTCTGCTCGGGGGGCGGTCCCCCGAGCGATCTGGGCGTAGCAGGGCACTCCTCTGTGAGGGGGGGGAGTGTCCATGCGTCTGGATTGGTAGAAAAGCCCGGGCGGTCGGGTAAGGTGGCTCCTGAAGGTTGCACTGACGCTGTGGGGAATCCCTCCACGTCGGCTGCTGTAGGAGGGGTGGGGGTGCGTCCGGAGGGACAGATCCCACCCAGTGTGAAGCAGTTCTCACTGGGAACATCATCGGCGTTGAAGGAAGTGTCATCACTGGAACTGGAAGTAACATCGCCAGAACCGAAAAAGCGGTCATCGGGGGCGGGACCAGCAGCACAAACCCCCGTGGCATACGCAAATAACCCGGCCAGCTCAGGAAAGTTTAGCCAGGATAATAGTGTGAAAGGGAAGAGTGCAAAAGAGAGTGAAAATTTTGGTGATGGTATGTTGCATGAAAATGTTAGCAGTGTGCAAGAGTGGGGCATTAGAGGTGTACTAGAGAGGGGTGCTAGCGGTGTGCAAGAGAGGAGTGCTAGCGGTGTGCAAGAGAGGGGTGCTAGCGGTGTGCAAGAGAGGGGTGCTAGCGGTGTGCAAGAGAGGGGTGCTAGCGGTGTGCGAGAGAGGGGTGCTAGCGGTGTGCAAGAAAGGGATGCTAGCGGTGTGCGAGAGAGGGGTGCTAGAGGTGTACAAGAGAGGGATGCTATCGGTGTGCAAGAGAAGAGTGCTGGAGGCAGGCAAAGGGATGTCACTGGATCAGTAAAGAGTACTGAGGAAGTAGGGGCTGGTTCGGCTGCCCCCCTGGTGGCGACTGCTAGAAGCTATGCCAGCGTCGCTGCCGGGGAATCAAGAGGGTCTCCGTCTCCATCTGGTTCTGGGGGTCACTTGCAGCGGCGCCTCCTGGAGGCTCTGCGTAAGGGTGATAGGTCAATTGAGGTAGAAGGGAGGGGTTCGGTTGACCTGTCTTTTTGGATAGAGAGGCATGGTCTGGGTGCCTTCCAAGAACAGAATGGGGAGGTGATGTGGTCCCTCCCGACTCCCGGGCAGGATAGTAACCGTAGGAATGTGGCCCGTCTGATTTGGAGGGGTAAAGATGCGTGTGTTACGCCGAGCGCTCCGGGTCCCCGCTCCTCCCCGGAGCGCTCGCTACACTCTCGTCACTGCAGCGCTCCGGTCAGATCCACTGACCCGGGGCGCTGCGATACCGCCTCCAGCCGGGATGCGATTCGCGATGCGGGTGGCGCCCGCTCGCGATGCGCACCCCGGCTCCCGTACCTGACTCGCTCTCCGTCGGTCCTGTCCCGGCGCGCGCGGCCCCGCTCCCTAGGGCGCGCGCGCGCCGGGTCTTTGCGATTTAAAGGGCCACTTCGCCGCTGATTGGCGCAGTGGTTCTAATTAGTGTGTTCACCTGTGCACTCCTTATTTATACCTCACTTCCCCTGCACTCCCTCGCCGGATCTTGTTGCCATTGTGCCAGTGAAAGCGTTTCCTTGTGTGTTCCTAGCCTGTGTTCCAGACCTCCTGCCGTTGCCCCTGACTACGATCCTTGCTGCCTGCCCCGACCTTCTGCTACGTCCGACCTTGCTTCTGTCTACTCCCTTGTACCGCGCCTATCTTCAGCAGTCAGAGAGGTTGAGCCGTTGCTAGTGGATAAGACCTGGTCACTACCGCCGCAGCAAGACCATCCCGCTTTGCGGCGGGCTCTGGTGAAAACCAGTAGTGACTTAGAACCGATCCACTAGCACGGTCCACGCCAATCCCTCTCTGGCACAGAGGATCCACTACCTGCCAGCCGGCATCGTGACAGTAGATCCGGCCATGGATCCCGCTGAAGTTCCTCTGCCAGTTGTCGCCGACCTCACCACGGTGGTCGCCCAGCAGTCACAACAGATAGCGCAACAAGGCCAACAGCTGTCTCAACTGACCGTGATGCTACAGCAGCTACTACCACAGCTTCAGCAATCATCTCCTCCGCCAGCTCCTGCACCTCCTCCGCAGCGAGTGGCCGCTTCTGGTCTACGACTATCCTTGCCGGATAAATTTGATGGGGACTCTAAATTCTGCCGTGGCTTTCTTTCCCAATGTTCCCTGCACTTGGAGATGATGTCGGACCAGTTTCCTACTGAAAGGTCTAAGGTGGCTTTCGTAGTCAGCCTTCTGTCTGGAAAAGCTCTGTCATGGGCCACACCGCTCTGGGACCGCAATGACCCCGTCACTGCCTCTATACACTCCTTCTTCTCGGAAATTCGAAGTGTCTTTGAGGAACCTGCCCGAGCCTCTTCTGCTGAGACTGCCCTGTTGAACCTGGTCCAGGGTAATTCTTCCGTTGGCGAGTACGCCGTACAATTCCGTACTCTTGCTTCAGAATTATCCTGGAATAATGAGGCCCTCTGCGCGACCTTTAAAAAAGGCCTATCCAGCAACATTAAAGATGTTCTGGCCGCACGAGAAATCCCTGCTAACCTACATGAACTCATTCATCTAGCCACTCGCATTGACATGCGTTTTTCCGAAAGGCGTCAGGAGCTCCGCCAGGATATGGACTTTGTTCGCACGAGGCGTTTTTTCTCCCCGGCTCCTCTCTCCTCTGGTCCCCTGCAATCCGTTCCTGTGCCTCCCGCCGTGGAGGCTATGCAGGTCGACCGGTCTCGCCTGACACCTCAAGAGAGGACACGACGCCGCATGGAGAATCTCTGCCTGTACTGTGCCAGTACCGAACACTTCCTGAAGGATTGTCCTATCCGTCCTCCCCGCCTGGAAAGACGTACGCTGACTCCGCACAAAGGTGAGACAGTCCTTGATGTCTACTCTGCTTCTCCACGTCTTACTGTGCCTGTGCGGATATCTGCCTCTGCCTTCTCCTTCTCTACTATGGCCTTCTTGGATTCCGGATCTGCAGGAAATTTTATTTTGGCCTCTCTCGTCAACAGGTTCAACATCCCGGTGACCAGTGTCGCCAGACCCCTCTACATCAATTGTGTAAACAATGAAAGATTGGACTGTACCATACGTTTCCGCACGGAGCCCCTTCTAATGTGCATCGGACCTCATCACGAGAAGATTGAATTTTTGGTCCTCCCCAATTGCACTTCCGAAATTCTCCTTGGACTACCCTGGCTTCAACTCCATTCCCCAACCCTGGATTGGTCCACTGGGGAGATCAAGAGTTGGGGGCCCTCTTGTTTCAAGGACTGCCTAAAACCGGTTCCCAGTACCCCTTGCCGTGACTCTGTGGTTCCCCCTGTAACCGGTCTCCCTAAGGCCTATATGGACTTTGCGGATGTTTTTTGCAAAAAACAAGCTGAGACTCTACCTCCTCACAGGCCTTATGATTGTCCTATTGACCTCCTCCCGGGCACTACTCCACCCCGGGGCAGAATTTATCCTCTGTCCGCCCCAGAGACTCTTGCTATGTCTGAGTACATCCAGGAAAATTTAAAAAAGGGCTTTATCCGTAAATCCTCCTCTCCTGCCGGAGCCGGATTTTTCTTTGTGTCCAAAAAAGATGGCTCTCTACGTCCTTGCATTGACTACCGCGGTCTTAATAAAATCACGGTAAAGAACCGCTACCCCCTACCCCTCATCTCTGAACTCTTTGATCGCCTCCAAGGTGCCCACATCTTTACCAAACTGGACTTAAGAGGTGCTTATAATCTCATCCGCATCAGAGAGGGGGATGAATGGAAAACGGCATTTAACACTAGAGATGGACACTTTGAGTATCTGGTCATGCCCTTTGGCCTGTGCAACGCCCCTGCCGTCTTCCAAGACTTTGTTAATGAAATTTTTCGTGATCTCTTATACTCCTGTGTTGTTGTATATCTGGACGATATCCTGATTTTTTCTGCCAATCTAGAAGAACACCGCCAGCATGTCCGTATGGTTCTTCAGAGACTTCGTGACAATCAACTTTATGCCAAGATAGAGAAATGTCTGTTTGAATGCCAATCTCTTCCTTTCCTAGGATACTTGGTCTCTGGCCAGGGACTACAAATGGATCCAGACAAACTCTCTGCCGTCTTAGATTGGCCACGCCCCTCCGGACTCCGTGCTATCCAACGTTTTTTGGGGTTCGCCAATTATTACAGGCAATTTATTCCACATTTTTCTACCGGTGTGGCTCCTATCGTGGCTTTAACCAAAAAAAATGCCAATCCCAAGTCTTGGCCTCCTCAAGCGGAAGACGCCTTTAAACGGCTCAAGTCTGCCTTTTCTTCGGCTCCCGTGCTCTCCAGACCTGACCCATCTAAACCCTTCCTATTGGAGGTTGATGCCTCCTCTGTAGGAGCTGGAGCGGTCCTTCTACAAAAAAATTCTTCCGGGCATGCTGTTACTTGTGGTTTTTTTCTAGGACCTTCTCTCCGGCGGAGAGGAACTACTCCATCGGGGATCGAGAGCTTCTAGCCATTAAATTAGCACTTGAGGAATGGAGGCATCTGCTGGAGGGATCAAGATTTCCAGTTATTATTTACACCGATCACAAGAACCTCTCCTATCTCCAGTCTGCCCAACGGCTGAATCCTCGCCAGGCCAGGTGGTCTCTGTTCTTTGCCCGATTTAATTTTGAAATTCACTTTCGGCCTGCCGATAAGAACATTAGGGCCGATGCTCTCTCTCGTTCCTCGGATGCTTCGGAAGTTGAACTCTCTCCGCAACACATCATTCCTCCTGACTGCCTGATTTCCACTTCTCCAGCCTCCATCAGGCAAACTCCTCCAGGAAAGACCTTCGTCTCTCCACGCCAACGCCTCGGAATCCTCAAATGGGGTCACTCCTCCCATCTCGCAGGTCATGCAGGCATCAAGAAATCTGTGCAACTCATCTCTCGCTTCTATTGGTGGCCGACTCTGGAGACGGATGTCGTGGACTTTGTGCGAGCCTGCACTGTCTGTGCCCGGGATAAGACTCCTCGCCAGAAGCCCGCTGGTTTTCTTCATCCTCTGCCTGTCCCCGAACAGCCTTGGTCTCTGATTGGTATGGATTTTATTACAGACTTACCCCCATCCCGTGGCAACACTGTTGTTTGGGTGGTCGTTGATCGATTCTCCAAAATGGCACATTTCATCCCTCTTCCTGGTCTTCCTTCAGCGCCTCAGTTGGCTAAACAATTTTTTGTACACATTTTTCGTCTTCACGGGTTGCCCACGCAGATCGTCTCGGATAGAGGCGCCCAATTCGTGTCAAAATTCTGGAGGGCTCTCTGTAAACAACTCAAGATTAAATTAAACTTTTCTTCTGCATATCATCCTCAATCCAATGGACAAGTAGAAAGAATTAACCAGGTCTTGGGTGATTATTTACGACATTTTGTTTCCTCCCGCCAGGATGATTGGGCAGATCTTCTACCATGGGCCGAATTCTCGTATAACTTCAGAGTCTCTGAATCTTCCTCCAAATCCCCATTTTTCGTGGTGTACGGCCGTCACCCTCTTCCTCCCCTCCCTACCCCCTTGCCCTCTGGTCTGCCCGCTGTGGATGAAATTTCTCGTGATCTTTCCACCATATGGAGAGAGACCCAAAATTCTCTCTTACAGGCTTCATCACGCATGAAGAAGTTTGCTGATAAGAAAAGAAGAGCTCCTCCCATTTTTTCTCCTGGAGACAAGGTATGGCTCTCCGCTAAATATGTCCGCTTCCGTGTCCCTAGCTACAAGTTGGGACCACGCTATCTTGGTCCTTTCAAAATTTTGTGCCAGATTAATCCTGTCTCTTACAAACTTCTTCTTCCTCCTTCTCTTCGTATCCCTAATGCCTTTCACGTTTCTCTTCTTAAACCACTTATCATCAACCGTTTCTCTCCCAAACTTGTTTCCCCCACTCCTGTTTCCGGCTCCTCGGACATCTTCTCCGTCAAAGAGTTTCTGGCATCCAAGAAGGTCAGAGGGAAAACTTTTTTTTTAGTTGATTGGGAGGGTTGTGGTCCAGAAGAGAGATCCTGGGAACCTGAGGACAATATTCTAGACAAAAGTCTGGTCCTCAGGTTCTCAGGCTCTAAGAAGAGGGGGAGACCCAAGGGGATGGGTACTGTTACGCCGAGCGCTCCAGGTCCCCGCTCCTCCCCGGAGCGCTCGCTACACTCTCGTCACTGCAGCGCTCCGGTCAGATCCACTGACCCGGGGCGCTGCGATACCGCCTCCAGCCGGGATGCGATTCGCGATGCGGGTGGCGCCCGCTCGCGATGCGCACCCCGGCTCCCGTACCTGACTCGCTCTCCGTCGGTCCTGTCCCGGCGCGCGCGGCCCCGCTCCCTAGGGCGCGCGCGCGCCGGGTCTTTGCGATTTAAAGGGCCACTTCGCCGCTGATTGGCGCAGTGGTTCTAATTAGTGTGTTCACCTGTGCACTCCTTATTTATACCTCACTTCCCCTGCACTCCCTCGCCGGATCTTGTTGCCATTGTGCCAGTGAAAGCGTTTCCTTGTGTGTTCCTAGCCTGTGTTCCAGACCTCCTGCCGTTGCCCCTGACTACGATCCTTGCTGCCTGCCCCGACCTTCTGCTACGTCCGACCTTGCTTCTGTCTACTCCCTTGTACCGCGCCTATCTTCAGCAGTCAGAGAGGTTGAGCCGTTGCTAGTGGATACGACCTGGTCACTACCGCCGCAGCAAGACCATCCCGCTTTGCGGCGGGCTCTGGTGAAAACCAGTAGTGACTTAGAACCGATCCACTAGCACGGTCCACGCCAATCCCTCTCTGGCACAGAGGATCCACTACCTGCCAGCCGGCATCGTGACAGCGTGCCCGCCCCGGGCAAGGGTGGTTGAGCTCCTCCTTCAGATGGAGTTCAGGGCGAGTGACATCTTTGCTCTGATTCACCCCTATGGTTCTTCTGAGTTCGACATCAGCTTTGTTCGGCCAGAGGGTCTTGAACTTTTCTGGTCGAATTACGAGATGGTGAAGAACGAGCCCGGCTGGCGGGATTTCGCTGTAAAAGCGATATCCCGGCAGAACCAAACCAAGAGAGTGACCGTTTTGACCCGTAACGAGTCGCTGTCTTGCTACGACATCATGACCTGGCTCGGTCGTTATGGGGATGTGACGGACATGCCCAAGAAAAATCTTGATGAGCACGGGATCTGGTCTGGGGCCTGGACGTTTTCCGTCAAACTTAGGCGTTCAGGGAGCACAGTTGCCCACATCCCATCGGCAGCCTTACTCGGACGTGACAGAATCCAAGTCTTCTACCAGGGGCAGCCTAAAGTCTGCCACAGGTGTGGTAGTCCTACCCATTTTAGCGCAGCCTGCACTGTGCAAGTTTGCGCTTTTTGTGGTGGGGCTGGTCATTTGGCTGCATCCTGTGGGCAGATCCGGTGTCATCTGTGTGTTGTCCTAGGACACCCTTTCAAGCGTTGCCCCAGCGCCTTTTCCCGTTTGGTGGCCGCTCCAGCTGGGGAGAGCTTTAGGGTTGCCCCGGCTGGGGAGGGTACGGGCATGGGTGAAGGAGCAAAAGGGTTAATGAAGAGCAAGAAGGGGCCTGCCAAACTAAGGCGAGAGGAAAACCGCAGAAGGAGCAGGGAGCTGGAGAGTTCTCAGGTGGCGGGGGTAGCTCCTGGCCCTGCTCCTGTCACTAGCCCAGATGTTGCTGAGACCCTGGGGGATGGTGTGTTGGATGAGGAGATTAGGAGGATTCGCGAAGAGGAAGGCAAAGAGGCTGATCTTTTCTGATTCCTCCCACTATAAAAGTGTGGATGAGGAGGAAAGGGAAAGGCCGAAAAAAGACAAGGGCAAAAAAGTTGTAAAGGGGAAGTCTCAGTCCTCTATTTCAGGTGCTAAAGGCCAGGTCCTAAAAGGAAGCTTACCTGCCCCCCTTCTGATTGACCTATCGAACAGGTACCTTGTCCTTGATACCATCTCCTCCCCCTCATTGGAGGGGGGTGGCGAGGATGGGGTGCCTGAGGGATTGGAGCCTCCAGGGGGAACTGGGTCCTGTCCTGTTGAGGCATCTTCCTCGGAGGGCAGGGCTAACTCAGGGCCAGATGGAGATGGGAGCCAGATGGATCAGTCTGAGTCAAAAAAGAGATCTAAAGAAAGTAAGAATGCTCCTTCTTCTTCAGGGGATGAGGCGGTGAAGAAGAAGGGCAAGAAAAAATAATGGGTAAGGCCGTCTAACTCAATTACCCAGGATGGCAGCACTCACCCCATTGACGCTGGCATCTATTAATTGTGCCAGTATAAAGTCTGATACGGCTAGATTCGCAGCCTTTGATTTTCTCGGCCGTGTTGAAGCCGACATTTTCTTTTTACAGGAGACCAGGTTGTCAGATCTAGCCTCTCTGGTGAAAGCCAGAAGAGAGTGGAGGCGCGGCCCCTCCCACTGGTCTCTTGTGGCTGAGCCGTATAGTGGGGTGGCGGTCCTTTTTACCGCTCCGGTCGAATGCAGACGGGTCATTGAGTTAGAAATGGGGAGGTGCCTGATCTTAGATGTCTTCATGAAGGGACAAGAGCTCCGGCTCATTAACATCTACACCCCACAAACAAAGTGGGGCCGTAAGGATCTCTTTATGAGGATTAAACCCTTTCTTTTTACTAGCCGGCAAGTGATCTTTGGAGGGGACTTCAATAATGTCACGAGGTCCCAAGATAGGAGAGGTTCCAATGATCGGCTGGCTTATGACTGTGTGGCCCTTAGTAATATAGTCAGGGAAGCTCGCCTAGAGGATGCCCACATCCGGAGCCCCTCAGGCCACGCGGGTTTCACCTTTCATCGAGGTAGCAGCAGGTCTAGGATAGACAGGTTTTATTTAAAGGAGGAAGCCGTCTCTTCCGCAGTGTCCGTGGTTGAGGTGGAGTTCTCCGACCACTGTATGATTTTGTTTTCCCTGAATGTTTCAGAGACCCCCCGGATGGGAAAAGGTTATTGGAAGCTGAATTTGTCCCTCCTGGAGGAAACAGAGATAAGACAGTCCTTTGAGGATTTTCTTCAAAGTCAGGTACCTTTACTGGACTTTTGTAGTAGTAAGTCTGAGTGGTGGGAGATATTCAAGAAGCAGGTTGCGGGGTTCTTCCGCCAGCTCTCGAGCCTCAGGTCCCTAAACAGGTATCGCCTGTATCAGGGACTGAGGAGGAAACTCGAGCTTCTCGTCTCGACTGGAGGTAGCCGAGAGGATATCTCCAGAGTGAAGTCCTTGCTGATGAGGTGTCAGTACGATAGGCAAGCATCTTTGGTTTTTGAGAGGGATTACGGGAAGTACCGCTCGCCCGACCCTTACAGGAACTGCAAGATGTCAGTGAGTAGTAAAGTAGTCTCAGGACTGATTGATAGTACGGGATCTCTGAATCGGTCCAGATCAGGGATCCTGGAGGTCGTCAGATCCTTCTACTCGCACCTACAGACAGGAAGCTTCTGGTCAAGATACTGTTTAATCGGCTGGTGAAGTTTGCACCCCGGCTCCTTTCGGGGGCTCAGCACTGCTCTGTTCCAGGCCGAAGCACCTTAAGTGCTGTCCTCAGTGTCAGGGAGGCAGTGGAGCGGAGTAGTGCGGGTCTCTGGAAGGGGTACTTACTTTTCCTTGGATCAGGCCAAAGCATTTGATCGAGTGAACCATGACTACCTCTGGTCCGTCCTCCTGAGATATGGCCTACCGTGTACTTTTGTTAATTGGCTTAAGATCTTGTATGCAGGGGCAGAGAGTTTCCCGCTGGTGAACGGGTGGTCTGGCCGCTCTTTGAGGTGGGGTCTGGAGTCCGTCAGGGTTGTCCTTTGAGCCCGCTCTTATATGTATTTGCGATCGATCCCTTCCTTAGGAGGGTGAGTTGCGGACCATTGGCGGGAGTCAGGATGATTCTGGCGGAGCCGGGTGTCGCCCAGAGAGTGGTGGCGTACGCTGATGATGTCACCATTTTCCTCTCCTCGAGAGAGGAGGCCGATGTGGTGATGTCGGAAGTGGACCGCTACTCGGAGGCATCCGGGTCTAAGATCAACCAGGATAAGTGTGAGAGTCTCTGGCTGGGAGGGGGAGACCCCACGTTTGATCTCCCGGACACCCTTCCAGGGCCCCAAGACTCAGCAAAAGTTTTGGGCATCACATTCGGCCAGGATGATTATCCCACCAAAAACTGGGATGGTAAGCTCCAGGATGCCACTCAGAGGGTGGACCAGTGGAAGGGTTGGTCTATGACCCTCAGGGAAAGGGTACACCTGATCAAATCGTACCTGCTCCCCTTGTTTATCTATCTGGGCAGCGTATGTATTTTACCAGAGGCTTACTACACTAGGGTCTACAGCCTGTTTTTCCAACTGTTATGGGGGAACAGGTTGAACCTAGTCAAGAGGGAGGTTACGTACCGCACGAGGAGACTAGGGGGTTTATCTATGGTAAACCCTGTGGTGTTCTTAACGAACACCTTCTTGAAAGCCAACATTGCAAACCTCTGGTCAGAGAGGGCTCCTCCGTGGGTACTCTCCTGCAGGGAATGGTTTCGGCCTTTCTTCCAGGAATGGGAGACAGGAGGGCAAGTGAAGGACCTCCGTACACCACATGGATATCTTCCGGCTTACGCTACCCCGACTCTGAAGGCGATACGTCGGTGGGGTCTGGGAGTGTGGGAGATCAGGACCCAGTCAAGGCAGTTCCTTGACAAACGGGTTCTGTTGACCCACTTCCAGAAGCCTCTGGCGCTCAGGGACTGCCCAGGTCGGGATCTGACGGTGGGATTGCATCTTTTAAATATGAAAAGGATCCCCCAGAAGTTTTGGGACTTGGCCTGGCGCTGCTTTCAGGGGAAGCTATATGTGAGGGACAACCTGAAGTACAGGAACTCTGATGACCGGGGATGTCCCCGAGAAGAGTACGGGGACACGCTGGAAAGCATGGACCACTTCCTGCTTCATTGTCCCTTTAATATAGGGGTTTACAACAGGGTGGGTGCTTCCATCGGCTGGAGTCAACTTGCCGGCCTTTCCTATCCGGAGTGGGCTTATGGGGCATTCAGGAACCTGGGTGGCCGTGATCGGGGCACTTTATTCTTAGTTAGCTTAGTGGTTAGGTACTACACGTGGAATGCACGGTGCTTAGTATCGACCCAACAGAAAGTCCTCTCCGAGGTGGAGGTATGTAGGAACATCACTGGTGACCTCGGGAAGATCAGGTCTTTGGAGTATGGCAGTCTTGGTACCAGTAGGGCTTCTCTCCTGTGGAGAGGGTTTTCTTTTGATGTACCTTAATTTTGGTTAGGGACAGTATATAGATGTTAGGGTGAGTATAGGGTCAGTTTTATGAAGGGATAGCGATAGGGTTAGAAGTAAGGTTCATAGGGTAAGCATTTTGAAACTTAGTTTTATCAGGATTGCCATCCTTCTTCCTGGTGGTGGGCTATGCATGTCACTCTAGCTTTTTGTTTTGTTTTCTGTAATTTGAATGTAAAGGGCTTGCAGGCAACCAATCTTGGGCCTGGTGGGGGTTTGAAGTACTGTATTACTTTGTTTTTCATATTATTTCTGTGGTTGTAGTGAATTAGTACATTGTTGAGTTAGTTAATAATAGTGGGGGGGGGGATTAATTTTAAGTTGGGTGGGGGTTGTTGGGGGGAGGGGGTGATGCTTTGGGTCTGACTTGGGTCAGTTTATGGACAATGACTGTTTCAGTAAAAAAAAAATAATAATAAATAAAAAAAACACTGTGATACACGAACTCTGACCATGTCCAGTGGGAGTGGTGTGGGTGATGGGAGAGTTCATAGTGTAGGTTATTTTTCTTTAGGTTTTATTCTTGTTTACATGTATTTCATAAGTATAAATAGTTTTATGTATTTTTGTATAGTGTTATACCTCATTGTTGGGTAAAGGAAGTCGGACCAGCTTTTAGTTGATATTATTGTGTTTATTTTTTCCCCCTTATGGTAATGTATCCATGCATGTGTGTGTTACTATAGTTTAAAGAGAAGGGAAAGGAGAAAGGGGAAAAAATAAATAAATAAATGAAATTTCCAAGTTGGAATTATTTTTAGTTATGGCAATAAGCCCTCTTTTTATTATAAATTTTTTTATTTTTTTTTACTTTATTTTATTTTTTTATTTTTTTCGTTGTTATGATCTAATATGTATTGTGAGTATTGGTTGTTGTCTGTGTGTAAAATTAATGGTATTTCCAAGATGGAATTATTTTATTTATTTCCTTATTATTTTTATGGCAGTTAGCCCTATTTATTTTTGTTTAATGCATTTTGTGTATGGTATGTGGGGATAAGTTTCCTATTCGGATGTTTTCAGTTAAAACTTAATTAAGGAAAGCTATATTTATGTTTTGTTGGTAATTAATGTGTGTGTGTATGTGTGTGTGTTTGGAAGGATAATAGGTAAGAATTAGTAGTATCAGGCATTATTTGGTAGTTGAGTTAAGCTGGGCTGGTTGGTTAGGTAGGTCCTTTTATTCTGTAACAAAGAGTTTATATTTGTTACTTTTTCATCCTTATGTTTCAGCTGATTAAGCATTGTATTTGTGTTTTGTAAAAGTTTTATATTTTTCTAATAAAAAGAGTTCCAGCTGTAGCAAAACTCCCAGCATGCCAGGACAGTCAATGGCTATGCCGATGTGCTGGCCCCTGTATTCTCTGTGCAGTGATGACAACAGGGTGCCGCAACCGAGATCACGGGGGTCCTTTGGAGAGGGGATAAGATGTCTTGGTGCGTAGTACCCCTTTAAGAGGGAAAAACATGATATATATTTAACCCCAAACCAAATGTACCTTATTTTTATTTTCTACCTAATGTACATAAAGACCGAAAAAAAAAACACCTGGTCGTCCGATAGTTGCCAGATGTTTATCTGAATATATAGACCATCAGTTACAGAAATGTGCGGTGTCTTTACCAGCATACCTCAGAGATAAATGGGCGTTTATTAACCCTATTGAAAGATATCATACGGGAAGAGGACTATATGTGGGCAACGCTAGATATTGCTTCATTATATAGTAACATCCCACATGACAGAGGAGTGGAAGCTGTGTGATCTTTTTTAGTGGAAGATCCCTTGATGCCCATACATCAGAGGAACTTCATTTTGGAGGCCATTAAAGGAGTAGTGCAGTGTTGAAAAACATCCCCTATCCCAAGGATAGGGGATACATTTCAGATTGTGGGGTGTCCGACTGCTGGGGGGCCCCGTGATCTCCTGTACGGGGCCCTGGCTCGCTGGCCAGATAGCGCGTGTTGACTAGTGTTGAGCAGCATAGGCCATATTCGAATTCGCGATATTTCGCGTATATATGGACAAATATTCGTCATATATTCGCTAAATTCGCATATTCGTAATATTCGCGTAATATTTTTGCATATGCGAAAATTTGCATAAATGAAAATGTGCATAAGCAAATTTTCCCATATGCGAAAATTCATACGCCAGTCTCACACAGTAGTATTAGAGCCTTCTTTACACCACACAAGCTGGAAGCAGAGAGGGATGATCACTGTGATGTGTATTGTGAAAAAAAAAAAAACAATATTCGTAATTTCGAATATATAGTGCTATATTGGCGAATATTCGCGAATTCGCGCATTGCGAATATTTGCGAGCAACACTAGTGTTGACCACCAGACGAAGGGGCAGCCGACACGCCCCCTCAAAAAAAGCGCTATGGCAGAGCCAGAGATATCCAAAGGCAGCGCTGCATCAGTCCCCCCAAAAAATGTGAGTTCCTGGATTTAAATATCTATATTCAGGATGGCTGTTCGCATACTGCCAACTATTTTAAGGAGGTGGATGCAAACAGATACCTCGACTTTAACAGTTGCCATCTTAAATAATGGAAGAAGAACATTCCATTAGGTCAAATGAAAAGAATCCGAAGGAATTGTTCTTCCACACAAAAATACCTACAACAACTAGAGAACCTGGAGGATCGTTTTAAACAAAAAGGGTATCCCAAACCCCTTATACAAGGAGCACGCCAGAGAGTGGACGAATTAGAACAAAGTGCTTGCTTGAAAAATAATAAACAGGGTAATGCAGAGGGGGGTTATAATGATGAATTTGATTCTGTTTTTCTAACTAGGTATTACACTTCACACACCAATATTTTTTTATTATTTTTTTTTGTATAGGTAATATCACCAGCTCATATTATTGTGTCATGATTACTGGCACCATATGTAGTCCCCCAGTTATTCTTCTTTAGATGTTTTCCGTGTCCTGTGCAGTATCTCTCCCAGAAGTCCACTTGATGGCCCCCGTGGTGGTCTACACCCCGAAGTCATCAATTTTTACTCTAAGAGAGAGTGTGCAGCTGTTTCTGGAGACGGTCAACAATAACCTCTGCATGGTGGAATAATAGGTCACGATGTTTATCAGGATCAGTAGAAGCATCACCCACTCGATGATTATGATGGGGATTTCACGGATCTCGTCCCAGTCTTCATCATTATGGAATAATTCCTTTAATGTTTCATATCCAAAATAGAAAACTACACAGACAAAAGTCAGGCCACAGCAGGTGCATCTACTATGGTGGATGACTTTTTTTGCTCCTGGTAATTTATACATCTGGATGGACTGCCCAAGGTAGTATAAGGCTTCACATGTAATGGAAATTATCGTGCTGACAAAGTGTATCCTGGGATATTCTTCGGGGGACAATACATGCATAACAGCTGTGGAAAAACAGGAGGCCCACACAATGGCCAGCAGGATCCTCTGGATCAGGACCTGATGACCCCTGAACTCTTCAGTATGCATAACCATATACTTATAAATAAGAAAGGTTAGTACCAAAGTGCCAATGGACGTCCCTATAAATCCAATTCTGAATAATATGCTTTCGGGAAAGACATTTCCCACGTCACTGTGAAGGAAAAGAAACCAATGTTATTATGGATATTTCCTCACTCCCAACCCATGAAATAAGAATCATTTGCTTGTTTATCTTACCTGATGCTCATCAGTGGCGAGGCTGCATGGCCGAGGACGACCGTCATGATGTAGCTGGTGGCAAGCCAGGCCGCACACCAAAACGCCAACAGGAGGGGGACGAACCCCAGTCCTTTTAGCTCCATTTCAGACAAGTAGAAAAAGAAGACGCTAATCTCACTATTCTCACTAATCGCACTGGAACAGACTGAAGGCTCGGGCGGCTGTCAGTGGGATGTCAGGCCTCCAGCTGTCTATGACATCACATGTGACATGTCAGAATGACTGCTTGTTTCTTTGAGCTGCCATGATTTAGTATCTGCTATAGACAGAACCTGATGTTTTTACTATGGACCTTACAGACCTCAGAACCCAAGTAATTAGTGCAGGGGCTCCATTTTGATCATCTCATATTTCACATTATTTGAGTTCCAGGGCTCAGATACATTTGCACCCTCTATAGCAGTGGTCTTCAAGCTGTGAACCCCCAACCGCTGCAGAACCACAACTCCCAGCATGCCCAGACAGCAACTTTGCATAAGGAAATAGTCTAATTAAACTTTTCTTATATATAGAATCCCTGAAATCTCCAATCTCTCCTTTTATTGCTTTATGATCTGTGTTACTTATTTGTAAAAAACAATGTTTGTGATTGTCTTCCCCCCACACACTTATGGGCTATCTCTTCAAACGACTTTATTTGACCTAAAGCGTATAATTGATTTACATAAATAAGCCCCTTTTCATCCAAAAGAGTGAATCTTTAATTTTAAGGAACTCTTTAAGTGCTTTATTCGACCATAATGAAGTAAAGTCAAAACTCCATGTGATTTAAAAAATAAATTTAAGTTCCCCCCATACTTAATTATCTAGATATGCATGGGTGTAGTGAGTATCCCAGCTTCCAAAATCTCAAAAATATCCTTCATTTTTCAGAGGCTTTTTCAAAAATGAAAGAAGCGATCTGATTGGTTGCTATGGGCAACTCAGAAACTTTTCCTCTGGGCAGGTTTTGATAAATCTCCCTCTATGGGGGAGATTCATTAAGACCAGTGTAGAGGAAGAGTTGTGCAGTTGCCCATAGCAACCAGATTGCTTCTTTCATTTTTCACAATGCCTTTGCAAAATGAAAGAAGCGATCTGATTGGTTGCTATGGGCAACTCAGCATATTTTCCTGGAAAAGTTTCTGAGTTGCCCATAGCAACCAATCAGATTACTTCCTTCATTTTTCAGAGACTTTTTCAAAAATGAAAGAAGCGATCTGATTGGTTGCTATGGGCAACTCAGCAGCTTTCCCCATAGACCACAATGGGCCTACTGGTTTCAATGGGCAAAAAATCAGAGTTAATGCACTAGACACAGTTCTCTATACCATTAACCCCTTCCCGACCTATGACATACCTGTACGTCATGGGTGGCAAGGTGTTCCCGACCCATGACATACAGGTACGTCATGAACATTTTTGCCGCTACTCGCGGCATCCCGCAGCGCCCGGTAAGATGGTGGCTATCACTGATAGCCAGCCATCTTACCATGCGACCACGGGGGGTTTCATCCCCCACCCCACCCCCCAGCGATCGCTGCTATCAGCTGGTCAACTCTGACTAGCTAATAGCAGCGTTTCGCTATCAGAATATTTAGCAGCGCGGTGTGTAAGTCCCGATCACGGGGATCGGGACACACACCGCTCTGCTAAGTGTCCCTTACCCATCCCCCGGCATCACTTACCCGACCATGCGGTGTCCCGAGTGGTCCCGTTGCGAGCGACGTCCTCCAGGCGGTCCCGGCGGCGCTGCGTCCCGGCGGCGCAGGTTGACCGCCAGATGAAGGGGCAGCCGACACGCCCCCTCAAAAAAAGCGCTATAGCAGAGCCAGAAATTGCCAAAGGCAGCGCTGCATCAGTCCCCCAAAAAATGTGAGTTCCTGGATTTAAATATCTATATTCAGGATGGCTGTTCGCATACTGCCAACTATTTTAAGGAGGTGAATGCAAACAGATACCTCGACTTTAACAGTTGCCATCTTAAATAATGGAAGAAGAACATTCCATTCGGTCAAATGAAAAGAATCCGAAGGAATTGTTCTTCCACACAAAAATACCTACAACAACTAGAGAACCTGGAGGATCGTTTTAAACAAAAAGGGTATCCCAAACCCCTTATACAAGGAGCACGCCAGAGAGTGGACGAATTAGAACAAAGTGCTTGCTTGAAAAATAATAAACAGGGTAATGCAGAGGGGGGTTATAATGATGAATTTGATTCTGTTTTTCTAACTAGGTATTACACTTCACACACCAATATTTTTTTATAATTTTTTTTTTTTTTTTTTTTGTATAGGTAATATCACCAGCTCATATTATTGTGTCATGATTACTGGCACCATATGTAGTCCCCCAGTTATTCTTCTTTAGATGTTTTCCGTGTCCTGTGCAGTATCTCTCCCAGAAGTCCACTTGATGGCCCCCGTGGTGGTCTACACCCCGAAGTCATCAATTTTTACTCTAAGAGAGAGTGTGCAGCTGTTTCTGGAGACGGTCAACAATAACCTCTGCATGGTGGAATAATAGGTCACGATGTTTATCAGGATCAGTAGAAGCATCACCCACTCGATGATTATGATGGGGATTTCACGGATCTCGTCCCAGTCTTCATCATTATGGAATAATTCCTTTAATGTTTCATATCCAAAATAGAAAACTACACAGACAAAAGTCAGGCCACAGCAGGTGCATCTACTATGGTGGATGACTTTTTTTGCTCCTGGTAATTTATACATCTGGATGGACTGCCCAAGGTAGTATAAGGCTTCACATGTAATGGAAATTATCGTGCTGACAAAGTGTATCCTGGGATATTCTTCGGGGGACAATACATGCATAACAGCTGTGGAAAAACAGGAGGCCCACACAATGGCCAGCAGGATCCTCTGGACAGGACCTGATGACCCCTGAACTCTTCAGTATGCATAACCATATACTTATAAATAAGAAAGGTTAGTACCAAAGTGCCAATGGACGTCCCTATAAATCCAATTCTGAATAATATGCTTTCGGGAAAGACATTTCCCACGTCACTGTGAAGGAAAAGAAACCAATGTTATTATGGATATTTCCTCACTCCCAACCCATGAAATAAGAATCATTTGCTTGTTTATCTTACCTGATGCTCATCAGTGGCGAGGCTGCATGGCCGAGGACGACCGTCATGATGTAGCTGGTGGCAAGCCAGGCCGCACACCAAAACGCCAACAGGAGGGGGACGAACCCCAGTCCTTTTAGCTCCATTTCAGACAAGTAGAAAAAGAAGACGCTAATCTCACTATTCTCACTAATCGCACTGGAACAGACTGAAGGCTCGGGCGGCTGTCAGTGGGATGTCAGGCCTCCAGCTGTCTATGACATCACATGTGACATGTCAGAATGACTGCTTGTTTCTTTGAGCTGCCATGATTTAGTATCTGCTATAGACAGAACCTGATGTTTTTACTATGGACCTTACAGACCTCAGAACCCAAGTAATTAGTGCAGGGGCTCCATTTTGATCATCTCATATTTCACATTATTTGAGTTCCAGGGCTCAGATACATTTGCACCCTCTATAGCAGTGGTCTTCAAGCTGTGAACCCCCAACCGCTGCAGAACCACAACTCCCAGCATGCCCAGACAGCAACTTTGCATAAGGAAATAGTCTAATTAAACTTTTCTTATATATAGAATCCCTGAAATCTCCAATCTCTCCTTTTATTGCTTTATGATCTGTGTTACTTATTTGTAAAAAACAATGTTTGTGATTGTCTTCCCCCCACACACTTATGGGCTATCTCTTCAAACGACTTTATTTGACCTAAAGCGTATAATTGATTTACATAAATAAGCCCCTTTTCATCCAAAAGAGTGAATCTTTAATTTTAAGGAACTCTTTAAGTGCTTTATTCGACCATAATGAAGTAAAGTCAAAACTCCATGTGATTTAAAAAATAAATTTAAGTTCCCCCCATACTTAATTATCTAGATATGCATGGGTGTAGTGAATATCCCAGCTTCCAAAATCTCAAAAATATCCTTCATTTTTCAGAGGCTTTTTCAAAAATCAAAGAAGCGATCTGATTGGTTGCTATGGGCAACTCAGAAACTTTTCCTCTGGGCAGGTTTTGATAAATCTCCCTCTATGGGGGAGATTCATTAAGACCAGTGTAGAGGAAGAGTTGTGCAGTTGCCCATAGCAACCAGATTGCTTCTTTCATTTTTCACAATGCCTTTGCAAAATGAAAGAAGCGATCTGATTGGTTGCTATGGGCAACTCAGCATATTTTCCTGGAAAAGTTTCTGAGTTGCCCATAGCAACCAATCAGATTACTTCCTTCATTTTTCAGAGACTTTTTCAAAAATGAAAGAAGCGATCTGATTGGTTGCTATGGGCAACTCAGCAGCTTTCCCCATAGACCACAATGGGCCTACTGGTTTCAATGGGCAAAAAATCAGAGTTAATGCACTAGACACAGTTCTCTATACCATTAACCCCTTCCCGACCTATGACATACCTGTACGTCATGGGTGGCAAGGTGTTCCCGACCCATGACATACAGGTACGTCATGAACATTTTTGCCGCTACTCGCGGCATCCCGCAGCGCCCGGTAAGATGGTGGCTATCACTGATAGCCAGCCATCTTACCATGCGACCACGGGGGGTTTCATCACCCACCCCCCCCCCAGCGATCGCTGCTATCAGCTGGTCAACTCTGACTAGCTAATAGCAGCGTTTCGCTATCAGAATATTTAGCAGCGCGGTGTGTAAGTCCCGATCACGGGGATCGGGACACACACCGCTCTGCTAAGTGTCCCTTACCCATCCCCCGGCATCACTTACCCGACCATGCGGTGTCCCGAGTGGTCCCGTTGCGAGCGACGTCCTCCAGGCGGTCCCGGCGGCGCTGCGTCCCGGCGGCGCAGGTTGACCGCCAGATGAAGGGGCAGCCGACACGCCCCCTCAAAAAAAGCGCTATAGCAGAGCCAGAAATTGCCAAAGGCAGCGCTGCATCAGTCCCCCAAAAAATGTGAGTTCCTGGATTTAAATATCTATATTCAGGATGGCTGTTCGCATACTGCCAACTATTTTAAGGAGGTGAATGCAAACAGATACCTCGACTTTAACAGTTGCCATCTTAAATAATGGAAGAAGAACATTCCATTCGGTCAAATGAAAAGAATCCGAAGGAATTGTTCTTCCACACAAAAATACCTACAACAACTAGAGAACCTGGAGGATCGTTTTAAACAAAAAGGGTATCCCAAACCCCTTATACAAGGAGCACGCCAGAGAGTGGACGAATTAGAACAAAGTGCTTGCTTGAAAAATAATAAACAGGGTAATGCAGAGGGGGGTTATAATGATGAATTTGATTCTGTTTTTCTAACTAGGTATTACACTTCACACACCAATATTTTTTTATAATTTTTTTTTATTTTTTTTTTGTATAGGTAATATCACCAGCTCATATTATTGTGTCATGATTACTGGCACCATATGTAGTCCCCCAGTTATTCTTCTTTAGATGTTTTCCGTGTCCTGTGCAGTATCTCTCCCAGAAGTCCACTTGATGGCCCCCGTGGTGGTCTACACCCCGAAGTCATCAATTTTTACTCTAAGAGAGAGTGTGCAGCTGTTTCTGGAGACGGTCAACAATAACCTCTGCATGGTGGAATAATAGGTCACGATGTTTATCAGGATCAGTAGAAGCATCACCCACTCGATGATTATGATGGGGATTTCACGGATCTCGTCCCAGTCTTCATCATTATGGAATAATTCCTTTAATGTTTCATATCCAAAATAGAAAACTACACAGACAAAAGTCAGGCCACAGCAGGTGCATCTACTATGGTGGATGACTTTTTTTGCTCCTGGTAATTTATACATCTGGATGGACTGCCCAAGGTAGTATAAGGCTTCACATGTAATGGAAATTATCGTGCTGACAAAGTGTATCCTGGGATATTCTTCGGGGGACAATACATGCATAACAGCTGTGGAAAAACAGGAGGCCCACACAATGGCCAGCAGGATCCTCTGGATCAGGACCTGATGACCCCTGAACTCTTCAGTATGCATAACCATATACTTATAAATAAGAAAGGTTAGTACCAAAGTGCCAATGGACGTCCCTATAAATCCAATTCTGAATAATATGCTTTCGGGAAAGACATTTCCCACGTCACTGTGAAGGAAAAGAAACCAATGTTATTATGGATATTTCCTCACTCCCAACCCATGAAATAAGAATCATTTGCTTGTTTATCTTACCTGATGCTCATCAGTGGCGAGGCTGCATGGCCGAGGACGACCGTCATGATGTAGCTGGTGGCAAGCCAGGCCGCACACCAAAACGCCAACAGGAGGGGGACGAACCCCAGTCCTTTTAGCTCCATTTCAGACAAGTAGAAAAAGAAGACGCTAATCTCACTATTCTCACTAATCGCACTGGAACAGACTGAAGGCTCGGGCGGCTGTCAGTGGGATGTCAGGCCTCCAGCTGTCTATGACATCACATGTGACATGTCAGAATGACTGCTTGTTTCTTTGAGCTGCCATGATTTAGTATCTGCTATAGACAGAACCTGATGTTTTTACTATGGACCTTACAGACCTCAGAACCCAAGTAATTAGTGCAGGGGCTCCATTTTGATCATCTCATATTTCACATTATTTGAGTTCCAGGGCTCAGATACATTTGCACCCTCTATAGCAGTGGTCTTCAAGCTGTGAACCCCCAACCGCTGCAGAACCACAACTCCCAGCATGCCCAGACAGCAACTTTGCATAAGGAAATAGTCTAATTAAACTTTTCTTATATATAGAATCCCTGAAATCTCCAATCTCTCCTTTTATTGCTTTATGATCTGTGTTACTTATTTGTAAAAAACAATGTTTGTGATTGTCTTCCCCCCACACACTTATGGGCTATCTCTTCAAACGACTTTATTTGACCTAAAGCGTATAATTGATTTACATAAATAAGCCCCTTTTCATCCAAAAGAGTGAATCTTTAATTTTAAGGAACTCTTTAAGTGCTTTATTCGACCATAATGAAGTAAAGTCAAAACTCCATGTGATTTAAAAAATAAATTTAAGTTCCCCCCATACTTAATTATCTAGATATGCATGGGTGTAGTGAGTATCCCAGCTTCCAAAATCTCAAAAATATCCTTCATTTTTCAGAGGCTTTTTCAAAAATGAAAGAAGCGATCTGATTGGTTGCTATGGGCAACTCAGAAACTTTTCCTCTGGGCAGGTTTTGATAAATCTCCCTCTATGGGGGAGATTCATTAAGACCAGTGTAGAGGAAGAGTTGTGCAGTTGCCCATAGCAACCAGATTGCTTCTTTCATTTTTCACAATGCCTTTGCAAAATGAAAGAAGCGATCTGATTGGTTGCTATGGGCAACTCAGCATATTTTCCTGGAAAAGTTTCTGAGTTGCCCATAGCAACCAATCAGATTACTTCCTTCATTTTTCAGAGACTTTTTCAAAAATGAAAGAAGCGATCTGATTGGTTGCTATGGGCAACTCAGCAGCTTTCCCCATAGACCACAATGGGCCTACTGGTTTCAATGGGCAAAAAATCAGAGTTAATGCACTAGACACAGTTCTCTATACCATTAACCCCTTCCCGACCTATGACATACCTGTACGTCATGGGTGGCAAGGTGTTCCCGACCCATGACATACAGGTACGTCATGAACATTTTTGCCGCTACTCGCGGCATCCCGCAGCGCCCGGTAAGATGGTGGCTATCACTGATAGCCAGCCATCTTACCATGCGACCACGGGGGGTTTCATCCCCCACCCCCCCCCCCCCAGCGATCGCTGCTATCAGCTGGTCAACTCTGACTAGCTAATAGCAGCGTTTCGCTATCAGAATATTTAGCAGCGCGGTGTGTAAGTCCCGATCACGGGGATCGGGACACACACCGCTCTGCTAAGTGTCCCTTACCCATCCCCCGGCATCACTTACCCGACCATGCGGTGTCCCGAGTGGTCCCGTTGCGAGCGACGTCCTCCAGGCGGTCCCGGCGGCGCTGCGTCACGGAGGTGAGTTTCCGGCAGCAGTGCGGCATCTTCATTGGCAGCAGTGAGATCGCCGTAAAGCGATCTCACTGCTGCCTCTGGGAGTTTCAAAACGGCAACTCCCAGCATGCCCAGACAGCCTTTGGCTTTCTGGGCATGCTGGGAGTTGTAGTTTTGTAACATCTGGAGGTCCACAGTTTGGAGACCACTGTATAATGGTCTCCAATCTGTGCTGTTCCAGATGTTGCAAAACTACAACTCCCAGCATGCTCAGTCTGTTCAGGCATGCTGGGAGTTGTAGTTCTCTAACATCTGGAAGAGCATAGATTGGAGACCATTATACAGTGGTCTCCAAACTGTGGACCTCCAGATATTGCAAAACTACAACTCCCAGCATGCCCAGACTGCCCAAGCATGCTGGAAGTTGTAGTTCGGCAACATCTGATCCTTCAGATATTGCCGAACTACAACTTCCAGCATGCTTGGGCAGTCTGGGCATGCTGGGAGTTGTAGTTTTGCAACAACTGGAGGCACACTAGTTGGGAAACATTGTCCGTTTGCTACCTCAGTGCCTCCAGCTGTTTCAATTGTTGCAAAACTATAACTCCCAGCATGCACTGACAGACCATGCATGCTGGGAGTTGTAGTTTTTCAACAGCTGGAGGCACACTGGTTTGGAAACGCTAAGTTTGGTTGCAAAACACTTGAAAGTTTATTACTTAACTTAGTGTTTCCAAACCAGTGTGCCTCCAGCTGTTGCAAAACTACAACTCCCAGCATGCACGGACAGCCAAAGGGCATGCTCGGAGTTTGCAACAGCTGGATGTTTGCCCCCTCCCCCCAATGTGAATGTACAGGGTACACTCACATGGGCGGAGGTTTACAGTGAGTGCTGCAAGTTTGAGATGGCGCAAAATTTGCGCTGCAGCTCAAACTCCCAGCGGCAAACTTGCTGTGAACCTCTGCCCATGTGACTGTACCCTAAAAACACTACACTAACACTAACCTAAAATAAAAAGTAAAAAACACTACATATACACATTATCCCTACACAGCCCCCAAAAAAATGAAAAACGTCTGGTACGCTACTGTTTCCAAAACGGAGCCTCCAGCTGTTGCAAAATAATAACTCCCAGTATTGCCGGACAGCCATTGACTGTCCAGGCATGCTGGGAGTTTTGCAACAGCTGGAGGCACCCTGTTTGGGAATCATTGGCATAGAATACCCCTATGTCCACCCCTATGCAAATCCCTAATTCAGGCCTCAAATGCGCATGGCGCTCTCTCACTTTGGAGCCCTGTTGTATTTCAGGGCAACAGTTTTGGGACACATATGGGGTATTGCCGTACTCGGGAGAAATTGCCTTACAAATTTTGGGGGGCTTTTTCTTCTTTAACCCCTTATGAAAAGGTGAAGTTGGGGTCTACACCAGCATGTTAGTGTAAAAAAATAATTTTTTTACTCTGACATGCTGGTGTTGCCCTATACTTTTCATTTTCACAAGAGGTAAAAGGGGAAAAAAGATCCTCTAAATTTGTAATGCAATTTCTCCCGAGTATGGAGATACCCCATATGTGGGCGCAAAGTGCTCTGGGGGCGCACAACAAGGCTCAGAAGGGAGAGTGCACCATGTACATTTGAGGCGATTTGCACAGGGGTGGCTGATTGTTACAGCAGTTCTCGGAATCAGAATGATAAGTAAAAGCATTCCAGAGTTATTAATGTTTAAAGTGACAGTGGTCAGATTTTCAAAAAATGCCCAGGACCTGAAGGTGAAAATGGGCTGGGTCATGAAGGGGTTAAAGGGGTACTCCGGTGAAAACCTTTTTTTTCTTTTAAATCAACTGGCTCCGGAAAGTTAAACAGATTTGTAAATTACTTCTATTAAAAAATCGTAATCTTTCCTGTACTTATTAGCTGCTGAATACTACAGAGGAAATTATTTTCTTTTTGGAATGCTCTCTGATGACATCACGAGCACAGTGCTCTCTGCTGACGTTATTATAATAATAATAATAATGTCTTTATTTATTGTTGTCCTTAGTGGGATTTGAACCCTCTCCAGCTCCACTATATCTTTCTTGTACACTGGTGCTCAGTACTGTACACAGTACTCTATGTGAGGACTGACTAGTGATTTGTACAGCGGTAGCATTATTTCCTTGTCGTCGGCATCTATGCCCCTATTGATGTACCCCATGATTTTATTAGCCTTGGCAGCAGCTGCCCGACACTGGTCACTACAGCTAAGTTTACTGTTACCTAAGGCTCCTAAGTCCTTTTCCATGTCAGTCGTCCTAAGTGTTCTTCCATTTAATACATAATCCCAGCTCGGATTTTTGCATTACCTTACATTTATCAGTGTTGAACCTCATCTGCCACTTCCCAGCCCAAACCTCCAACCTATCCAGATCCATTTGTAACAGTGCACTGTCCTCTATAGTGTTTACCACTTTACAGAGTTTGGTGTCATCTGCAAAGATTGCTACTTTACTATTCAACCCCTCTGCAAGGTCATTCATGAATATATTAAATAGGACAGGACCCAAGACGGACCCCTGTGGTACCCCACTAGTAACAGTCACCCAATCAGAATAAGTACCATTAATAAACACCCTCTGTTTCCTATCATTGAGCCAGTTACTTACCCACTTGCGCACATTCTCACCCAGCCCAAACCTTCTCATTTTATGCACCAACCTTTTATGTGGAACCGTATCAAATGCTTTGGAAAAATCCAGATATACGACATCCAGCGATTGCCCCTGGTCCAGTCTTGTGCTCACCTCCTCATAAAAGCTGATCAGGTTAGTTTGACAGGATCAATCCCTCATAAAGCCATGCTGATACAGGGTCATACATTTATTTTTATCAAGATATTCCAAAATAGCATCTCTTAGGAAACCCTCAAACAATTTACCGAGGTTAAACTAACAGGTCTATAATTCCCGGGGTCACCTTTTGACCCCTTCTTAAATATTGGCACCACATTTGCCATGCGCCAGTCCTGGGGAACAGTCCCTGTCACTATAGAGTCCCTGAATATTAAAAATTGGGGTCTGTCTATTACATTACTTTTTTTTTATATATTTTTTATTTTAATATTAAACAATTACAAAAATACATTGTACAAATCCGATAAAACAACATCACCAATCGGAAGGAAAGCAAAAGCCATAGAAGCCAAATCCATACTTGTTTACATCCAAGAGTATGTCTAATCAAATTTGCCCATCTTACCAATAGCTCCCAGCAGTATAAACTCTATCGTACGAGGTACCTTCACAGGGATTTTACTTTCTACCTCTTTTATTACAGATTCCCAGAAAACAGATATCTTCTCACACGACCAAAATCTATGTAAATAGTCCGCCTCTTCCAAACCACATTTAACACACTGTGAAGTGATTCTCACCCCTATCCTATGTAAATGAAGCGCGGAATAGTGGGTCTTGTGTAATATCTTCAATTGTGTAATTTTATGTTCCATATTACGAGAAACCTTGCTTATATTTTGGGCCATAATGTCCCAATCTTCCTCAGACACAGTACCCACTATTCCGGACCATTTGTCTTTAATTCTGTCGATCCCCCTTACTCCAATAATCTTATTTAATTTCTTATACAAAATTGATATTCCTTTTTTTTTTTAAAGTGCTCTATTTGAGTTAGTGCTTCTATGAAATTGTGTTTCTGTGCTACATATATCTCCTTATCTATCGTGTTATGGACTGCATGACTAACTTGCCAATAGTACAGCCAATCGTTATCACTAATATCATACCCCCTTTTTATGTGCTCAAATGAAAAGAGTTGTCCTTTATCAAATAATTGTTCCAGTCGTTTTATACCCTTACTATCCCAAAAAGTTGACTCACACTTCACCAATTCTTTAAATTTATTGTTACCCCATAGGGGTGTGAACCCAAAACTATTTCCTACATGTAATTCTCCCTTTAATCTTTCCCATACTTTCCTATATTTATACAATAACATCGTGTTATTTGACCCACTCTCCTCATAATCATCTCATTCCAACACCTCATATATGTTCACTTTCTCCTTATCTACTACAATCTTCTCCAGATATCTAAAATTTCTCCAATTCACGATTCGTACCAACTGCGCGGCCATGTAATAAACAAAGAAATTGGGCATATCCAATCCCCCCCTATCTCCAGGGGCCATAAAATATCTGTACTTCAGACGAACCCTTTTTCTTCCCCATAACAATCTACCCAGTATCACTTCTATCTTCCGGAACCAGCATTTGCCGATCCACACTGGCGAGGTAGCAAGAAAAAAAAGGATCTGTGGGAGGACCACCATTTTTATTATCGCCATCCTTTCTGACATAGAGAAGGGCATTTTAATCCATACTTCTACTCTCTTCGCTAAACTATTCAAAAGGGGCAGTATATTGTTAATCACAAACCTATCATTCGTGGCTGCTATTTTTACTCCCAGATAATGGAGACATTCATTTTTTTTTAACACGGATAGTCTTCCCACCGTCTCCCCCATATCTTCATCCAGGGGGAGCATAGTAGATTTACTCCAATTTATGTCCAACCCAGATAGAGGGGCAAATGCCTCGAACATCTTAATGATACGATGTATTTTTTCTTGTGGGTTAGTTACAAAAAGGAGGATATCATCTACAAATAACAAGATCTTACTCTTCTCTCCATTTACTCCAAATCCCTCATAAACATCATTATCTCTTATCCAAGCCGCTAAGGGTTCAATATAAATTAAAAATAAAAAGGGTGAGAGGGGGCAGCCCTGCCTTGTTCCTCTACTTAGTTTGAATGGGTAGGAGGGGGTTCCATCTACCACCACACTCGCCTCGGGGTTAGTGTATAGTAGCTGAATATAACTCAAAAACCTCGGGCCCACCCTAACCCTTTTCAAAACTTCCCAGAGGTATTCCCACTCCACCCTGTCAAAAGCTTTAGTAGCATCCAATGACAGAATGGAGCGGGGGCCACGGGATCCACTCTGGATTGCTTCATACACCTGGTGGATATTGTCATGAACCGTTCTTCCTGACCTAAACCCTCCCTGGTCACCGCCCACCACTACCTCCACTACTTTATCCAATCTCCTTGCCAGTGCTTTCGCTATTATCTTTATATCTGTATTAAGCAAGGAGATATGAGCCCAAATCCAAGGGATCCTTATCTTTTTTCCTAATGAGTCTAATATTAGCCTCACACATAGATTTAGGGAGAACCCCCCCCCCCCCCTCCAGGATTCATTAATGATACCCAGCAGTTTTGGAAGCAGCAGGATTGAGTATATTCTATATATCTAGAAAGGAATGCCGTCAGACCCAGGGGATGTATTCCCTTGGATTGATGCCAATGCCTCCTCCAATTCCTGGAGGGAGATTGGGTCATCCAGGGAGTCCCTGACATCCTCTGTCAAACTCGGAATATTAATTCCCCTCAAGAATTCCGCTACCTCCGCCCTATTAATATAGCTGCCCATATAGAGATTGGAGAAAAAAGAGCCAACCATTTGGGCTATTTCTTCTCTATCTGTGGTTATGCTGTCATCCTCCCTCCTCAGAGCCATAATACCACGTTCGTCGCCTTGATTTTTAAGTAATCTTGACAGTGTCTTATTTGGTTTCCCTTTCTCAAAGAAATTAAATTGCCCACTGAAGAATAGTTTATTTTGTGCCTTTTTAAGTAGATATTCTTTATATTCCTCTTGAGCTGCCTTCAGTTCTAACAGCTGTTCCCCCCACTATCCTCTTCTATCCCTGCTTCTAATGTTGCCACTTTACTATTCAGTACTGATTCTTCCTGTGAGAATTCCTTTTTTTTTTTTATTGATTCGCCCTATATATAGACCCCTCAAGTATGCCTTCATAGTATCCCATACCACCTGAGGGTTTGCGGACTTATGATTAATCTCCCAGAATGCCTCTATTTCCTGTCTAAACCAGTCCTGGTCGCCCACTAATTCAATCCAGTGGGGGTTGAGCCGAAAGCCCAACCTTTTCCCACCCATTACCTTACCTCCAATTTCCACCACCACTGGGCAATGGTCCGATAGGGTTTTAGCTTTATACTGCACCCTGCTGGTCCAGGTCATTGCATTCTTATCACACAGGCATAAGTCAATTCGGGAAGCGGTGTTATATGAGGTACTAAAACATGAGTACTGTCTTACTCCTGGGTTTAGTTTCCGCCACCCATCAACCCAATTCATCTCTCCACAGTATCTCGCCAATGCTGTTTCGTTCCCCCCTACATTCCTACCTAATTTGTATCTGTCCATACTAGGGTCTATTACATTGTTCAAATCTCCAACTATCCATAATGCCGAATGTGTCTTACTTTCGCTATAGCTCACGAGGTCCCTCAGAACATCCACTCTAAAAGATGGAGGAATATAAACAAAAGCCAAGATGACTGCCCTATCTTCCCATATTCCATAAAGAAATACATATCGACCATACTTATCTACCTTTGCATTCTTAGTCTCGAATGGTACCCTCCTGTGAACATATACTGATACTCCCATGGAGTAGGAAGAGAGTCTGGAGTGGTATTCTTCTTTGGCCCACTTCCTTGGAAGTATCTGCTCATCTCTTGACCTATGGGTCTCAACTAAACATATGATCGCAGGAAGGCACCTCCGAATATAATCGAAGACTGCACACTTTTTAATTCTATCTGACATACCTCGTATGTTCCAGGCTAATAATTTAAGCATAGATATATTTGCCTAAGAGAAAAAAGAAAAGAGAGAAGAAGAAGAGAGAGAGAGAAAAAAAAAAAAACACTCTTTTGATCATCCCGTGCCATCCCTCCCTCCTTTCCCTTATCCTTCCCCCCCCCCCGCACCCCCCCTCTCCCCATAATGCACCGTACTTCTACTATGCACTCCTATCCTAGTGACACCCCAGAGAACCCCCCAACCCCTCCCCCCCGAGACGTAACATTATTACTCAACTAATACTTCCAACCCCTAATGCCACAGTAGTGCCTTATATTAGATGCCTTATTTATCCATCCAATCTGAGACTTCTTGTGGGGTTCCAAATATTGTTACCTTTCCCTTATGCTCAACCCGGAGTCTCGTTGGAAACAGCAGAGAGAAGGGCACCCCTGCGTTCTTTAGCCGCCTTTTTATCTCCCGAAAGGATGCCCTTTTCCTCTGGGTCTCCCAAGAGAAATCCGGATATAGAAAAATATTCTGTCCATTATACTGTAGGTCCCTCATCTCTCTTGCCCTCCTAAGGATAGTATCCCTGTCCTGGGAGGTATATAACTTAATTAGGATTGTCCTAGGGGGACCCCCCGGAGGGGGAATACGCCTTGGCACTGATGAGCTCGTTCAATCCCAAACATTGGAGTAAGATGCCCTTCCCCTATCCCCTCCTTCAACCACCTACTAAGAAACTGTATGGCAGAGTCCCCCCCCCCCTCCACCCCCTCAGGAAACCCCACCATCCCATCAGGAAACCCCACCATCCTTATATTACAACGTCTGGATCTATCCTCAAGGTCAGTGAGCTTATCTTTAACAGATGTCCTCTCCTTTTTCAAGTCATTAACCTCCTCCTCCAAAACCTTAATCCTATTTTCTGTTTTAGGGGCTTCTTCCTCCAGTCTGGAAATCCTATCTCTCATTTTAGTCATATCGTGTCTTATCAGAGATACCTCGGTAGATACCACACCTAATTGTTTATTTATCTCCTCAATTGCACAATTAGATTTTTTCACCCCTCCCAAGATCTCCTCCAACATCTGTGTTCCCACAGGGGGCACAGACTGCCCTTCCTCAGTTTCTTCCACCGCCAAGACCGAGTACCTAGAGCCTGTTTTACTAGGGGAGAGATCCTTCTGGGTTCTAGTTTTTATACCCACAGCTGGAGACTTCCATATTTTATCCAATTTACCCATAGCCCCCTTATCTTTTTGTGGCGAGCTACCCCCTGATCTTCTGGGGTTCACCTTAGGGGCCATTTCACCCACTATTTCTCTTCACTTTATATTTGTGGGGTGTATGTATCACTACGGGGATATCACGGACCAACTTAGCAACTTTATACACCATAGGCCCCTCCCACTCGAGAATTTAAATCCCGTTATTTACAGCATACAAAAGTAAGAATTCACAGTCCCATATGGCTCTGGGGAGCGCTTAAAACCTAGGGTATCACACCCTGATCCAGAAATATCCACCACCAAATATAGCATACTAATATGCAACTACGGAATCATTAGCGTATTCACGCTCCCCCTGGTAGACAGTGCAATCACCCCCCAGAGTCACTGATCTTATTGGGTCCAGGGAGGGGTCCAATTTCATGAGAGAGGAATTCTGCTAAGACCAAGTTGTTCAATTTAGTCCATGAGTCCCGGTTTCTCCAAATCGCTAGGAGGAGTGACCAGGCAGAGAGTCAGGCATCCAATATTGTCCATTCCACATGGGGCCAGTGCAAGAGGCTGCTTCTGTTCAGAATATTGCCGGGGTATTAATCAATGGTTTCACCGGCTTCTGCACTGTTAGATATTCATCACATGTAAAGTCTGATCGTTTTACTCAGCTCCACTCTCCATCCACAAGAAAGGGTCTGGGCCAGTCTATTCAAATCCCAGCAAGGAGTAGCGGAGTTCCACACATGCCCCTCAACACCTCCGCGTCTGTCTATTACATTACTTAATTCCTTTAGAACATGGGGGTGAATGCCATCTGGACCTGGTGATTTGTCTATTTAGATTTTTTGTAGGTGGCACTGTACTTCTTCCTGGGTTAGACAGGTGACCTGTACTGGGGAGCTTACCTTATCACACTGTATTTCACCTGGCATTTCATTTTCCTCAGTGAATACAGTGGAGAAGAATTTTAGTATATTTGCTTTTTCCTGATCCCCGTTTATAATTTCTTCCTCATCATTTTTTAAAGGGCCAACACTTTCATTTTTGACCTTTTTGCTATTTATATAATTAAAGAACATTTTGGTGTTAGTCATACTCTCTTTGGCAATGAGTCTTTCTGTCTCTATTTTTGCGTCTTTTATCTGTTTTTTACATATTTCACATTTTTCTCTATAGCTTTTTAATGCTTCTTCACTGCTGTCCTGTTTTAGTAACTGAAATGCTTTATTTTAGTCATTTATTGCCCCCTTAACATTTTTATTCATCCATATTGGTTTACTTTTATTTCTGACCCTTTTATTCCTATAAAGTATATACATCTTACAGTGAAAATTTAAGATATTTTTTAAAAGTCTCCCATTTAGTGTCAGTATTGTTATTTTTGAGGACATTATCCCATTTTATATTGTTATGGGCTTCTCTGAGTTGATCGAACTTTGCTTTTCGAAAGTTCATTGTTTTTGTGGCCCCTCGAGAGATTCCCTTATTGAAGAACAAGTTATAATGTATTACATTATGATCACTATTTCCTCGGTGTCCATCTACTTGCACATTAATTACTCTGCCAGTTTCAGTACGTTGGTAAATATTAAGTCTAGTAGGGCGCCCCCTCTGGTCAGGCCCTGCACCATTTGGGACAGATAATGGTCTTTAGCTATAGTCAGAAATCTGTTTCCTTTAAAGTCGAAGTCTGCCCAGTTCTCCATGAACCCAAACCCCTCCTTCCTACACCAGCTTCTGAGCCACTTGTTTACCTCCCTTATCTCCCGCAGCCTCTCTGGTACGGCTCGTGGTACAGGTAATATTTCAGAAAATACTACCTTGGAGGTCCTTGCCTTAAGCTTGCAGCCTAAGTCCCTGAAATCATTTTTAAGGACACTCCATCTACCTCTTACTTTGTCATTGGTGCCAATATGTACCATGACTGCTGGGTCTTCTCCAGCCCCACCCAGCAACCTGTCAACCCGATCCGCGATGTGCCGAACTCGAGCGCCAGGAAGACAACACACTGTTCGGCTATCCCGGTCTTTGTGACAGATCACCCTGTCTGTCCCCCTAATAATTGAGTCCCCCACTACCAGTACCTGTCTGGCCTGCCCTGCTCTCCTCCCTCCCTCCTTACTGGAGCAGACACCCCCCTGGCGGTCAGAGGCAGAGTCCTGCTGCAGTACCGCTAGCTCTGAAATGACATCCCCCTCATCTGCCAACTGGGCAAACTTGTTGGGGTGTGCCAGTTCAGGACTAGCCTCCCTGACACTTTTCCCTCTACCCCGTTTTCTAACTGTAACCCAGCTAACTGCCTGACTGTCCTGCCCCTCCGTCCCACTATCCATCCCCACCTCGACCCCAGAGAGTACCTGCTCAGTGAGCAGGAGACTACTCTGCGGGTTGTCAATGCATCTCAGTGTTGCCAGTTGCTCCTCTAGATCCAGGATCTGGGCTTCTAAATGAGCAACTCGCACACATCTCGCACAACAATATGCACCCTCAAACTGTTGTTCAAGGATTGCATACATTGCGCAAGATGCACACTGGACTGCCTTTTCCAACATGGAGGTCATACTAGATTTGGGGATTGCAAAAATTAACAGAAAAGAAAAAAAAATCAAATATTTCAATTTAAACTTCCTGAATTTAAAGTCCCTTAATTTTAAGTCCCCTCACTTTTATACTCACTCACTTGTATGCTTCACACTCTTGTATACAGACAAACAATCGCTAGCTCAACATAGTGTATTTGCTTTATATTTATCACAACCACAACCACCTCTCTTCCACTGCCTGGAAGTGAAACTTTTTTTTTTTTTTTTTTCATTTACACATCCAAATTTAACGAAAAGTCGTAAAAGACCTGTGGGGTGTTAAGGCTCACTGGACCCCTTGGTACGTGGCTTGAGGGGTGTAGTTTCCAAAATGGTATGCCATGTGGGGGTTTTCTGCTCTTCTGGCACCATAGGGGCTTCCAAAATGTGACATGCCCCCCAAAAACCATTTCAGCAAAAATTCACTCTCCAAAATCCCATTGTTGCTCCTTCCCTTCTGAGCCCTCTACTGCACCAGCCGAACACTTTACATACACATATGAGGTATTTCCTTACTCTAGAGAAATTGGGTTACAAATTTTGGGGGGCTTTTTCTCCTATTACCCCTTGTAAAAATTCAAAAACTGGGTCTACAAGAACATGCGAGTGTAAAAAATGGAGATTTTGAATTTCCTCCTTCACTTTGCTGCTATTCCTGTGAAACACCTAAAGGGTTAACACACTTACCCAAATGTCATTTTGGATACTTTGAGGGGTGCAGTTTTTATAATGTGGTCATTTGTGGGGTATTTCTAATATGAAGGCCCTTCAAATCCACTTCAAAACTGAACTGGTCCCTGAAAAATTCCAATTTAGAAAATGTTGTGAAAAATTGGAAAAGTGCTGCTGAACTTTGAAGCCCTCTGATATCTTCTAAAAGTTAAAACCTGTCAACTTTATGATGAAAATATAAAGTAGACATATTGTATCTGTGAATCAATATATTATTTATTTGGAATGTCTGTTTTTGTTACAAGCAGAGAGCTTCAAAGTTAGAAAAATGCTAAATTTTCAATTTTTTCATCAAATTTTGGAATTTTTCACCAAGAAATGATGCAAGCCTCGACAAAAATTTACCACTAACATGAAGTAGAATATGTCACGAAAAAACAATGTCAGAATCAGAATGAAAAGTAAAAGTATCCCAGAGTTATTAATGCTTAAAATGACAATGGTCAGATGTGCAAAAATGGCTGGGTCCTTAAGGTGAAAATGGGCTGGTTCCTTAAGGGGTTAAACCCCACTGGCATTTGACAGATCTTTGGAACAGTGGGCTGTGCAAATGAAAAATTTTCATTTTTCTTTTGGCAGACCACTGCTCAAAAAAATCTATCAGACACCTGTGAGATGTAAATGCTCACTGCACTTCTTATTAGGGGTGTAGTTTCCAAAATGGGGTCACATGTGTGTGTGTGTGTGTGTGTGTGTGGGGGGGGGGGTTCACTGTTCTGGCACCATGGAGGCCTAAACGCACATGGCCTTCAATTTCAGCCAGATTCTCTCTCCAAAAGCCCAATGGTGCTCCTTCTCTTCTGAGCCCTGTAGTTCACCCGCAGAGCACTTTACATCCACATGTGGGGTATTTTCTGACTCAGAAGAGATGGGGTTACAAATTTTGCTGGGCTTTTTTTCCTATTACCCCTTGTGAAAATGATAAAATTGGGGTAACAATAGCATTTTAGGGAAAAAAATATACATTTTTTTATTTTCACCTCCAACTTTAACAAAAATTTGTCAAACACCTGTGGGATGTTAAGGCTCACTATACCCCTTGTTACTTTACGTGAGGGGTGTAGTTTTCTAAATGGGGGTCACATATGGGTGTTTTTTATGTTTATGTCAGAACTGCTGTAACTACCAGCCACCCCTGTGCAAATCACCAATTTAGGCCTCAAATGTATATGGTACACTCTGTTTACACTAACATGCTGGTGTAGACCCAAAATTTACCTTTTCTTAAGGGGTAAAAGAAGAGAAAAAAAATTTGTAACCAAAAACTGTTGCCTTGAAATATGAGAGGGCTCCAAAGTGAAAGAGCACCATGTGCATTTGAGGCCTAAATTAGGGATTTGCATCCACCACCAAATTACCCTACAGCAGTGCTTTCCAAATAGGGTGTCTCCAGCTGTTGCACTACTTCCTGTTCAGGGTGTGGTTGTGTGATCGTCAGCTCCAGGAGAACCAGAGAACCAGAGAGCAGCAGGATTTTCACCAGCCCTCCCCCCCCCCCCCCCCAGGTTTGTGGCAGCCTTCGGGGAAGGGTTTCCCTGCATGAACCCCAACGTCCCCATCTCCCTTACCAGGCCGGCGGGAGGTGGAGGTGACATTGCAACGGCCAACTCCCAGGATGGGGTACGGAGATCCTCCAGGATCCGCAGAAATGCAGAACCAACTCCACCGTCCATATCTGGAAGCCGCAAGGCTGCAAGGAAGGCTACAAGCAAGGCTGCAGGTAAAGACCTGCATGAAGGTGAGGAGTTGAGGAGAAACATGGGGAGGCAAGGTACCTCTGAACCCCAGCAATGGGGGGCATTGGGTCCCAGGGAGTCTTTGGCCACTTTTGGGTCCCGAATCCAAGCAAAAATGGCGGAGTATGAGTGTCTTGGCAAAATGCTTCGTGGGCTAAGAGAGGACTTAAAATTTGCCCGTTACCAGGCTGATACACCTCAAAAAATCGAAGGCCAGTGTATTCGGCTAAAGTGCGCACCCTGAAAAAAGAGGTTGAGGAGGTAGAAAGGGTGAGGATGGAGATCATGGAAGGGGCTGGTATCTTCAGAGAAAAACTCTGCAATGAAAGTCGGTTCAGAGGCCAGCAGAACCCAGAAAGAGAGGAGGAGGTCAGTCACAGCGAAAGCAGTGCAGAGGAGGATGGTGTGGAGGTGGATGGTGGAGGAGAAAGATAGAACAGTGCTGAGGAGGACAGTGTGGAGGAAGATGGTGGTGGAGAAAGAGAGGACAGTGCTGAGGAAGGTGCTAAAGAGAAGCAAGATGGTGGTGCAGAGGAGAGTGAAATAGAGGAGGAGGACACAACCCAGAGTTCATACATAAATCCTGCTCAGGTAGCCCTGCCTGTAACGTCAGATGACAGCAGTGACGACAGCGGCAGCAGCAATGGGTTAATTGGTGGTGGATTGCTGAAGGCGATTGTGCTCCAAGAGTCACCTACCCATTTTGAGAACTTCTCATTTGGAAATGACTTAGGCCCAGATACTGAGGTGAAGGGCAAGAGGAAGAGGAGAAATAAAAGGAAAAAAGGAGAGGTCACCAGACTTGTTTATTCTTCTCTCCAGCAGTCTGGGCCATCTGAAAAGGTGGTTCAGGCTGGTGGGCCCCCCAGTCTGCCCGACCCCGCTTTTGCTGTAAAGCGGGGCCAGAATGGGGGGTACATGGTGGATAAGGTTTCTAAGATGGCTGCAGACGCCAAGGAGCCGCCTGTCCAGTCGGTAGGGAAGGGCAGGACAGGCTTAAGGTGGGCGACTCCGATGCTGCAGGACCACCCCAGGTGGGCAGGGGGCGTGTCCTAGTGCCGGAGCTTGGTGATGTTGCTGTCTGCTCGGGGGGCGGTCCCCCGAGCGATCTGGGCATAGCAGGGCACTCCTCTGTGAGGGGGGGGAGTGTCCATGCGTCTGGATTGGTAGAAAAGCCCGGGCGGTCGGGTAAGGTGGCTCCTGAAGGTTGCACTGACGCTGTGGGGAATCCCTCCACGTCGGCTGCTGTAGGAGGGGTGGGGGTGCGTCCGGAGGGACAGATCCCACCCAGTGTGAAGCAGTTCTCACTGGGAACATCATCGGCGTTGAAGGAAGTGTCATCACTGGAACTGGAAGTAACATCGCCAGAACCGAAAAAGCGGTCATCGGGGGCGGGACCAGCAGCACAAACCCCCGTGGCATACGCAAATAACCCGGCCAGCTCAGGAAAGTTTAGCCAGGATAATAGTGTGAAAGGGAAGAGTGCAAAAGAGAGTGAAAATTTTGGTGATGGTATGTTGCATGAAAATGTTAGCAGTGTGCAAGAGTGGGGCATTAGAGGTGTACTAGAGAGGGGTGCTAGCGGTGTGCAAGAGAGGGGTGCTAGCGGTGTGCAAGAGAGGGGTGCTAGCGGTGTGCAAGAGAGGGGTGCTAGCGGTGTGCAAGAGAGGGGTGCTAGCGGTGTGCGAGAGAGGGGTGCTAGCGGTGTGCAAGAAAGGGATGCTAGCGGTGTGCGAGAGAGGGGTGCTAGAGGTGTACAAGAGAGGGATGCTATCGGTGTGCAAGAGAAGAGTGCTGGAGGCAGGCAAAGGGATGTCACTGGATCAGTAAAGAGTACTGAGGAAGTAGGGGCTGGTTCGGCTGCCCCCCTGGTGGCGACTGCTAGAAGCTATGCCAGCGTCGCTGCCGGGGAATCAAGAGGGTCTCCGTCTCCATCTGGTTCTGGGGGTCACTTGCAGCGGCGCCTCCTGGAGGCTCTGCGTAAGGGTGATAGGTCAATTGAGGTAGAAGGGAGGGGTTCGGTTGACCTGTCTTTTTGGATAGAGAGGCATGGTCTGGGTGCCTTCCAAGAACAGAATGGGGAGGTGATGTGGTCCCTCCCGACTCCCGGGCAGGATAGTAACCGTAGGAATGTGGCCCGTCTGATTTGGAGGGGTAAAGATGCGTGTGTTACGCCGAGCGCTCCGGGTCCCCGCTCCTCCCCGGAGCGCTCGCTACACTCTCGTCACTGCAGCGCTCCGGTCAGATCCACTGACCCGGGGCGCTGCGATACCGCCTCCAGCCGGGATGCGATTCGCGATGCGGGTGGCGCCCGCTCGCGATGCGCACCCCGGCTCCCGTACCTGACTCGCTCTCCGTCGGTCCTGTCCCGGCGCGCGCGGCCCCGCTCCCTAGGGCGCGCGCGCGCCGGGTCTTTGCGATTTAAAGGGCCACTTCGCCGCTGATTGGCGCAGTGGTTCTAATTAGTGTGTTCACCTGTGCACTCCTTATTTATACCTCACTTCCCCTGCACTCCCTCGCCGGATCTTGTTGCCATTGTGCCAGTGAAAGCGTTTCCTTGTGTGTTCCTAGCCTGTGTTCCAGACCTCCTGCCGTTGCCCCTGACTACGATCCTTGCTGCCTGCCCCGACCTTCTGCTACGTCCGACCTTGCTTCTGTCTACTCCCTTGTACCGCGCCTATCTTCAGCAGTCAGAGAGGTTGAGCCGTTGCTAGTGGATAAGACCTGGTCACTACCGCCGCAGCAAGACCATCCCGCTTTGCGGCGGGCTCTGGTGAAAACCAGTAGTGACTTAGAACCGATCCACTAGCACGGTCCACGCCAATCCCTCTCTGGCACAGAGGATCCACTACCTGCCAGCCGGCATCGTGACAGTAGATCCGGCCATGGATCCCGCTGAAGTTCCTCTGCCAGTTGTCGCCGACCTCACCACGGTGGTCGCCCAGCAGTCACAACAGATAGCGCAACAAGGCCAACAGCTGTCTCAACTGACCGTGATGCTACAGCAGCTACTACCACAGCTTCAGCAATCATCTCCTCCGCCAGCTCCTGCACCTCCTCCGCAGCGAGTGGCCGCTTCTGGTCTACGACTATCCTTGCCGGATAAATTTGATGGGGACTCTAAATTCTGCCGTGGCTTTCTTTCCCAATGTTCCCTGCACTTGGAGATGATGTCGGACCAGTTTCCTACTGAAAGGTCTAAGGTGGCTTTCGTAGTCAGCCTTCTGTCTGGAAAAGCTCTGTCATGGGCCACACCGCTCTGGGACCGCAATGACCCCGTCACTGCCTCTATACACTCCTTCTTCTCGGAAATTCGAAGTGTCTTTGAGGAACCTGCCCGAGCCTCTTCTGCTGAGACTGCCCTGTTGAACCTGGTCCAGGGTAATTCTTCCGTTGGCGAGTACGCCGTACAATTCCGTACTCTTGCTTCAGAATTATCCTGGAATAATGAGGCCCTCTGCGCGACCTTTAAAAAAGGCCTATCCAGCAACATTAAAGATGTTCTGGCCGCACGAGAAATCCCTGCTAACCTACATGAACTCATTCATCTAGCCACTCGCATTGACATGCGTTTTTCCGAAAGGCGTCAGGAGCTCCGCCAGGATATGGACTTTGTTCGCACGAGGCGTTTTTTCTCCCCGGCTCCTCTCTCCTCTGGTCCCCTGCAATCCGTTCCTGTGCCTCCCGCCGTGGAGGCTATGCAGGTCGACCGGTCTCGCCTGACACCTCAAGAGAGGACACGACGCCGCATGGAGAATCTCTGCCTGTACTGTGCCAGTACCGAACACTTCCTGAAGGATTGTCCTATCCGTCCTCCCCGCCTGGAAAGACGTACGCTGACTCCGCACAAAGGTGAGACAGTCCTTGATGTCTACTCTGCTTCTCCACGTCTTACTGTGCCTGTGCGGATATCTGCCTCTGCCTTCTCCTTCTCTACTATGGCCTTCTTGGATTCCGGATCTGCAGGAAATTTTATTTTGGCCTCTCTCGTCAACAGGTTCAACATCCCGGTGACCAGTGTCGCCAGACCCCTCTACATCAATTGTGTAAACAATGAAAGATTGGACTGTACCATACGTTTCCGCACGGAGCCCCTTCTAATGTGCATCGGACCTCATCACGAGAAGATTGAATTTTTGGTCCTCCCCAATTGCACTTCCGAAATTCTCCTTGGACTACCCTGGCTTCAACTCCATTCCCCAACCCTGGATTGGTCCACTGGGGAGATCAAGAGTTGGGGGCCCTCTTGTTTCAAGGACTGCCTAAAACCGGTTCCCAGTACCCCTTGCCGTGACTCTGTGGTTCCCCCTGTAACCGGTCTCCCTAAGGCCTATATGGACTTTGCGGATGTTTTTTGCAAAAAACAAGCTGAGACTCTACCTCCTCACAGGCCTTATGATTGTCCTATTGACCTCCTCCCGGGCACTACTCCACCCCGGGGCAGAATTTATCCTCTGTCCGCCCCAGAGACTCTTGCTATGTCTGAGTACATCCAGGAAAATTTAAAAAAGGGCTTTATCCGTAAATCCTCCTCTCCTGCCGGAGCCGGATTTTTCTTTGTGTCCAAAAAAGATGGCTCTCTACGTCCTTGCATTGACTACCGCGGTCTTAATAAAATCACGGTAAAGAACCGCTACCCCCTACCCCTCATCTCTGAACTCTTTGATCGCCTCCAAGGTGCCCACATCTTTACCAAACTGGACTTAAGAGGTGCTTATAATCTCATCCGCATCAGAGAGGGGGATGAATGGAAAACGGCATTTAACACTAGAGATGGACACTTTGAGTATCTGGTCATGCCCTTTGGCCTGTGCAACGCCCCTGCCGTCTTCCAAGACTTTGTTAATGAAATTTTTCGTGATCTCTTATACTCCTGTGTTGTTGTATATCTGGACGATATCCTGATTTTTTCTGCCAATCTAGAAGAACACCGCCAGCATGTCCGTATGGTTCTTCAGAGACTTCGTGACAATCAACTTTATGCCAAGATAGAGAAATGTCTGTTTGAATGCCAATCTCTTCCTTTCCTAGGATACTTGGTCTCTGGCCAGGGACTACAAATGGATCCAGACAAACTCTCTGCCGTCTTAGATTGGCCACGCCCCTCCGGACTCCGTGCTATCCAACGTTTTTTGGGGTTCGCCAATTATTACAGGCAATTTATTCCACATTTTTCTACCGGTGTGGCTCCTATCGTGGCTTTAACCAAAAAAAATGCCAATCCCAAGTCTTGGCCTCCTCAAGCGGAAGACGCCTTTAAACGGCTCAAGTCTGCCTTTTCTTCGGCTCCCGTGCTCTCCAGACCTGACCCATCTAAACCCTTCCTATTGGAGGTTGATGCCTCCTCTGTAGGAGCTGGAGCGGTCCTTCTACAAAAAAATTCTTCCGGGCATGCTGTTACTTGTGGTTTTTTTCTAGGACCTTCTCTCCGGCGGAGAGGAACTACTCCATCGGGGATCGAGAGCTTCTAGCCATTAAATTAGCACTTGAGGAATGGAGGCATCTGCTGGAGGGATCAAGATTTCCAGTTATTATTTACACCGATCACAAGAACCTCTCCTATCTCCAGTCTGCCCAACGGCTGAATCCTCGCCAGGCCAGGTGGTCTCTGTTCTTTGCCCGATTTAATTTTGAAATTCACTTTCGGCCTGCCGATAAGAACATTAGGGCCGATGCTCTCTCTCGTTCCTCGGATGCTTCGGAAGTTGAACTCTCTCCGCAACACATCATTCCTCCTGACTGCCTGATTTCCACTTCTCCAGCCTCCATCAGGCAAACTCCTCCAGGAAAGACCTTCGTCTCTCCACGCCAACGCCTCGGAATCCTCAAATGGGGTCACTCCTCCCATCTCGCAGGTCATGCAGGCATCAAGAAATCTGTGCAACTCATCTCTCGCTTCTATTGGTGGCCGACTCTGGAGACGGATGTCGTGGACTTTGTGCGAGCCTGCACTGTCTGTGCCCGGGATAAGACTCCTCGCCAGAAGCCCGCTGGTTTTCTTCATCCTCTGCCTGTCCCCGAACAGCCTTGGTCTCTGATTGGTATGGATTTTATTACAGACTTACCCCCATCCCGTGGCAACACTGTTGTTTGGGTGGTCGTTGATCGATTCTCCAAAATGGCACATTTCATCCCTCTTCCTGGTCTTCCTTCAGCGCCTCAGTTGGCTAAACAATTTTTTGTACACATTTTTCGTCTTCACGGGTTGCCCACGCAGATCGTCTCGGATAGAGGCGCCCAATTCGTGTCAAAATTCTGGAGGGCTCTCTGTAAACAACTCAAGATTAAATTAAACTTTTCTTCTGCATATCATCCTCAATCCAATGGACAAGTAGAAAGAATTAACCAGGTCTTGGGTGATTATTTACGACATTTTGTTTCCTCCCGCCAGGATGATTGGGCAGATCTTCTACCATGGGCCGAATTCTCGTATAACTTCAGAGTCTCTGAATCTTCCTCCAAATCCCCATTTTTCGTGGTGTACGGCCGTCACCCTCTTCCTCCCCTCCCTACCCCCTTGCCCTCTGGTCTGCCCGCTGTGGATGAAATTTCTCGTGATCTTTCCACCATATGGAGAGAGACCCAAAATTCTCTCTTACAGGCTTCATCACGCATGAAGAAGTTTGCTGATAAGAAAAGAAGAGCTCCTCCCATTTTTTCTCCTGGAGACAAGGTATGGCTCTCCGCTAAATATGTCCGCTTCCGTGTCCCTAGCTACAAGTTGGGACCACGCTATCTTGGTCCTTTCAAAATTTTGTGCCAGATTAATCCTGTCTCTTACAAACTTCTTCTTCCTCCTTCTCTTCGTATCCCTAATGCCTTTCACGTTTCTCTTCTTAAACCACTTATCATCAACCGTTTCTCTCCCAAACTTGTTTCCCCCACTCCTGTTTCCGGCTCCTCGGACATCTTCTCCGTCAAAGAGATTCTGGCATCCAAGAAGGTCAGAGGGAAAACTTTTTTTTTAGTTGATTGGGAGGGTTGTGGTCCAGAAGAGAGATCCTGGGAACCTGAGGACAATATTCTAGACAAAAGTCTGGTCCTCAGGTTCTCAGGCTCTAAGAAGAGGGGGAGACCCAAGGGGATGGGTACTGTTACGCCGAGCGCTCCAGGTCCCCGCTCCTCCCCGGAGCGCTCGCTACACTCTCGTCACTGCAGCGCTCCGGTCAGATCCACTGACCCGGGGCGCTGCGATACCGCCTCCAGCCGGGATGCGATTCGCGATGCGGGTGGCGCCCGCTCGCGATGCGCACCCCGGCTCCCGTACCTGACTCGCTCTCCGTCGGTCCTGTCCCGGCGCGCGCGGCCCCGCTCCCTAGGGCGCGCGCGCGCCGGGTCTTTGCGATTTAAAGGGCCACTTCGCCGCTGATTGGCGCAGTGGTTCTAATTAGTGTGTTCACCTGTGCACTCCTTATTTATACCTCACTTCCCCTGCACTCCCTCGCCGGATCTTGTTGCCATTGTGCCAGTGAAAGCGTTTCCTTGTGTGTTCCTAGCCTGTGTTCCAGACCTCCTGCCGTTGCCCCTGACTACGATCCTTGCTGCCTGCCCCGACCTTCTGCTACGTCCGACCTTGCTTCTGTCTACTCCCTTGTACCGCGCCTATCTTCAGCAGTCAGAGAGGTTGAGCCGTTGCTAGTGGATACGACCTGGTCACTACCGCCGCAGCAAGACCATCCCGCTTTGCGGCGGGCTCTGGTGAAAACCAGTAGTGACTTAGAACCGATCCACTAGCACGGTCCACGCCAATCCCTCTCTGGCACAGAGGATCCACTACCTGCCAGCCGGCATCGTGACAGCGTGCCCGCCCCGGGCAAGGGTGGTTGAGCTCCTCCTTCAGATGGAGTTCAGGGCGAGTGACATCTTTGCCCTGATTCACCCCTATGGTTCTTCTGAGTTCGACATCAGCTTTGTTCGGCCAGAGGGTCTTGAACTTTTCTGGTCGAATTACGAGATGGTGAAGAACGAGCCCGGCTGGCGGGATTTCGCTGTAAAAGCGATATCCCGGCAGAACCAAACCAAGAGAGTGACCGTTTTGACCCGTAACGAGTCGCTGTCTTGCTACGACATCATGACCTGGCTCGGTCGTTATGGGGATGTGACGGACATGCCCAAGAAAAATCTTGATGAGCACGGGATCTGGTCTGGGGCCTGGACGTTTTCCGTCAAACTTAGGCGTTCAGGGAGCACAGTTGCCCACATCCCATCGGCAGCCTTACTCGGACGTGACAGAATCCAAGTCTTCTACCAGGGGCAGCCTAAAGTCTGCCACAGGTGTGGTAGTCCTACCCATTTTAGCGCAGCCTGCACTGTGCAAGTTTGCGCTTTTTGTGGTGGGGCTGGTCATTTGGCTGCATCCTGTGGGCAGATCCGGTGTCATCTGTGTGTTGTCCTAGGACACCCTTTCAAGCGTTGCCCCAGCGCCTTTTCCCGTTTGGTGGCCGCTCCAGCTGGGGAGAGCTTTAGGGTTGCCCCGGCTGGGGAGGGTACGGGCATGGGTGAAGGAGCAAAAGGGTTAATGAAGAGCAAGAAGGGGCCTGCCAAACTAAGGCGAGAGGAAAACCGCAGAAGGAGCAGGGAGCTGGAGAGTTCTCAGGTGGCGGGGGTAGCTCCTGGCCCTGCTCCTGTCACTAGCCCAGATGTTGCTGAGACCCTGGGGGATGGTGTGTTGGATGAGGAGATTAGGAGGATTCGCGAAGAGGAAGGCAAAGAGGCTGATCTTTTCTGATTCCTCCCACTATAAAAGTGTGGATGAGGAGGAAAGGGAAAGGCCGAAAAAAGACAAGGGCAAAAAAGTTGTAAAGGGGAAGTCTCAGTCCTCTATTTCAGGTGCTAAAGGCCAGGTCCTAAAAGGAAGCTTACCTGCCCCCCTTCTGATTGACCTATCGAACAGGTACCTTGTCCTTGATACCATCTCCTCCCCCTCATTGGAGGGGGGTGGCGAGGATGGGGTGCCTGAGGGATTGGAGCCTCCAGGGGGAACTGGGTCCTGTCCTGTTGAGGCATCTTCCTCGGAGGGCAGGGCTAACTCAGGGCCAGATGGAGATGGGAGCCAGATGGATCAGTCTGAGTCAAAAAAGAGATCTAAAGAAAGTAAGAATGCTCCTTCTTCTTCAGGGGATGAGGCGGTGAAGAAGAAGGGCAAGAAAAAATAATGGGTAAGGCCGTCTAACTCAATTACCCAGGATGGCAGCACTCACCCCATTGACGCTGGCATCTATTAATTGTGCCAGTATAAAGTCTGATACGGCTAGATTCGCAGCCTTTGATTTTCTCGGCCGTGTTGAAGCCGACATTTTCTTTTTACAGGAGACCAGGTTGTCAGATCTAGCCTCTCTGGTGAAAGCCAGAAGAGAGTGGAGGCGCGGCCCCTCCCACTGGTCTCTTGTGGCTGAGCCGTATAGTGGGGTGGCGGTCCTTTTTACCGCTCCGGTCGAATGCAGACGGGTCATTGAGTTAGAAATGGGGAGGTGCCTGATCTTAGATGTCTTCATGAAGGGACAAGAGCTCCGGCTCATTAACATCTACACCCCACAAACAAAGTGGGGCCGTAAGGATCTCTTTATGAGGATTAAACCCTTTCTTTTTACTAGCCGGCAAGTGATCTTTGGAGGGGACTTCAATAATGTCACAAGGTCCCAAGATAGGAGAGGTTCCAATGATCGGCTGGCTTATGACTGTGTGGCCCTTAGTAATATAGTCAGGGAAGCTCGCCTAGAGGATGCCCACATCCGGAGCCCCTCAGGCCACGCGGGTTTCACCTTTCATCGAGGTAGCAGCAGGTCTAGGATAGACAGGTTTTATTTAAAGGAGGAAGCCGTCTCTTCCGCAGTGTCCGTGGTTGAGGTGGAGTTCTCCGACCACTGTATGATTTTGTTTTCCCTGAATGTTTCAGAGACCCCCCGGATGGGAAAAGGTTATTGGAAGCTGAATTTGTCCCTCCTGGAGGAAACAGAGATAAGACAGTCCTTTGAGGATTTTCTTCAAAGTCAGGTACCTTTACTGGACTTTTGTAGTAGTAAGTCTGAGTGGTGGGAGATATTCAAGAAGCAGGTTGCGGGGTTCTTCCGCCAGCTCTCGAGCCTCAGGTCCCTAAACAGGTATCGCCTGTATCAGGGACTGAGGAGGAAACTCGAGCTTCTCGTCTCGACTGGAGGTAGCCGAGAGGATATCTCCAGAGTGAAGTCCTTGCTGATGAGGTGTCAGTACGATAGGCAAGCATCTTTGGTTTTTGAGAGGGATTACGGGAAGTACCGCTCGCCCGACCCTTACAGGAACTGCAAGATGTCAGTGAGTAGTAAAGTAGTCTCAGGACTGATTGATAGTACGGGATCTCTGAATCGGTCCAGATCAGGGATCCTGGAGGTCGTCAGATCCTTCTACTCGCACCTACAGACAGGAAGCTTCTGGCCAAGATACTGTTTAATCGGCTGGTGAAGTTTGCACCCCGGCTCCTTTCAGGGGCTCAGCACTGCTCTGTTCCAGGCCGAAGCACCTTAAGTGCTGTCCTCAGTGTCAGGGAGGCAGTGGAGCGGAGTAGTGCGGGTCTCTGGAAGGGGTACTTACTTTTCCTTGGATCAGGCCAAAGCATTTGATCGAGTGAACCATGACTACCTCTGGTCCGTCCTCCTGAGATATGGCCTACCGTGTACTTTTGTTAATTGGCTTAAGATCTTGTATGCAGGGGCAGAGAGTTTCCCGCTGGTGAACGGGTGGTCTGGCCGCTCTTTGAGGTGGGGTCTGGAGTCCGTCAGGGTTGTCCTTTGAGCCCGCTCTTATATGTATTTGCGATCGATCCCTTCCTTAGGAGGGTGAGTTGCGGACCATTGGCGGGAGTCAGGATGATTCTGGCGGAGCCGGGTGTCGCCCAGAGAGTGGTGGCGTACGCTGATGATGTCACCATTTTCCTCTCCTCGAGAGAGGAGGCCGATGTGGTGATGTCGGAAGTGGACCGCTACTCGGAGGCATCCGGGTCTAAGATCAACCAGGATAAGTGTGAGAGTCTCTGGCTGGGAGGGGGAGACCCCACGTTTGATCTCCCGGACACCCTTCCAGGGCCCCAAGACTCAGCAAAAGTTTTGGGCATCACATTCGGCCAGGATGATTATCCCACCAAAAACTGGGATGGTAAGCTCCAGGATGCCACTCAGAGGGTGGACCAGTGGAAGGGTTGGTCTATGACCCTCAGGGAAAGGGTACACCTGATCAAATCGTACCTGCTCCCCTTGTTTATCTATCTGGGCAGCGTATGTATTTTACCAGAGGCTTACTACACTAGGGTCTACAGCCTGTTTTTCCAACTGTTATGGGGGAACAGGTTGAACCTAGTCAAGAGGGAGGTTACGTACCGCACGAGGAGACTAGGGGGTTTATCTATGGTAAACCCTGTGGTGTTCTTAACGAACACCTTCTTGAAAGCCAACATTGCAAACCTCTGGTCAGAGAGGGCTCCTCCGTGGGTACTCTCCTGCAGGGAATGGTTTCGGCCTTTCTTCCAGGAATGGGAGACAGGAGGGCAAGTGAAGGACCTCCGTACACCACATGGATATCTTCCGGCTTACGCTACCCCGACTCTGAAGGCGATACGTCGGTGGGGTCTGGGAGTGTGGGAGATCAGGACCCAGTCAAGGCAGTTCCTTGACAAACGGGTTCTGTTGACCCACTTCCAGAAGCCTCTGGCGCTCAGGGACTGCCCAGGTCGGGATCTGACGGTGGGATTGCATCTTTTAAATATGAAAAGGATCCCCCAGAAGTTTTGGGACTTGGCCTGGCGCTGCTTTCAGGGGAAGCTATATGTGAGGGACAACCTGAAGTACAGGAACTCTGATGACCGGGGATGTCCCCGAGAAGAGTACGGGGACACGCTGGAAAGCATGGACCACTTCCTGCTTCATTGTCCCTTTAATATAGGGGTTTACAACAGGGTGGGTGCTTCCATCGGCTGGAGTCAACTTGCCGGCCTTTCCTATCCGGAGTGGGCTTATGGGGCATTCAGGAACCTGGGTGGCCGTGATCGGGGCACTTTATTCTTAGTTAGCTTAGTGGTTAGGTACTACACGTGGAATGCACGGTGCTTAGTATCGACCCAACAGAAAGTCCTCTCCGAGGTGGAGGTATGTAGGAACATCACTGGTGACCTCGGGAAGATCAGGTCTTTGGAGTATGGCAGTCTTGGTACCAGTAGGGCTTCTCTCCTGTGGAGAGGGTTTTCTTTTGATGTACCTTAATTTTGGTTAGGGACAGTATATAGATGTTAGGGTGAGTATAGGGTCAGTTTTATGAAGGGATAGCGATAGGGTTAGAAGTAAGGTTCATAGGGTAAGCATTTTGAAACTTAGTTTTATCAGGATTGCCATCCTTCTTCCTGGTGGTGGGCTATGCATGTCACTCTAGCTTTTTGTTTTGTTTTCTGTAATTTGAATGTAAAGGGCTTGCAGGCAACCAATCTTGGGCCTGGTGGGGGTTTGAAGTACTGTATTACTTTGTTTTTCATATTATTTCTGTGGTTGTAGTGAATTAGTACATTGTTGAGTTAGTTAATAATAGTGGGGGGGGGGATTAATTTTAAGTTGGGTGGGGGTTGTTGGGGGGAGGGGGTGATGCTTTGGGTCTGACTTGGGTCAGTTTATGGACAATGACTGTTTCAGTAAAAAAAAAATAAAAAAACACTGTGATACACGAACTCTGACCATGTCCAGTGGGAGTGGTGTGGGTGATGGGAGAGTTCATAGTGTAGGTTATTTTTCTTTAGGTTTTATTCTTGTTTACATGTATTTCATAAGTATAAATAGTTTTATGTATTTTTGTATAGTGTTATACCTCATTGTTGGGTAAAGGAAGTCGGACCAGCTTTTAGTTGATATTATTGTGTTTATTTTTTCCCCCTTATGGTAATGTATCCATGCATGTGTGTGTTACTATAGTTTAAAGAGAAGGGAAAGGAGAAAGGGGAAAAAATAAATAAATAAATGAAATTTCCAAGTTGGAATTATTTTTAGTTATGGCAATAAGCCCTCTTTTTATTATAAATTTTTTTATTTTTTTTTACTTTATTTTATTTTTTTATTTTTTTCGTTGTTATGATCTAATATGTATTGTGAGTATTGGTTGTTGTCTGTGTGTAAAATTAATGGTATTTCCAAGATGGAATTATTTTATTTATTTCCTTATTATTTTTATGGCAGTTAGCCCTATTTATTTTTGTTTAATGCATTTTGTGTATGGTATGTGGGGATAAGTTTCCTATTCGGATGTTTTCAGTTAAAACTTAATTAAGGAAAGCTATATTTATGTTTTGTTGGTAATTAATGTGTGTGTGTATGTGTGTGTGTTTGGAAGGATAATAGGTAAGAATTAGTAGTATCAGGCATTATTTGGTAGTTGAGTTAAGCTGGGCTGGTTGGTTAGGTAGGTCCTTTTATTCTGTAACAAAGAGTTTATATTTGTTACTTTTTCATCCTTATGTTTCAGCTGATTAAGCATTGTATTTGTGTTTTGTAAAAGTTTTATATTTTTCTAATAAAAAGAGTTCCAGCTGTAGCAAAACTCCCAGCATGCCAGGACAGTCAATGGCTATGCCGATGTGCTGGCCCCTGTATTCTCTGTGCAGTGATGACAACAGGGTGCCGCAACCGAGATCACGGGGGTCCTTTGGAGAGGGGATAAGATGTCTTGGTGCGTAGTACCCCTTTAAGAGGGAAAAACATGATATATATTTAACCCCAAACCAAATGTACCTTATTTTTATTTTCTACCTAATGTACATAAAGACCGAAAAAAAAAACACCTGGTCGTCCGATAGTTGCCAGATGTTTATCTGAATATATAGACCATCAGTTACAGAAATGTGCGGTGTCTTTACCAGCATACCTCAGAGATAAATGGGCGTTTATTAACCCTATTGAAAGATATCATACGGGAAGAGGACTATATGTGGGCAACGCTAGATATTGCTTCATTATATAGTAACATCCCACATGACAGAGGAGTGGAAGCTGTGTGATCTTTTTTAGTGGAAGATCCCTTGATGCCCATACATCAGAGGAACTTCATTTTGGAGGCCATTAAAGGAGTAGTGCAGTGTTGAAAAACATCCCCTATCCCAAGGATAGGGGATACATTTCAGATTGTGGGGTGTCCGACTGCTGGGGGGCCCCGTGATCTCCTGTACGGGGCCCTGGCTCGCTGGCCAGATAGCGCGTGTTGACTAGTGTTGAGCAGCATAGGCCATATTCGAATTCGCGATATTTCGCGTATATATGGACAAATATTCGTCATATATTCGCTAAATTTGCATATTCGTAATATTCGCGTAATATTTTTGCATATGCGAAAATTTGCATAAATGAAAATGTGCATAAGCAAATTTTCCCATATGCGAAAATTCATACGCCAGTCTCACACAGTAGTATTAGAGCCTTCTTTACACCACACAAGCTGGAAGCAGAGAGGGATGATCACTGTGATGTGTATTGTGAAAAAAAAAAAAACAATATTCGTAATTTCGAATATATAGTGCTATATTGGCGAATATTCGCGAATTCGCGCATTGCGAATATTTGCGAGCAACACTAGTGTTGACCACCAGACGAAGGGGCAGCCGACACGCCCCCTCAAAAAAAGCGCTATGGCAGAGCCAGAGATATCCAAAGGCAGCGCTGCATCAGTCCCCCCAAAAAATGTGAGTTCCTGGATTTAAATATCTATATTCAGGATGGCTGTTCGCATACTGCCAACTATTTTAAGGAGGTGGATGCAAACAGATACCTCGACTTTAACAGTTGCCATCTTAAATAATGGAAGAAGAACATTCCATTAGGTCAAATGAAAAGAATCCGAAGGAATTGTTCTTCCACACAAAAATACCTACAACAACTAGAGAACCTGGAGGATCGTTTTAAACAAAAAGGGTATCCCAAACCCCTTATACAAGGAGCACGCCAGAGAGTGGACGAATTAGAACAAAGTGCTTGCTTGAAAAATAATAAACAGGGTAATGCAGAGGGGGGTTATAATGATGAATTTGATTCTGTTTTTCTAACTAGGTATTACACTTCACACACCAATATTTTTTTATTATTTTTTTTAGTATAGGTAATATCACCAGCTCATATTATTGTGTCATGATTACTGGCACCATATGTAGTCCCCCAGTTATTCTTCTTTAGATGTTTTCCGTGTCCTGTGCAGTATCTCTCCCAGAAGTCCACTTGATGGCCCCCGTGGTGGTCTACACCCCGAAGTCATCAATTTTTACTCTAAGAGAGAGTGTGCAGCTGTTTCTGGAGACGGTCAACAATAACCTCTGCATGGTGGAATAATAGGTCACGATGTTTATCAGGATCAGTAGAAGCATCACCCACTCGATGATTATGATGGGGATTTCACGGATCTCGTCCCAGTCTTCATCATTATGGAATAATTCCTTTAATGTTTCATATCCAAAATAGAAAACTACACAGACAAAAGTCAGGCCACAGCAGGTGCATCTACTATGGTGGATGACTTTTTTTGCTCCTGGTAATTTATACATCTGGATGGACTGCCCAAGGTAGTATAAGGCTTCACATGTAATGGAAATTATCGTGCTGACAAAGTGTATCCTGGGATATTCTTCGGGGGACAATACATGCATAACAGCTGTGGAAAAACAGGAGGCCCACACAATGGCCAGCAGGATCCTCTGGATCAGGACCTGATGACCCCTGAACTCTTCAGTATGCATAACCATATACTTATAAATAAGAAAGGTTAGTACCAAAGTGCCAATGGACGTCCCTATAAATCCAATTCTGAATAATATGCTTTCGGGAAAGACATTTCCCACGTCACTGTGAAGGAAAAGAAACCAATGTTATTATGGATATTTCCTCACTCCCAACCCATGAAATAAGAATCATGTGCTTGTTTATCTTACCTGATGCTCATCAGTGGCGAGGCTGCATGGCCGAGGACGACCGTCATGATGTAGCTGGTGGCAAGCCAGGCCGCACACCAAAACGCCAACAGGAGGGGGACGAACCCCAGTCCTTTTAGCTCCATTTCAGACAAGTAGAAGAAGAAGACGCTAATCTCACTATTCTCACTAATCGCACTGGAACTGACTGAAGGCTCGGGCGGCTGTCAGTGGGATGTCAGGCCTCCAGCTGTCTATGACATCACATGTGACATGTCAGAATGACTGCTTGTTTCTTTGAGCTGCCATGATTTAGTATCTGCTATAGACAGAACCTGATGTTTTTACTATGGACCTTACAGACCTCAGAACCCAAGTAATTAGTGCAGGGGCTCCATTTTGATCATCTCATATTTCACATTATTTGAGTTCCAGGGCTCAGATACATTTGCACCCTCTATAGCAGTGGTCTTCAAGCTGTGAACCCCCAACCGCTGCAGAACCACAACTCCCAGCATGCCGAGACAGCAACTTCGCATAAGGAAATAGTCTAATTAAACTTTTCTTATATATAGAATCCCTGAAATCTCCAATCTCTCCTTTTATTGGTTTATGATCTGTGTTACTTATTTGTTAAAAACAATGTTTCTGATTGTCTTCCCCCCACACACTTATGGGCTATCTCTTCAAACGACTTTATTTGACCTAAAGCGTATAATTGATTTACATAAATAAGCCCCTTTTCATCCAAAAGAGTGAATCTTTAATTTTAAGGAATTCTTTAAGTGCTTTATTCGACCATAATGAAGTAAAGTCAAATCTCCATGTGATTTTAAACATTTTTTAAGTTCCTCCCATACTTAATTATCTAGATATGCATGGGTGTAGTGAGTATCCCAGCTTCCAAAATCTCAAAAATATCCTTATAACGACCCATTAGGGTATGTTCACACTACAGTGTGTGAATGGAATCTCCGCTCGCTGAATTCAGTGAGCGAAGATTCAGACTGGCAGCCGGCGGTGGCGGTAGGACCGGGCGGCACTGAGCCGTCACCATTGACAGCTATGCAGTGCTCGCGGACTTCCGTGCAAAGAATGAACATGTTCTTTCTTTGGGCGGAACAATTTCATTGGCGCTGAAATTCCGCAGTGTGAACGGCTCTCGCGGAAACCCATTCACATTAATGTTAAGTTCACACCGCGGAATTCGGCTCTCGGAGTTCCGCCCGTGGAATTCGGCTTGCGGAATTCCGCCCGTGGATTTCCGCGGGAATTCCGTAGTGTGAACATACCCTTAGAGAGAAAAAATAGGACTACATTTTCCCTCCTTCTCATAATAGTCTGCAATTTTAGTGCTAAAAAGTACCTAAAAAAAAAAAAAAAAGTGCCCAACCCCCATCGTGCTCAGCTAACGTTAAAGAAACATATTTCATTCTCGTGCTTTCCTGCCCCAAAGTAGTGAATTTAATAAAGAAATAAGAGCTTGGAACCATTTTTCTGATATCCATACAGTATAGAAACATAGAATGTGTCGGCAGATAAGAACCAATTGGCCCATCTAGTCTGCCCAATAATCTGAATCCTATCAATAGTCCCTGGCCCTATCTTATATGAAGGATAGCCTTATGCCTATCCCATGCATGTTTAAACTCCTTCACTGTATTTGCAGCGACTAGTGTTGCTCACGAATATTCGCAATTCAAATTTTAATCGTGAATATAGCATATTCGCGAATTTGCAAATATTGCAAATATAGCACTATATATTCATAATTACGAATATTCGCTTTTTTTGCGCATATGTGAAAATTTGTGCGCATATGCGCAAATTTGCGAATATTGAGCCCTCCCTTCATTAATGGTATAGAGAACTGTGACTAGTGCATCAACTCTGTGATTTTTTGCCCAATAAAACCAATAGGCTAATTGTGGTCTATGGGGATCTCACTGCATGTAAGATAAGCAGGACCGTCTCGGCAGTACAGTGGGATGGGAAACCGTCACTGGTTCGAGTCCCAGGGTGGACAGTGTTACAGTGTTGTGGTTAAACTTTACTTTCCTGGAAAAGCTGCTGAGTTGCCCATAGCAACCAATCAAATTGCTTCTTTCATTTTTCAGAGGCCTATTCAAAAATGAAAGAAGCGATCTGATTGGTTGCTAAGTATATAGTAAACATTCATATATGTGGTCAATATATAGTATACATTCATATATATGGGGGTAAGTATATAGTATACATTCATATATATGGGGGTCAGTATATAGTATACATTCATATATGGGGGTCAGTATATAGTATACATTCATATATATGGGGGTCAGTATATAGTATACATTCATATATATGGGGGTCAGTATATAGTATACATTCATATATATGGGGGTCAGTATATAGTATACATTCATATGTGTGGTCAGTATATAGTATACATTCATATATATGGGGGTCAGTATATAGTATACATTCATATATATGGGGGTCAGTATATAGTATACATTCATATATATGGGGGTCAGTATATAGTATACATTCATATGTGTGGTCAGTATATAGTAAACATTCATATATATGGGGGTCAGTATATAGTATACATTCATATATATGGGGGTCAGTATATAGTATACATTCATATATATGGGGTCAGTATAAAGTATACATTCATATATATGGGGGTCAGTATATAGTATACATTCATATATGGGGGTTAGTATATAGTATACATTCATATATATGGGGTCAGTATATAGTATACATTCATATATATGTGGTCAGTATATAGTATACATTCATATATATAGGGGTCAGTATATAATATACATTCATATATGGGGGTCAGTATATAGTATACATTCATATATACGGGGGTCAGTATTTAGTATACATTCATATATATGTGGTCAGTATATAATATACATTCATATATATGGGGGTCAGTATATAGTATACATTCATATATATGGGGTTTCAGTATATAATATACATTCATATATATGGGGGTCAGTATATAGTATACATTCATATATATGGGGGTCAGTATATAATATACATTCATATATGGGGGTCAGTATATAGTATACATTCATATATACGGGGGTCAGTATATAGTATACATTCATATATATGTGGTCAGTATATAGTATACATTCATATATATGGGGGTCAGTATATAGCAGTGATTCCCAACCGCGGTGCCGCGGCACACGTGTGTGCCGTTCAGCACTGCCCGTGGTGCCGCTGGATTTTGCCGTGATTTTTTTTATTTTTTACTATTATTTTTTTTTAAATGTCCCGCCCCGGCCTGACGGCGCAGGGGGGAAGGGAAGTCTGCGTGCGCACTGCGCACACAGCGTCCCCCTCTATCTCCTGCGTTTCCTGTGTTCCCCTCCGTCCCCTGCGTCTGCCGCGTGACCCGTGTTCCCCTCCTTCCCCATCTGTTCCCTGTGTCCCCCGCATCCCCCTCCTTCACTCTCCGTCTCCTGTGTCCCCCTCCGTCCCCCTCTCCCTTGCGGCGCAGTGAGCCGGATATGGTGCCCTGGGGCGGAACGAGCTGCACCAGCGCCGTACTCCCGTGCCTCCTGTGGAACTGCAAGCTGTGCGGGCCGGCTTGCTTAAGGTACCGTACCCTTTCCACCCCTCTGTTCACCTTCTCAACCCTGTCTAAATCCCCCCACCGTCACCCAGGTCCACACTCTACCCCTCCCCCCCGACCCCGTCACTCATGTCCACCCCCCCTGTCAGCCACGTCTGCCTTGTTTACCTCCCTGTCCATCTCTATCACCCATGTCCACCCCCCCCTGTCAGCCATATCTGCCTTGTTTACCTCCCTGTCCATCTCTATCACCCATGTAATCCCTCCCTGTCACCCATGTAATCCCTCCATGTCACCCATGTAATCCCCCCCTGTCATCCATGTCCACCCTCCCTGTCACCCATGTCCACCCTCCAGTCACCCATGTGCACCCCCCCAGTCACCCATGTCCACCCCCCAAGTCACCCATGTCCACCCCCCCAGTCACCCATGTCCACCCCCCCTGTCACCCATTTCCACCCTCCCTGTCACCCATTTCCACCCTCCTTGTCACCCATGTCCACCCTCCCTGTCACCCATATCCACCCCCCCAGTCACCCATATCCACCCCCCCAGTCACCCATGTCCACCCCCCCAGTCACCCATGTCCACCCCCCCGTCACCCATGTAATCCCTCCCTGTCACCCATGTAATCCCTCCCTGTCACCCATGTCCACCCCCTCAGTCACCCATGTCCACCCCCTCAGTCACCCATGTAATCCCTCCCTGTCACCCATGTAATCCCTCCCTGTCACCCATATAATCCCTCCCCGTCACCCATGTTATCCCTCCCTGTCACCCATGTCCACCCCCCTGTCACCCATGTCCACCCCCCCTGTCACCCATATCCACCCCCCCTGTCACCCATGTCCACCCCCCCTATCACCCATGTCCACCCCCCCTGTCACCCATGTCCTTCCTCCCTGTCACCCATGTCCACCCTCCCTGTCACCCATGTCCACCCTCCCTGTCACCCATGTCCACCCTCCCTGTCACCCATGTCCACCCTCCCTGTCACCCATGTAATCCCTCCCCCGTCACCCATGTAATCCCTCCCCCGTCACCCATGTAATCCCCCCCGTCACCCATGTCCACCCCCTGTCACCCATGTCCACCCCCACTCTGTCACCCATGTCCACCCTCCTGTTCACCCATCTGTCCCTTTGTTACCCCAGTCCACCCTTCTCTGTCACTCCTGTCCCTCTTTTACCCCCTTGTCCACCCCTCTGACCCCCTGTCTCCCCTCTCCACCCTCCTGTCACCCATGTCCACCCCCTGTCCACCCCTCTGTCACCCCTATGCCCCCGTCACCCATGTTCACTCTTCTACACCCATCTATCACCCTTGTACACCTCTCTACACCCCTCTGACACCCATTTACACTTCTCTACAACCCTCTGTCACCCATGTACACCCATCTGTCACCCATGTACACTCCTCTGTACCCCTCTGCCACCCATGTACACTCCTCTACACACCTGTCACCCATGTACACCCCTCTGTCACCCATGTCCACCCCCCCTGTCACCCATGTCCACCCCCTCAGTCACCCATGTAATCCCTCCCTCAGTCACCCATGTAATCCCTCCCTGTCACCCATGTAATCCCTCCCTGTCACCCATGTAATCCCTCCCTGTCACCCATGTAATCCCTCCCTGTCACCCATGTAATCCCTCCCTGTCACCCATGTAATCCCTCCCTGTCACCCATGTCCAACGCCCCTGTCACCCATGTCCACCCTCCCTGTCACCCATGTCCACCCTCCCTGTCACCCATGTCCACCCTCCCTGTCACCCATGTCCACCCTCCCTGTCACCCATGTAATCCCTCCCCCGTCACCCATGTAATCCCTCCCCCGTCACCCATGTAATCCCTCCCCCGTCACCCATGTAATCCCTCCCCCGTCACCCATGTAATCCTCCCCGTCACCCATGTCCACCCCCCGTCACCCATGTCCACCCCCACTCTGTCACCCATGTCCACCCTCCTGTTCACCCATCTGTCCCTTTGTTACCCCAGTCCACCCCTCTGTCACTCCTGTCCCTCTATTACCCCCTTGTCCACCCCTCTGACCCCCTGTCTCCCCTCTCCACCCTCCTGTCACCCATGTCCACCCCCTGTCCACCCCTCTGTCACCCCTATGCCCCCGTCACCCATGTTCACTCTTCTACACCCATCTATCACCCTTGTACACCTCTCTACACCCCTGTCACCCATTTACACTTCTCTACAACCCTCTGTCACCCATGTACACCCATCTGTCACCCATGTACACTCCTCTATACCCCTCTGTCACCCATGTACACTCCTCTACACCCCTCTGTCACTCATGTACACTCCTCTACACCCCTCTGTCACCCATGTACACTCATAGGCGTGCGCACAGGGTGTGCCGGGTGTGGAGCAAAAGGGGCAGCTGCACCGGGCCCTGTAATTCCTGGGGGCCCAAAAGCAGCTCTCCCCTTTTGCCCCATAAAGCTGATAAAGGCTGGCGGGCCAGGCGTCAGGGGCCCGGCCAAAATGTTAGTAGGAGTGGGCGGGGGGGCGGGTTTGCGCCGCACGCTACCTTTTTATGTTCGCCGCCGCCGTCACTCATTCCCAGGCAGCCAGTACCGCAATGGCTGTCTGGGAGATGGTCACGTGACGTGACGTGTGGTGCAACGTCACGGGCGGCATCATAGAGAAGAGCGGAGCATAGAGAGTCTCCCGCTCCTCTCAGTCCCCACACGGCCGCTTCCAGGATCAAGGCCGCAGCAAGGGACCCACCGCCGGGGGTATCCTCCCCTCACTTGCATAATCTGATAATCCCCTCCCCCGTACGTATCCTGTACTGATCCTGAGTTATATCCTGTATTATTCTAAAGAGCTGTACTCACTATTCTGCTGGTGAGGTCACTATGTACATATATTACATTACTTATCCTGTACTGATCCTGAGTTATATCCTGTAAATCTTTTATTAGAAAAATACAAATCATAACAAAACATAAACCAGCACAACTTTGCCATAACGGAAAACAACAACATGAAATAACATAAACCCAAACTTTACATTTAAATAAAAGAACAAAAATCCTGCCTAACCGGCTAGCCCAGCTTTCCTACTAGAACTAGAAATATTATAACTACACCTTTCATAGCCAAACAACACACTCATAAGAAACATAAATATAGCACTATTTCGCTTTAACTCAAAACACCCAAACTCGGGAAAAATCATACATTACAAATAGAAAACACAACAAGCACTCACACTGCACACCATGTTTTTTTTTTTAAATAATAATAATAATTATAATAATAATAACAACACTATACCACACTCACACATGCACACATATATATCCATATATTAACTACATTTAACCAAGAAACCAAAAATAAATAAATAAATAAATTAAATTCAACTCAAAATACCCAAACTCGGGAAAATATCACAGAAAACACAATACACACATGCTTACACACATCTTTACTACATACTACATATATAAACCAAAGAAAATAAATCCACAACGGGATACTAAAGAAACATTACTACAAAAACAAAACTGGTTCGACTGCCATGTCTATCTCTACTATAAATACTATATACTTAAAAAAAAAAAAAAAAAAATTTTTTTTTATAACATAACATTATACATACTATATACATAACTAACTATATACACTACTATGTACAATACTATACACAAACTATATACACCTGTAAATAAACATAAAACACACCTACAAATATAAAAGAACATTCTACAGTAAACTGACCCTTCACCCACACCACCCGCCCTCCTGTACATGGGTCAGAGTTTTTTCCATACAGTTCATAGTCCTCAATGTCCAGTCCACAACTGACCCATGCCAGGTCCACCAAAAGAAAAGACCACCACCACCCACAAATATACCCTCCCAACCTAGAACTCCTCCCAACCAACTTAACCATTACCAGCTTTAACATACATAAGCAAACAATACAACCCACTTTAGGCCCAAGTTCGGTGCCTGTAAGCCCTTCATAACCATAGCATCTGAAAACAAAACAAAAAGCTAGGGTGCACATGCATTAGCCCACCACCAGGAAGAAGGAAGGCAATCCTGATACATACAAAATGTATATTCTTTCCCTAACTGCACCCTACCTCTCACCCTACCATTATCCCTAAAGATAAACTGACCCTAGTTGACTCCAGCCGATGGAAGCGCCCACCCGGTTGTAGACCCTTATATTAAAGGGACAATGAAGCAGGAAATGGTCCATGCTTTCCAGCATGTCCCCGCACTCTTCTCGGGGACATCCCCGGTCATCAGATCTCCTGCACTTCAAATTGTCCCTCACATATAGCTTCCCCTGAAAGCAGCGCCAGGCCAAGTCCCAAAACTTCTGGGGGATCCTTTTCATATTTAAGAGATACAACCCCACCCTCAGATCCCGACCTGTGCAGTCCCTGAGCGCCAGAGGCTTCTGGAAGTGGGTCAACAGAACCCGTTTGTCAAGGAACTGCCTTGACTGGGTCCTGATCTCCCACACTCCCAGACCCCACCGACGTATCGCCTTCAGAGTCGGGGTAGCGTAAGCCGGAAGATGCCCATGGGGCGTACGGAGGTCCTTCACTTGCCCTCCTGTCTCCCATTCCTGGAAGAAAGGCCGAAACCATTCCCTGCAGGAGAGTACCCACGGAGGAGCCCTCTCTGACCAGAGGTTTGAAATGTTAGCTTTCAAGAAGGTGTTTGTTAAGAACACCACAGGGTTTACCATAGATAAACCCCCTAGTCTCCTTGTGCGGTACGGAACCTCTCTCTTGACTAGGTTCATCCTGTTCCCCCATAACAGTTGGAAAAACAGGCTGTAGATCCTAGTGTAGTAGGCATCTGGCAAGATACATACACTGCCAAGATAGATAAACAAGGGGAGCAGGATACGATTTGATCAGGTGTACCCTTTCCCTGAGGGTCATAGACCAACCCTTCCACTGATCCACCCTATGAGTGGCATCCTGTAGCTTACCATCCCAGTTTTTGGTGGGATAATCATCCTGGCCGAATGTGATGCCCTGAATTTTTGCTGAGTCTTGGGGCCCTGGGAGGGTGTCCGGGAGATCAAAAGTGGGATCTCCCCCTCCCAGCCAGAGACTTTCACACTTATCCCGGTTGATCTTAGACCCGGATGCCTCCGAGTAGCGTTCCACCTCCGACATCACCACATCGACCTCCTCTCTCGAGGAAACGAAAATGGTGACATCATCAGCGTACGCCACCACTCTCTGGGCGACATCCAGTTCCGCCAGACTCATCCCGACTCCCGCCAACGGCCCACAATCTACCCTCCGGACGTAGGGATCAATTGCGAACACGTATAAAAGCGGGCTCAAAGGACAACCCTGACGGACTCCGGACCCCACCTCAAAAGAGCGGCCAGACCACCCGTTCACCAGCGGGAAACTCTCTGCCCCTGCATATAAGGTCTTAAGCCAAAGCCAATTAATAAAAGCACACGGTAAGCCATATCTCAGGAGGACGGACCAGAGGTACTCGTGGTTCACCCGATCAAATGCTTTGGCCTGATCCAGGGACAGCAAGTACCCCTTCCAGAGACCTGCACTACTCCGCTCCACTGCCTCCCGGACACCGAGAACAGCACTTAAGGTGCTTTGGCCTGGAACAGAGCAGTGCTGGGCCCCCGAAAGGAGCCGGGGTGCAAACTTCACCAGCCGATTAAACAGTATCTCTGCCAGAAGCTTCCTGTCCGTATTGAGAAGAGCTATGGGCCTCCAATTCTCAATATGGCTGGGATCTTTACCCTTTGAGAGAAGAATCAGGGCTGACCTCCTCATTGACTTCGGCAGAGTGCCCGAGGAGAGACACTCATTGAATACCTCAGTCAAGAGGGGAGCTAAAGACTCCTTAAAGGTCTTGTACCACTCGGATGTTAAGCCATCCGGACCTGGTGACTTTTTGGGGGCAAGCCCCTCAATCGCCAGTCTCACTTCCTCTTCCCTGATTTTTTTTGCCAAAACATCAAGAGAGGGGTCTACCCCTGGCTCAGGAATGGTTTCAGCCAGGAAAGCCGACATCCCGTCTCGATCTAGATCCTTCCTTCCCAAGAGATGCGAGTAGAAGGATCTGACGACCTCCAAGATCCCTGATCTGGACCGATTCAGAGATCCTGTACTATCAATCAGTCCTGAAATGACTTTACTACTCACTGACATCTTACAGTTTCTGTAAGGGTCGGGCGAGCGGTACTTCCCGAAATCCCTCTCAAAAACCAAAGATGCGTGCCTATCGTACTGACACCTCATCAGCAAGGACTTCACTCTGGAGATATCCTCCCGGCTACCTCCAGTCGAGACGAGAAGCTCGAGTTTCCTCCTCAGTCCCTGATACAGGCGATACCTATTCAGGGACCTGAGGCTCGAGAGCTGGCGGAAGAACCCCGCAACCCGCTTCTTGAATATCTCCCACCACTCTGACTTACTACTACATAGGCCCAGTAAAGGTACCTGACTCTGAAGAAAATCCTCAAAGGACTGTCTTACCTCTGCTTCCTCCAGGAGGGACGAATTCAGCTTCCAATAACCTTTACCCATCCGAGGGGTCTCTGAAACATTCAGGGAAAACAAAATCATACAGTGATCGGAGAACTCCACCTCAACCACGGACACTGCAGAAGAGACAGCTTCCTCCTTCAAATAAAACCTGTCTATTCTAGACCTGCAGCTACCTCGATGATAGGTGAAACCCGCGTGGCCTGAGGGGCTCCGGATGTGGGCGTCCTCTAGGCGAGCTACCCTAACTATGCTATTGAGAGCTATGCTATCATAAGCCAACCGATCATTGGAGCCTCTCCTATCTTGGGACCTTTTGACAGTATTGAAATCCCCTCCAAAGATCACCTGTCGGCTTGTAAAAAGAAAGGGCTTAATCCTCATAAAGAGATCTTTGCGGCCCCACTTGGTTTGTGGGGCGTAGATGTTAATAAGCCGGAGCTCTTGCCCCTTCATGAGGACATCTAAGATCAGGCACCTCCCCATTTCTAACTCAATAACCCGTCTGCATTCAACAGGAGCGGTAAAAAGGACCGCCACCCCACTATACGGCTCAGCCGCAAGAGACCAGTGGGAGGGGCCACGCCTCCACTCTCTCCTGGCTTTTACCAGAGAGGCAAGATCTGACAACCTGGTCTCCTGCAGATACAAAATATCGGCTTCAACACGGCCGAGAAAATCAAAGGCTGCGAATCTAGCCGTATCAGACTTTGACACTGGCATCTATTAACTGTGCCAGTATAATGGGGTGAGTGCCGCCATCATGGGTGATTGAGATAGACGGCCCTAACCCCCTCATTTTTGTTTCTTCTTTACCCCCTCATCCCCAGATGAGGAGGCTTCCTTGTCTTTGGACCGTTTTTTTGATTCTGACTGGTCCATTTTATAATCCCCATCTCCGCCTGGCTCCGATTTGGCCCCATCCCCTGCGGAAATTGCCCCATCAGGACAGGGCCCAGTTCCCCCTGGAGGCTCCCCCACTTCAGGCACCCCATCCCTGACCCCCCCCCCTTCAAGGAGGGGGAGGAGATGTCTTCAAGGACAGAGTACCGGTTAGACAGATCAATCAGAGGGGGGGCAGGTAAGCTTCCGCTTGGGACCTGGTCCGCAGCACGGGGACTAGAGGGCTCCGACCTCTTCTTTCTCCCTTTACTGCCCTTCTTTTTTGGCCTCTCTTCACCCTCCTCATCCACACTTTCACAGTGGGAGGAATCGGAAAGATCGGCCTTGCTGCCCTCTTCTTTACAGATTCTCCCCATTTCCTCTTCCAGCACATTCTCCCCCAGGGTCTCAGCAGTTTCAGGACTAACCTCAGGAGCAGGGCCAGAAGCTACCCCTGCCACATGGGAACTCTCCAGTTCCCTGCTCCTTCTCCGATTAGCCTCCCGCCTCAGCCTGGCGGGACTTTTCCTCTTCACTGACCCTGTTGCACCTTCACCCGCACCCGTGCCCTCCCCAGCTGAGGCAACGTTACTGCTCTCCCCAGCCAAGGTGACCGTCGCACGGGCAAAGGCGCTAGGACAACGGCTGAAAGGGTGTCCTAAGACACCACACAGATGACACCTGATCTGCCTACAGGATGCGGCAAGATGACCTACCCCACCGCACAGTGCACAGACCTGCACGGTACAGGCTGCGCTAAAGTGAGTGGGGCTGCCACACCTGTGACAGACCTTGGGCTGCCCCTGGTAGAAAACTTGGATTCTGTCTCTCCCAAGAAAAGCAGCTGATGGGATGTGGGCAACAGTGCTCCCCGAACGCTTCAGTTTGACGGAAAACGTCCAGGCCCCAGACCAGATCCCATGTTCGTCATAGTTCTTTTTTGGCATGTCCGTCACATCCCCATATCGGCTAAGCCAGGTCATAATGTCATAGCAAGATAGTGACTCGTTACGTGTCAAAACGGTCACTTTCTTGGCCAGATTCTGACGGGATATCGCCTTTACGGCGAAATCCCGCCAGCCGGGCTCGCTTTTCACCACCTCATAATTCGACCAGAAAAGTTCCAGACCCTCTGGCCGAACAAAGCTGATGTCAAACTCGGAAGTACCATAGGGGTGGATCAGGGCAAAGATGTCACTTGCCCTGAATTCCATCCGGAGGAGGAGCTCAACCACCTTACCCCGAGGCGGACGCGCATCTTCGCCCCTCCACACTAAACGGACCACATTCCTACGGCCACTTTCCTGGCCGGATGTCGGGAGGGACCAGACCACCTCCCCGTTTTGTTCTCGGAAGGCGCCTAAGCCATGTCTTTCTATCCAAAAAGACAGGTCAACCTCACCCCTCCCCTCTACATGGATTGACCTGTCTCCCCTACGTAGAGCCTCCAGGAGGCGCTGTTGCAAGTGACCCCCAGAGCCAGACGGAGATGGGGATCCCCCTGATCCCCCGGCAGTGACGCTGGCATAGCTTCTCTGAGAAGCAGCCACTACCGGGGGGGCAGTCGAACCAGGAACTGACCCAGAGGCCAAACCTGGACCCTTATTCTTAACAGCCATAACACCTCTCTCTGTCATTCCACTACCACTCCTCACCTGTATTTCACTAGCACCCCTCTCTTGGACTACACTTGCACCCCTCTCTTGCACTCCTCTTGCACCCCTCTCTTGCACACTACTTGCACCCCTCTCTTGCACACTACTTGCACCCCCCTCATCAACACTGCTACCACAACTCCTCCCATGCACACCACTATAACTCACATTCTGCACATTTTTATTCACATTTTTCCTTTCACTTTCACTCTTGCGTTCACTCTCCCTTGGAGTGTTACAGACTGGGCTGGCTGGGTCTTTTGCTTCATGTTTAAGGGTTGCCGGTTTCAGGATTGGTGCTGCATAGTTCTTTCTTCCTGTGTCTTTGGGTGCAGACACAGGCTCCGCCTCTGAAATGGGTGGCCACTCCCCCTCACAAAAAGACTGTCCCTCCGGACTAACTCCCGCTACAGCTGATGTGCAGGGAACCTCCCACTTTATAGCGGAGTGCCCCCTGGCGCCAGAACCAGTATCAACCACGCCACCTAGGGGACCGCCCCCTGAACCAACAAGGTCCAGCGCCCGGACACTCCCCCCCCCCCCTCACAGGAGAGTGCCCTGCGGTGCCAGGACCTGTACCGCCCACTTCAACCAGGGGACCGCCCCCCGAACGGGTGAATCTGCCGCCATTTTCCGGTGCCTGGACACCCTCCCCCCTCACAGGAGGGTGCCCTTTTTTTTCTATAGCACCCGCGGCCATTTTGGGTGCGCTACTGTATCCCCCATGCTGGCCCCGCTCCACTACAGAAACGGGGTCTGGCAGATTGGGGGACCCAGCACCCTTTTCAGCCGACCCAGACTGCTGGAAGGGAGAAAAGACAAACTTAACTCCTTGTGTCTTCTTCCTCTTCTTGCCCTTTCCTTTCTTCTTCTTCTTTCCCTTCTCCTCTGGGCCCAAATCATCCCCGAAGGAAAAGTTTTCCAGACGGGTGGGGGACTCCTGCATAACAATTGCCCGCAGGAGACCCCCATCTGCCAAGCCGCTTCCATCACTGCAGTCACTGCCGTCATCATCATCATCATCCTCCTCACTGGAGGGAGGTAAGGCCACCTGAGCCGGGTTTACATAGTCCTCACTGAGGGTAAGTGGGGGGTCTGGGGTAACAGTAGTGGTGGTACACACAGGTCCAGTATCCATATCCCCCTCACTCTAATCCCCCTCCTCACCTCCCTCCATCTCTTCCTCCTCACTCTGGCAGTCATCTTGGTTACTCACTTGTCCTGAGACCTTCATGCTGGAGAAACGATCCTTGTTCACAAGTCTCTCGCTGAGTATACCACCTCCCTCCACAATGTCCGATCTCAGCCTCACAATCTCATCCACCTGTTTCTTCAGAGCTCTCACCTTGGTGGAAAATGCTGCCCTCTTGGTCTTTGCTGCATTGTTTGCTTGGTAGCTGGAGGGGCAAGCTGTGCATAACTAGCTTGCCCCCTGACTGGTGAGCAGTTAAGGGGTTAAGAAATATACAGGCAATGTTTTTTAGCCCCCTCCCCCGCCTGTAAAAACTTGTTGCTAACTATAGTGGTATGTCCCATGGGTGGGGGGGAAGGAGTGCACCAATCAGGGGTCTAATAGTTTCCCGGGCTTTCAGGGGCCCTCCCCTGGGTATTTATAGCTGTGGTGCCTCCCTTTCCCCCTCAATCTGCCCAGGACCCGGAGTTTTGACTGCTGGCTGGTATGTGTCTGCCCCTTATTTGTGGCCTGGATGGAGCAGATGGGTGAGGGCTGGCATGCTCCCTTGTGGCTGAGCTGGCCTCCCCTCCTGTTGCACCCTTGGCGGGTTCAGGAGGCTGGCGGACCTCTTATCAGTCCTGCCCTCCTTTCCCACTGTAATCCCTTTGAGCCCTGTCCCGTTCTTTTGCCCTCTCCCCTGCCTGTACTTTGATCCCTCTCTCCTGGGTGCTCCTGGAGCAGGCTCTGATTACCTACTTGCCCCGTCCGTCTCTTTTTTCCCCCCTGTTGCGGTCCCCTTCGTCTGCCTCCCCCCCCCTGTTGCGGTCCTTACCATAACCCCCCCTCCCGCCTGTTTGTCCCCTCCGCTCTGGAGGTGGCGGCCCCTGGGTGGCTGCTGCTGTTTTAACCCCCTTTAACGTTTGCGCAAATGGACGTTTATTAACGTCCATTTGCGCGTCCCCAGCTATAATCCGCGCTCACATAGTGAGCGCGCATTATAGCTGTTGGGTCCCAGTTGCTATTAGCGACCAGGACCCCTGATAATGCCGGACATCGCCGATCTGGCAGATGTCCGGCATCACCTTTTCAGACGCGGCGATCAAAGTCATCGCCGCGTCTGAAAATGTAATTGAACGCATCCCGGCTGCTCAGCGGGCTGATTGGGACCATCGCGATAAAATCGCGATGTCCCGATCAGCTGGGACGCAGCAGGAGGGTCACTCACCTGCCTCCTGCGCGTCCGCTCCTCAATTGATTGCTCCAAGCCTGAAATTCAGGCTTGAGCAATCAATCATTGATAACACCGATCATTGCCATGTTACTACATGGCAAGTGATCGGTGTCAGGTTCAGTGTGTGCAGTGTTATAGCTCCTAGGGGAGCTATAGCATTGCAAAAAAAAAAAAAAAACTGTTGAAGTATTTGAATAGTTAAGTTAATAAAGATCTTTTAACCCTTGCAATTTTACACGTTTGATCACCCCCCTTTTCCACATCATAAAATAAAATAAAAAATAAAAATTAATAATAAAAAAAAAAAAGAAAAGAAAAGAAAAATACCATAATAGTAATGATAAAAAATTAAAATCTATAAATAAAATAATAATACATAAAATACTGTATATTACAACAACATACACGTGTGGTATCGCCACGTGCCTACATGTCCGTAGTATAAAAAAATAAATAAATTAATTAATAAATATAGTCATTTAAGGCGCTCCGTCTATGGCGTACGTGTATAATATAAAAAAAAAAAAAAAAAACATTACAAATTTATTAATTAATGAATAAAATACATAAATAAGTAATATTACTTGAATAAATAAATTTCACAGTCCAAAATAGCGTATTTTTGACCCCTTTTTATACCGTAAATATGAAAAACAGCGATCTCAAACTCTGATCGAAACGACAATGGTACTGCGGACAGCTTCAGATCACAACGCCAACTATATGAGCACTCATACCGTCCCCACTCCATTGCCCGGCTCCTTACCCCCACCACACTAGCACTCCCCCCCTGCCCACTGCTGCTGCTGCCCCTCCCCCTTTTTCCTCGTGCTCTTCCAGTGCTCCCCATGGTTCTTGCATCCATTGCGCCCCCCCCACGCCTCCCCATCACCTCTCTGCCCCGAGTTCCCAACCCCCCCCCTTCCCCCACTGCTGCCACTGCTGTCCTCCTTCCTCCTGCCTCTCCAATGCCCCCCGTGGAGGGGTAGGGAGTGCTCCCCTGATTTCGTGTTGCTCTTCCCCCCTCTGGGGCCGGATGGGGGCATAGACGTATTTGTCGCCGCTCTCGCTCTGGTCCTGGGGGGCGGCACAGGCGGTGTTTTTTGGGCCTTCTGTTCACCTGCGGGGAGTAGGTGTTTCGGTTCTTCCCGCAGGGTTCTCCCTCGGAGTCCTCTACTGCTGTTTTCCCGGCGTGGTTTCCGGCGCCGTTCCGTGCGGCGGCCGAGTGCCCGCGACCCGGCGGTCTCCAGCGTGCCTTGTCCCACGCCTGCGGCGGTGGTGAAGTGGTTCCTCCCTCTGTTGTGCTTCTCCATTTTCTGGAATTGGTGAGTCTTCTGATGTGGGGCTTTGCCCCTTCCCTGGTTTGTGTGCTTATTGCTACGTCTGTGTAGTGTTCGTCCTTTTGTTCCCGTGTGTTTGTTGAGTTTGGGTCTCGGATATGGGTGTATATCTGTGTTGGTCTCTGGTTGTGAGTTGGGTACGTCTCTTCTTGACGGGGTGCTTTGGTAGGGTATCATTTTCTGCGGTGCGCGCTTGGGTGTGTGGTCTTTTGGCCTTACGCTCTAGGTGGCCGGGGTTTTGCTGACTTAGCTCCCGTAGGCATGTTCCTTTTCCTGAATCGGTGGCTGCCACCCAGTCACGGTTTTGTTTCTTTGGGTTTTCTCCCCCTTTGTTTGGTTTATCTCTCCATCTTAAGTTGTAGTCTCTCTCCGCTGCTCCATTGTCCTAGTATATTTGTCTGCTGTTTTTTCCTGTTTCGCCCAATCTCATGTAGGCATGGGACTCCTGTATGTCGTGCTGGGTGCTTTGGCTGATGTGGCGGAGGGTAGGTTTCGCTTGAGTCTCTGGGGGTAGGTTTTGCTTGTGTCTCCGTTTGTCTTGCCTGTGTGGTTTCTTCTGTTCGTGGTGGTATTCCGGAGGGTGATTCTCCTGTGCTCTACACTTGTTGGGGTGTGGTTTGTTGCTGCAAGGCTGACATGCAAATTTGTGAAGCGTCCATATTTTGTGCTCGCTTCGGCAGCATGTATGTTAAAATTGGAACGATTTTGAGGAGATTAGCATGTCTTCCGCATGCCTTGTTGGCCTTGGTTTGCTGCTTTCCTATGGTCAGGGAGTAATTGCGTTTTCTCTGTTTTGGTTTCTTCAGGGCTCGCTATGTGCCCCGGTTCCGGTCCTTGCTGGTTTACTGAATGTTCCACGTGGAATGTGGTTCAGGGCGGAGTTTTTTCCTGCAGGTTGTCTCTGGCCGCCGAGGGTGTGTGGTATCTGTGCCCCCGCATATGTGCCCCTGGTGCACTAAGGGCTGACGTTCCGGTTGGTTGGGTTTTTTTCAGGCGTGATGCAGTGGACAGGCCTGCTTTCAGTCCCCCGTTGCAGCTCATGGAGAGCTCGCTCTGTTCCCGGGTGTGGCTGGTTTGGTTGGTTGTTGGTGTGGTGTTTTGGTTTTCCAGTGGTGCTGCAGGGTGGTTTACTACTGGGTGTCTTGGTAGTCAGTGGGTTTCTGCCATGCTTGGGTTTTTTGTTTGTGCTTTTTCCTTTGGTGTTGGTTGTGGGACTTTGGGTGCTTGCTTCAGCAGTTCATGTTCTAGGATTGTAACGGTACTGTGTGGGTTGGCGTGGCCCCTGTGCTTGATTGCGCTATAATTTGGTGATGCTTTTCTTTTTTGGGTGTGATTTGAGTGATCGGGGGCGTTTTGTCGGTCTGACATTTGGGGCGTTGTCACTGTTATTATTTCTTTCTTTCGGCTTTCTTCCTGCGCTCGGCTTGTTGCACCTAGTGCTTCGCTGTTTGGAGATAAGGTTTATTTTGCGGCTGTACTCCCTGGGGTCGGTATTGGGTGTTGACGCTTTGTCCCGTTCTCTGGCAGTGGTTCCGGAGGTTGCTCCCTCGGGTGGAGTCGGAAGGTTTGCTCATGTGGCTGTGGAATGGGAGACCACCTCGGGTTCGGGTCCCGGGGTAGGACTGAGTGATACAGTTGTGGTTAAATTTTCGGCCTGTGGGTCATCGTGGAGATTGGTGTATTTCTTGGTCCGCTTTAGTGGCTCCTGCGACTTGGTCGCACTCACGGTGAGGCGCTTGCGAGTAGTTGGGGTTGGTGTGGAGGCCGGGATGTCTACAGTCAAGGAGGGTCCCGAAGGTTCCAAGTGTGTCTGTGGATAGGGGTTTTGTTTTTTGTACCTACAAGGTTCTGCTGTTTGACTTCCTATTTCGTTTTGATAGGCTGTGATAAAATAAGTTAACTGCTGTGTCTCCTATCCAAGGACGTTCGAGATTTGGGCTGTATTCTGCATGTATCCAATTAACATTCTTAGTATGTGACGCTGGGTATCTTCACCTGTTCATGTGAATCACCTACTACTCAGTGCAAAAAAAAAAAAAAAAAAAAAAGGGTGCTTTCCCACTGTGCTGCGATCCAGTGGGGTGAGGTTGCCGCATGACGGGGGGTGATTTTTCTTTTCTGCTTTGCGGTTGGTGGGATGTTGGTGTATACCTAGGGGCTGGGCCCGTGAGCGGGTGGCCTTGCTGTCGGCGACCATTTTTTCCTATCAGTTTTTGGGTCGCTTGGTGGCGGCTGTGGGTCGGATTTTTGGTTGTCGCTTTTGCGTCGTTTTTTCTGATCCGAGGTTTTGCGCTGGCTTTTTTCGGGGCTAGGTGGATGGGGCACTTTCTTTCTCCTCGTCTCCTTCCATGACACTTGGGTGTCTGATGTGTTTTTTGGGTGCCTATTTTGTGCGTTTTCAGGTCCGTCGGTCCGAGATTGCTTAGGCGATCTGGGACACACAGCTTGTGCTGCATGAGGGTCCACGAATGACTGTTTTTTCCTGTTGTCGTCCTATTGTTGATTGGACTGCGGTGGGGGCCTCCCCCCCCACCTCTTTTTCTTTTATGCTCCCCGCCCTCGATTGTCTGTTTTGGGTTTTGGCTTCTCTTTGTAGGAGGGGGTGTTGTGAGTTTGGGATTCGCTCTCTTTTTGTGTCGGTGTCGGCGGAGAGGGCTCAGTTTCCGGAGAGGGTAGCGCAGCGCGTGGGGCGCGGGCGATCTGCTTGTTGCGTTGCTATTTTCGCCCAGTTTGATGTTTCCCACATGTGTTTTTGTTTTGCGAGCGGCTTTCCGCAAGGTGGTGCGAGTGCTGCGGCACTCTTCGGTGTATGGGCGAGAAATGAGAAATGAGTTCACACAAGAGTTAGTGAATACCAAAAAAATAAAAATTACAAAAAATAAAATAAAATGCAAAAACATAGGACCTGGCGGCAGGTACCTCGGATTTCCTGGAGAGGTTATGTGTTGGGAGAATTTCCTGGAGAGGAAATGTGTTGGGCGACTTTCCTGGAGAGGAAATGTGTTGGGCGACTTTCCTGGAGAGGAAATGTGTTGGGTGTGTTCGGGGGGCTGAGTTGGCCCCAGGTGTTGGCTATCCAGTATCTCTTGGGTGGACGGTGAAGACGGTGAAAGCGGGGTCAACCCGGGGTAGACCTCCACACAGGACAGTGTGGCAGCACCTCTTGGGTTGGCAAGAAGCCAATCGGTGTCTTTGTTACAGTTAAATTGTTATTTATATAAGTAATTTTATAAATAAAGCTGTGGCCGATCCCCACCCACGGAAAAGTTGAATTGTTGTTGTGTCAGTTATTATTTAATTAATTATTGTAGTAAGGGGGAGGGGTAGTTATAGCCAGCTCGGAGCTAATTGGGTCTCAACAGTCTGGAGGGGCAAGCTGTGCATAACTAGCTTGCCCCCTGACTGGTGAGCAGTTAAGGGGTTAAGAAATATACAGGCAATGTTTTTTAGCCCCCTCCCCCGCCTGTAAAAACTTGTTGCTAACTATAGTGGTATGTCCCATGGGTGGGGGGGAAGGAGTGCACCAATCAGGGGTCTAATAGTTTCCCGGGCTTTCAAAGGCCCTCCCCTGGGTATTTATAGCTGTGGTGCCTCCCTTCCCCCCTCAATCTGCCCAGGACCCGGAGTTTTGCCCTCCCTCCCTCCCTTTTTGTATCTCTGTTTATTGTAAGTCACAGCTTGGCGGTAAGAAGACGGTGAAAGCGGGGTCAACCCGGGGTAGACCTCCACACAGGATAGTGTGGCAGCACCTCTCGGGTTGGCAAGAAGCCAATCGGTGTCTTTGTTACAGTTAAATTGTTATTTATATAAGTAATTTTATAAATAAAGCTGTGGCCGATCCCCACCCACGGAAAAGTTGAATTGTTGTTGTGTCAGTTATTATTTAATTAATTATTGTAGTAAGGGGGAGGGGTAGTTATAGCCTGCTCGGAGCTAATTGGGTCTCAACAGTCTTGCAAACTTCAGCTCCTCTCTGAGGCCTCTTAGTTGTTTTCCGAGCTGTTCATACTGAGCCATCTTGGCCTGGATTTTGGACCCAAAGCTGGCCAGGGATTCTTTGGGCCCCTTTACCCCCCATTGCTGGGGTTCTGAGGAAACAGGCTGGATATGGGGATATGATAAACGTATATAAGTATATTAATGGCCCATACAAAAAATATGGAGAAAAACTGTTCCAGGTTAAACCCCCCCAAAGGACGAGGGGGCACTCCCTCCGTCTGGAAAAGAAAAGGTTTAGTCTAAAGGGGCGGCACGCCTTCTTTACCGTGAGGACTGTGAATTTATGGAACGGTCTACCTCAGGAACTGGTCACAGCAGGAACAATTAACAGCTTTAAAACAGGGTTAGATACATTCCTGGAACAAAATAACATTAAAGCTTATGCAGAATTATAAAACTACATCCCTTTCCCTTATCCCCTTACATCCTTCCCTTCAATCCCCTGGTTGGACTTGATGGACGTATGTCTTTTTTCAACCATACTAACTATGTAACTTTGTAACTATGTAACTATGATGCAGACTTTCCACTCCGCTGCCTGGATGAGCTTCTGCTGGAAGCTTTGCAGCTCCCAGCTGAGGTCGGGGAGGGGGCCCCACATGGCTGTGGACCCTGGTGGATCTCCTCACCCCATCCTGACTACTGGCTGTTGCATTTTCCTTTGCACACCCCGCCAGCCGAGAACGGGGGGGGGGGGTGCAAGATGAAGCCCCAGCTTCCCGGGGCTCCATAGCAGGAAAACCTACCCAGGTGTCTGCCACACACCTGGGGAGGGGTGGAAGAAAATCACTGCTTCTCTGGGAAACTCTGGAGCTCAGCAGAACACACCTTCTCTCCAGAGCTGTACTCACTATTCTGCTGGTGAGGTCACTGTGTACATACATTACATTACTGATCCTGTACTGATCCCGAGTGTGTGTGGGATGGGGGTGGGGGACCGGGGGGCCCCCCAAAAAAATTGCTTGCCCAGGGTCCAATCAAAATTAAAGACAGCCCTGTCCATTATACATACACTGTACAGCAATCATACATCCATTATACATACACTGTGTCTGTGACTGTACAACAATCATACATCCAATCCATTATTAATGGATTGGATGTATGATTGCTGTACAGTCACAGTGTATGTATAATGGAGGTATGATTGCTGTACAGTGTATGTATAATAGAGGTATGCTTGCTGTACAGTGTATGTATAATGGAGGTATGATTGCTATACAGTGTATGTATAATGGAGGTATGCTTGCTGTACAGTGTATGTATAATGGAGGTATGCTTGCTGTACAGTGTATGTATAATGGAGGTATGCTTGCTGTATAGTGTATGTATAATGGATGTATGATTGCTGTACAGTGTATGTATAATGGATGTATGATTGCTGTACAGTGTATGTATAATGGAGGTATGATTGCTGTACAGTGTATGTATAATGAATGTATGATTTCTGTACAGTGTATGTATAATGGAGGTATGATTGCTGTACAGTGTATGTATAATGGAGGTATGATTGCTGTACAGTGTATGTATACTGAATGTATGATTGCTGTACAGTCACAGTGTATGTATAATGGATGTATGATTGCTGTACAGTCACAGTGTATTTATAATGGATGTATGATTGCTGTACAGTGTATGTATAATGGAGGTATGATTGCTGTACAGTGTATGTATAATGGAGGTATGATTGCTGTACAGTGTATGTATAATGGAGGTATGATTGCTGTACAGTGTATGTATAATGGAGCCTCCAATCTAAAAAAAAAGCCTCCAATCCCCAAAAAAGTTTTAATAAAGTTTTTCATTTTGTTTGTATTGATATTTATATGAGTGTAGGTCTGTTTATGTATGTGTGCATGCAAGCAAGAGGGGCTGAAACGTCGCACTGTTTGACATGTGGAATAAATAGTTATTTTTTGGATATTTGGAGTGCCGCACCATTTTTGAAGTTATCAATTGGCTGTGATCGAGCCTGAGGAGCTGGCACCCGCCTACTGTGGTAAAGTAGTGCTGCATTTTTTTCGACATTTATATATATATATATATATATATCTATATAAACACACACACGCGTGTGCGGCATGAGTTTGTGCTTTAGGGTGCACACTCCTCTACACCCCTCTGTCACCCATGTACACTCCTCTATACCCCTCTGTCACCCATGTACACTCCTCTACACCCCTCTGTCACCCATGTACACTCCTCTACACCCCTCTGTCACCCATGTACACTCCTCTACACCCCTCTGTCACCCATGTACACCCATCTGTCACCCATGTACACTCCTCTACACCCCTCTGTCACCCATGTACACCCATCTGTCACTCATGTACACTCCTCTAAACCCCTCTGTACACTCCTCTACAGGCTGAAGGTTTATATAAAAAAGATGGCTCCGGGGGGGCGGGGGCTCGGGCCCCTTACTGGTGAACTAGCTGTACCCCCTGATAGCCATGAGAGCTGCTAGTGACCTACTGCTGCTAGGGGGGGCACAAGGGGGGGCCAATTATGATGTAGGGGGGGCCGTGGCCCCCTCTGCCCCCCCCCCCCCTAGAGACGCCACTGAGAAGACCTGCTGTTACTACTTTGTAAGAGAGGGCACTTTGGTTTTCTTTTATTGCAATTTAAGTTGTTAGTTAATGAAAAATAATAAATATTGTTTTATATATAACTACAGTTAAGGGGAATGTTTTATCAGTTATTCTGCCTAAACATCGGGCAGCATAAAACTGGTGCAGACATCACGATCCCAGGACACCAGGAAAAACACTGAGACACTCGGTCATTCAGAGTCATCTTAGATTGAAAATCCTGCTGAAACCCCGGAAATGAGTCCCTGGGGCTGGTCCCAGCGGGGCGGGTGACGCATCTCTCCCTATGCCAATGGTCTCCAAACTGTGGACCTCCAGCTGTTGCTTAACTAAAACTCCCAGCAAAACTACAACTCCCAGCATGCCCAGACCATTTTTGGAACAACTAGCAGTCCACAGTTTGTAGCCCTAGTCCCTATACAGTTACATTCCTGGCTTCTGCACTACTACTGGAATTGTGTTCCTGGTATCTGGCACTTCCGGGTCAGGTGACGTCATATAACTAGCCATCCAATCAGAGGCTGAGGCTGGACATTGCTTCGGCCCATAACTGAATGAGCAGCTGTGTAACGTCACCTAACCCAGAAGCGCTGGACACTGGGAACTGAATTTCGTGATTCTGGCGGTAGCGCAAGAGCAAGGAAGAGAGGGTTTTTTTATACTGTCTTCCCCAAGCGTTAATACCACATTTCTGCCACAACATAGCTTTCTTATGGAGGCCTGGCAAATCAAATGTCAGGCTTCCCTGTCCCTTCCCTGCTGCCGGCGGCTGCCACAATGACACAATGCTGTGGGGCTGGTATGATCATTTTTTCAGGGTTGGTTTTTAGCCCCAGTTCTGCCCTGGGTGGAGAGAGATATATCTAGCTAAGGCTGCATTCACACCACAATTGTTACAAACCGGATCTGGCTGGGAGATGTGAAAACCAGGCGCTCCCGTATCTCAGCCGGACCCGGACCACATCTCGTTTGAAGGAGCCGACCGGAGTCAGATAATGACTCCAGTCGGCTCAGTTTTGCCCCGTATCCAGATTTGTGACCGTACTTAAAACTGTAGTATACCACGGTTTTAAGTCTGGTCACAAAACCGGATATGGGGCAAAAATAAGCCGGAGTCACTATTTGACTCCGGTCGGCTCATTCAAATGAGATGAGATGGGGGCCGGGTCCGGCTGAGATACGGGAGTGCCTGGTTTTCACATATCCCTATCGGATCCGGTCCCGTATGTAACAATCGTGGGGTGAATACAGCCTAATGTGGAATGGAGGTAGAAGTGGGAAGAAGCCTGCCTACCTACCTAATATATTAAGGCTGAACATTTACTTAGCTAAGAAGGGGAGAGGGAAGGGGGGCACCTTTGTAGTGTTGGTATCTATCTGTATATGATCACTGTATGGAGTTAACCTTGGTCTTTGCCTAGTGGATTTTTTTCAGTAGCAGTGCGGGGATATTAGTCATTCTGCGGTGATACTGGTCATGATGTGGCGATATTACTTGTCCCTTGTATAGTGATATTGATAATTTCAATGTCAATTCACAGGATTTGGTCAGTAACAGTATGACGGTAATATGTATGGGCATAATATTCCTCCTTGTATACTGGTAATATTGGTTTCAGTATACAGGATTTGGCTAGTAACAGTATGATGGTAATATGTATGGGGATAATATTCCTCCTTGTATACTGGTATTATTGGTAATATTACTCTCAACATACAGGATTTGGTCAGTAACAGTATCATGGTAATATGTATGGTGATAATTTTTCTCCTTGTATACTGGCATTATTGTTAATATTGCTATCAATATACCGGATTTTCACATATAGCCTTTTTAAAACATTGCTGCCATTTTTCATTATAAGCAGGGCCGGTGTTATGGCGGGGCAAACCAGGCAATTGCCTAGGGCCCCCATCCCCCAGGGGTCCTGCCGTCTGCTCAGTAGGGGGGGGGGGCAACTGTTTTAAAGTGGCCGCAGCGTTGGCTTCTTGTTAAAGATTAGCAGGGGGGCAACTTTAAAACAGTGATCAGCTCCGGGCCCCGTGCCCGCAGGGGGGCCCCGTCACATTCGGGACATCCCTGTGTCCCGAAAAATCTTTTCAGGCCACAAGGATGCCCCGTTTACTTCATAGCGGCCCCGCGTTAACTTTAAAAACGCTGGGGCCGTTGGGAGGAAGCGCACGCAGTGACGGCACTGACGTCACGTGCGTGCGCCCATAGCAACAGTACAGCAGAGCGCAGCTGTGAGGAGGACGTGCGGGTATGGTAAGTGACCTGCGGTCATCTTCAGTGTTCCGACCGCTGCTCCCGGGATGGCCCATAGGCCATAGCAGTAGATCGTGACCGGGATGGCCCATAGGCCATAGCAGTAGATCGTGATCCAGGAGCGGTGGTCGGAATACTCAAGTGGGGCAGTAAACAGGCATACAGCCTCCAGCCATACATTGTATATGGCTGAAGGCTGTATGTCTGTAGGGGAACATTAGTTGCACTATAATTCCACCACATTTGGTGCAGTATAGTTCCCCCACATTAAGTGCAGTCACTTAATGTGGGGATCTATACTGCACCAAATGTGGTGGAATTATAGTGCACCTAATGTGGGGGAACTATACTGAACCTAATGTGGGGAATTATACTGCACCTAATGTGGGGGAACTATACTGCACCTAATGTGGGGAATTATACTGCACCTAATGTGAGGGAACTATACTGCACCTAATGTGGGGGAACTATACTGCACCTAATGTGGGGAACTACTGTATACTGCACCTAATGTGGGGAACTACTGTATACTGCACCTAATGTGGGAGGACTACTGTATACTGCACCTAATGTGGGGCAACTACTGTATACTGCACCTAATGTGGGGAGACTACTGTACTTCACCTAATGTGGGGAACTACTGTATACTGCACCTAATGTGGGGGGGGACTACTGTATACTGCACCTAATGTGGGGGGACTACTGTATACTGCACCTAATGTGGGGGGACTACTGTATACTGCACCTAATGTGGGGAACTACTGTATACTCCACCTAATGTGGGGGGACTATTGTATACTGCACCTAATGTGGGAAACTACTGTATACTGCACCTAATGTGGGGAACTACTGTATACTGCACCTAATGTGGAGGGACTACTGTATACTGCACCTAATGTGGAGGGACTACTGTATACTGCACCTAATGTGGGAGACTATACTGCACCTAATGTGGGGAACTATACTGCCGACCTAATGTGGGGGAACTATACTGCCGACCTAATGTGGGGGAACTATACTGCCAACCTAATGTGGGGAATTATACTGCACCTAATGTGGGGAATTATACTGCACCTAATGTGGGGGAACTATACTGCACCTAATGTGGGGGAACTATACTGCACCTAATGTGAGGGAACTATACTGCACCTAATGTGGGGGAACTATACTGCACCTAATGTGGGGAACTACTGTATACTGCACCTAATGTGGGGAACTACTGTATACTGCACCTAATGTGGAGGGACTACTGTATACTGCACCTAATGTGGGAGACTATACTGCACCTAATGTGGGGAACTATACTGCCGACCTAATGTGGGGGAACTATACTGCCGACCTAATGTGGGGGAACTATACTGCCAACCTAATGTGGGGAATTATACTGCACCTAATGTGGGGAATTATACTGCACCTAATGTGGGGGAACTATACTGCACCTAATGTGGGGGAACTATACTGCACCTAATGTGGGGGAACTACACTGCACCTAATGTGGGGGAACTACACTGCACCTAATGTGGGGGAACTACACTGCACCTAATGTGGGGGAACTACACTGCACCTAATGTGGGGGAACTACACTGCACCTAATGTGGGGGAACTACACTGCACCTAATGTGGGGGAACTACACTGCACCTAATGTGGGGGAACTACACTGCACCTAATGTGGGGGAACTACACTGCACCTAATGTGGGGGAACTACACTGCACCTAATGTGGGGGAACTACACTGCACCTAATGTGGGGGAACTACACTGCACCTAATGTGGGGGAACTACACTGCACCTAATGTGGGGGAACTACACTGCACCTAATGTGGGGGAACTACACTGCACCTAATGTGGGGGAACTACACTGCACCTAATGTGGGGGAACTACACTGCACCTAATGTGGGGGAACTACACTGCACCTAATGTGGGGGAACTACACTGCACCTAATGTGGGGGAACTACACTGCACCTAATGTGGGGGAACTACACTGCACCTAATGTGGGGGAACTACACTGCACCTAATGTGGGGGAACTACACTGCACCTAATGTGGGGGAACTACACTGCACCTAATGTGGGGGAACTACACTGCACCTAATGTGGGGGAACTACACTGCACCTAATGTGGGGGAACTACACTGCACCTAATGTGGGGGAACTACACTGCACCTAATGTGGGGGAACTACACTGCACCTAATGTGGGGGAACTACACTGCACCTAATGTGGGGGAACTACACTGCACCTAATGTGGGGGAACTATACTGCACCTAATGTGGGGGAACTATACTGCACCTAATGTGGGGGAACTACTGTATACTGCACCTAATGTGGGGGAACTACTGTATACTGCACCTAATGTGGGGGAACTACTGTATACTGCACCTAATGTGGTGAACTACTGTATACTGCACCTAATGGGGGGAATTATACTGCACCTAATGCGGGGGAATTACTGTATACTGCACCTAATGTGGGGGAACTACTGTATACTGCACCTAATGTGGGGGAACTACTGTATACTGCACCTAATGTGGGGAATTATACTGCACCTAATGTGGGGAACTACTGTATACTGCACCTAATGTGGGGGAACTTCTGTATACTGCACCTAATGTGGGGAACTACTGTATACTGCACCTAATGTGGGGGGACTACTGTATACTGCACCTAATGTGGGGGGACTACTGTATACTGCACCTAATGTGGGGGGATTACTGTATACTGCACCTAATGTGGGGGGATTACTGTATACTGCACCTAATGTGGGGGGACTACTGTATACTGCACCTAATGTGGGGAACTACTGTATACTGCACCTAATGTGGGGAACTACTGAATACTGCACCTAATTTGGGGGGACTACTGTATACTGCACCTAATGTGGGGGGACTACTGTATACTGCACCTAATGTGGGGGGATTACTGTATACTGCACCTAATGTGGGGGGATTACTGTATACTGCACCTAATGTGGGGGGACTACTGTATACTGCACCTAATGTGGGGAACTACTGTATACTGCACCTAATGTGGGGAACTACTGTATACTGCACCTAATGTGGGGAACTACTGTATACTGCACCTAATGTGGAGGGACTATACTGCACCTAATGTGGGGAACTATTCTGCACCTAATGTGGGGAACTATACTGCCAACCTAATGTGGGGGAACTATACTGCCAACCTAATGTGGGGGAACTATAGTGCACCTAATGTGGAGAACTATACTGCACCTAATGTCGAGAACTATACTGCACCTAATGTGGGGGAACTATACTGCACCTAATGTGGGGGAACTACACTGCACCTAATGTGGGGGAACTACACTGCACCTAATGTGGGGGAACTACACTGCACCTAATGTGGGGGAACTATACTGCACCTAATGTGGGGGAACTATACTGCACCTAATGTGGGGGAACTATACTGCACCTAATGTGGGGGAACTATACTGCACCTAATGTGGGGAACTATACTGCACCTAATGTGGGGGAACTACACTGCACCTAATGTGGGGGAACTACTGTATACTGCACCTAATGTGGGAGAACTACTGTATACTGCACCTAATGTGGGGAACTACTGTATACTGCACCTAATGGGGGGAATTATACTGCACCTAATGCGGGGGAACTACTGTATACTGCAACTAATGTGGGGGAACTACTGTATACTGCACCTAATGTGGGGGAACTACTGTATACTGCACCTAATGTGGGGAATTATACTGCACCTCATGTGGGGGAACTACTGTATACTGCACCTAATGTGGGGAATTATACTGCACCTAATGTGGGGAACTATACTGACAACCTAATGTGGGGGAACTATACTGCCAACCTAATGTGGGGGAACTATACTGCCAACCTAATGTGGGGGAACTATACTGCCAACCTAATGTGGGGGAACTATACTGCCAACCTAATGTGGGGGAACTATACTGCACCTAATGTGGAGAACTATACTGCACCTAATGTGGAGAACTATACTGCACCTAATGTGGAGAGCTATACTGCACCTAATGTGGAGAGCTATACTGCACCTAATGTGGAGAGCTATACTGCTCCTAATGTGGGGGACTATACTGCACCAATGTGTGGGACTATACTGCACCTAATGTGGGGAACTATACTGCACCTAATGTGGGGGACTATCAGGGCCGTTTGAAGGAATTTGGGGGCCCCAAGCAAAATGGACATGGAGGCCCCCCCCTCCATAGTAACGCCGACCCTTGAATTCTGGGAGCGCAACGTGAGCGAACGTCAATACGACGCACATTAGGTGCAGCAGTGTTCCCCCTACATTAGGTAGGCAGTCTTCCCCCCACATTAGGTAGGCAGTCTTCCCCCCACATTAGGTGCAGCAGTGTTCCCTACCCATACCCGCTGTCCAGACCCCCCCCCCCCTCCCGGGCCATTTTTTTGGTGGGGGTTTGACTGCTGAGACCCCCACCGATCACCTCGGTTAAAATGGTTCTCCAGCTGTTGGAAAGCTAAAACTCCCATCATTCTGGAGAGCCTCTGGCAATGGGAGTTGTAGTTTTGTAACAGCTGAAGAGCCACAGATTGGACACAGTTTTACCCATCATCACTGCAGAACTTACAAGTGACTACAGCTCTGATGGGACAGTCAGGAGAATACACAATGATAGTGACCTGAGTGACGTCTTCTGACTTGAGTGATATCTTCTCTGTTATCTTTTCTTCTTCATCTGGTCCAGAGACCAGGTCTTCCTCCAGCTCCATCTTCTCTGCAGAGTCTGACATCCAGGCATCATTGGCTCCTCACTGTCAGCAGATCCTCATCCTCTGCATGAAGACAGTAATCATTATAACCTTGCCAGAAAGTGTACTCTAAATAATATACTGCCCCACACTGTACCCTGAAGATAATGCTGCCTCACACTGTACCTTGAATATAATGCTTCCACACACTGTACCCTGAATATAATGCTGCCTCACACTGTACCGACTATAATGCTGCCACACACTGTACCCTGACTATAATTCTGCCACACACTGTACCCTGAATATAATGCTGCCACACACTGTACCCTGAATATAATGCTGCTCCACACTGTATCCACTGAATATAATGCTTCCACACACTGTACCCTGAAAATAATACTGCCACACACTGTACCCTGAAAATAATACTGCCACACACTGTACCCTGAAAATAATACTGCCACACACTGTACCCTGAATATAATGCTTCCACACACTGTACCCCTGAATATAATACTGCCACACACTGTACCCCTGAATATAATGCTGCCACACCCTGTACCCTGAATATAATGCTGCTCCACACTGCATCCACTGAATACAATACTGCCACACATGCATACACATCATATATACATATACCTCTCCTCATTATTACTATAACTCCCCCCCCCCACCTCTCCTCATCACTATTATAACCGGGGGGGGGGGGGATGAGGAGAGGTGCAGGGGGGGGGGGCACCTCTCATGACCCCCATAACACCCCCCTGCATCTCTCATGACCCCCATAACACCCCTCCTGCATCTCTCATGACCCCCCATAACACCCCCCTGCATCTCTCATGACCCCCATAACACCCCCCTGCATCTCTCATGACCCCCATAACACCCCACTGCATCTCTCATGATCCCCATAACACTCCCCTGCATCTCTCATGACCCCCATAACACCCCCTGCATCTCTCATGACCCCCATAACACCCCCTGCATCTCTCATGACCCCCATAACACCCCCACTGCATCTCTCATGACCCCCATAACACCCCCACTGCATCTCTCATGATCCCCATAACACCCCCTGCATCTCTCATGACCCCCATAACACCCCCTGCATCTCTCATGACCCCCATAACACCCCCTGCATCTCTCATGACCCCCATAACACCCCCTGCATCTCTCATGACCCCCATAACACCCCCCTGCATCTCTCATGACCCCCATAACACCCCCCTGCATCTCTCATGACCCCCATAACACCCCCCTGCATCTCTCATGACCCCCATAACACCCCTCCTGCATCTCTCATGACCCCCATAACACCCCTCCTGCATCTCTCATGACCCCCATAACACCCCTCCTGCATCTCTCATGACCCCCATAACACCCCCTGCATCTCTCATGACCCCCATAACACCCCCTGCATCTCTCATGATCCCCATAACACCCCTCCTGCATCTCTCATGACCCCCATAACACCCCCCTGCATCTCTCATGAACCCCATAACACCCCTCCTGCATCTCTCATGACCCCCATAACACCCCTCCTGCATCTCTCATGACCCCCATAACACCCCTCCTGCATCTCTCATGACCCCCATAACACCCCTCCTGCATCTCTCATGACCCCCATAACACCCCTCCTGCATCTCTCATGACCCCCATAACACCCCCTGCATCTCTCATGACCCCCATAACACCCCCTGCATCTCTCATGATCCCCATAACACCCCCCTGCATCTCTCATGACCCCCATAACACCCCTCCTGCATCTCTCATGATCCCCATAACACCCCTCCTGCATCTCTCATGATCCCCATAACACCCCTCCTGCATCTCTCATGACCCCCATAACACCCCTCCTGCATCTCTCATGACCCCCATAACACCCCCTGCATCTCTCATGACCCCCATAACACCCCCCCTTCATCTCTCATGACCCCATAACACCCTCCTGCATCTCTCACGATCCCCATAACACCTCTCCTGCATCTCTCATGACCCCCATAACACCCCCTGCATCTCTCATGACCCCCATAACACTCCACTGCATCTCTCATGATCCCCATAACACCCCCCTGCATCTCTCATGACCCCCATAACACCCCACTGCATCTCTCATGACCCCCATAACACCTCTCCTGCATCTCTCATGACCCCCATAACACCTCTCCTGCATCTCTCATGACCCCCATAACACCCCCCTGCATCTCTCATGATCCCCATAACACCCCCCTGCATCTCTCATGATCCCCATAACACCCCCCTGCATCTCTCATGACCCCCATAACACCCCCCTGCATCTCTCATGACCCCCATAACACCCCCCTGCATCTCTCACGACCCCCATAACACCCCTCCTGCATCTCTCACGATCCCCATAACACCCCTCCTGCATCTCTCATGACCCCCATAACACCCCCCTGCATCTCTCACGACCCCCATAACACCCTCCTGCATCTCTCACGACCCCCATAACACCCCTCCTGCATCTCTCACGATCCCCATAACACACCTCCTGCATCTCTCATGACCCCCATAACACTCCCTATATCTATCATGACCCCCATAACACCCCTCCTGCATCTCTCATGACCCCCATAACACCACCCCTGCATCTCTCATGACCCCCATAACACCCCACTGCATCTCTCATGACCCCATAACACCCCTCCTGCATCTCTCATGACCCCCATAACACCCCCCCTGCATCTCTCATGATCCCCATAACTACCCCCCTGCATCTCTCATGACCCCCATAACACCCCTCCTGCATCTCTCATGACCCCCATAACACCCCTCCTGCATCTCTCATGATCCCCATAACACCCCACTGCATCTCTCATGACCCCCATAACACCCCTCCTGCATCTCTCATGACCCCCATAACACCCCTCCTGCATCTCTCATGATCCCCATAACACCCCTCCTGCATCTCTCATGATCCCCATAACACCCCTCCTGCATCTCTCATGATCCCCATAACACCCCTCCTGCATCTCTCATGATCCCCATAACACCCCTCCTGCATCTCTCATGATCCCCATAACACCCCTCCTGCATCTCTCATGATCCCCATAACACCCCCTGCATCTCTCATGATCCCCATAACACTCCCTATATCTATCATGACCCCCATAACACCCCTCCTGCATCTCTCATGACCCCCATAACACCCCCTGCATCTCTCATGACCCCCATAACACCCCCTGCATCTCTCATGACCCCCATAACACCCCCCTGCATCTCTCATGATCCCCATAACACCCCTCCTGCATCTCTCATGACCCCCATAACACCCCTCCTGCATCTCTCATGATCCCCATAACACCCCCCTGCATCTCTCATGACCCCCATAACACCCTCCTGCATCTCTCATGATCCCCATAACACCCCCCCTGCATCTCTCATGATCCCCATAACACCCCCCTGCATCTCTCATGACCCCCATAACACCCCCCTGCATCTCTCATGACCCCATAACACCCCTCCTGCATCTCTCATGATCCCCATAACACCCCTCCTGCATCTCTCATGATCCCCATAACACACCTCCTGCATCTCTCATGACCCCCATAACACCACCTGCATCTCTCATGACCCCCATAACACCCCCCTGCATCTCTCATGATCCCCATAACACCCCTCCTGCATCTCTCATGACCCCCATAACACCCCTCCTGCATCTCTCATGATCCCCATAACACCCCCCTGCATCTCTCATGATCCCCATAACACCCCCCTGCATCTCTCATGACCCCATAACACCCCTCCTGCATCTCTCATGACCCCATAACACCCCTCCTGCATCTCTCATGATCCCCATAACACCCCTCCTGCATCTCTCATGACCCCCATAACACCCCTCCTGCATCTCTCATGACCCCCATAACACCCCCCTGCATCTCTCATGATCCCCATAACACCCCTCCTGCATCTCTCATGACCCCCATGACCCCCCCCCCCACACACACACAAACACCTCTCATCACCATTGCAGTCCCCTGACAACCATACAATCCCCCGGGCCCCCCGCGCCAGTTTACTTACCCTGCCGGGGATCGTTGCAGAGGCGGGAGTCTGCTGCTGCTCCTGTCACTGCACGGAGGATGCTGGAGGTTCCCGCGGGGACGCAAGCAGGGACAGGTCAGGTGATTGGCGTAAACGTGCGTGCCTGCGCGGGGCACGTGACGTCTCTACTCCAATCATCCCCTGACCTGTCCGGTGCCGGCCCTGCTTTGTTTCTTAAGGGGCCCGCGCCCCTCAAAAATGTAATTTTGGTGAAATGTGCGGGCCCCCCGAAGTGTCCCGTCGCTACAGGACGGGCAAGCACCGGCTCTGCTCGGGGCCCCCCAGCCAGCTCGGGGCCCCAAGCAATTGCTTGGTTTGCCGGTCCGGTAGCGACGGGCCTGGGGACTATACTGCACCAATGTGTGGGACTATACTGCACCTAATGTGGGGAACTATACTGCACCTAATGTGGGGGAACTATACTGCACCTAATGTGGGGGAACTATACTGCACCTAATGTGGGGAACTATACTGCACCAATGTGTGGGACTATACTGCACCTAATGTGGGGGAACTATACTGCACCAATGTGGGGGAACTATACTGCACCAATGTGGGGGAACTATACTGCACCTAATGTGGGGAACTATACTGCACCTAATGTGGGGGAACTATACTGCACCTAATGTGGGGGAACTATACTGCACCTAATGTGGGGAACTATACTGCACCTAATGTGGGGGAACTATACTGCACCTAATGTGGGGGAACTATACTGCACCTAATGTGGGGAGAACTATACTGCACCTAATGTGGGGAGAACTATACTGCACCTAATGTGGAGGGAACTATACTGCACCTAATGTGGGGGAACTATACTGCACCAATGTGTGGGACTATACTGCACCTAATGTGGGGAACTATACTGCACCTAATGTGGGGGAACTATACTGCACCTAATGTGGGGGAACTATACTGCACCTAATGTGGGGAGAACTATACTGCACCTAATGTGGGGAGAACTATACTGCACCTAATGTGGAGGGAACTATACTGCACCTAATGTGGGGAACTATACTGCACCTAATGTGGGGAGAACTATACTGCACCTAATGTGGGGGAACTATACTGCACCTAATGTGGGGGAACTATACTGCACCAATGTGTGGGACTATACTGCACCTAATGTGGGGAACTATACTGCACCTAATGTGGGGGAACTATACTGCACCTAATGTGGGGGAACTATACTGCACCTAATGTGGGGAGAACTATACTGCACCTAATGTGGGGAGAACTATACTGCACCTAATGTGGAGGGAACTATACTGCACCTAATGTGGGGAACTATACTGCACCTAATGTGGGGAGAACTATACTGCACCTAATGTGGGGGAACTATACTGCACCTAATGTGGGGGAACTATACTGCACCTAATGTGGGGAGAACTATACTGCACCTAATGTGGGGAGAACTATACTGCACCTAATGTGGAGGGAACTATACTGCACCTAATGTGGAGGGAACTATACTGCACCTAATGTGGGGAACTATACTGCACCTAATGTGGGGAACTATACTGCACCTAATGTGGGGGAACTATACTGCACCTAATGTGGGGGAACTATACTGCACCTAATGTGGAGGGAACTATACTGCACCTAATGTGGGGGAACTATACTGCACCTAATGTGGAGGGAACTATACTGCACCTAATGTGGGGAACTATACTGCACCAATGTGGGGAGAACTATACTGCACCTAATGTGGGGGATCTATACTGCACCTAATGTGGGGAACTATACTGCACCTAATGTGGGGGACTATACTGCACCTAATGTGGGGAGAACTATACTGCACCTAATGTGGAGGGAACTATACTGCACCTAATGTGGGGAACTATACTGCACCAATGTGTGGGACTATACTGCACCTAATGTGGGGAACTATACTGCACCAATGTGGGGAGAACTATACTGCACCTAATGTGGGGGATCTATACTGCACCTAATGTGGGGGAACTATACTGCACCTAATGTGGGGAGAACTATACTGCACCTAATGTGGAGGGAACTGTACTGCACCTAATGTGGAGAGCTATACTGTACCTAATGTGGGGAACTATACTGCACCTAATGTGGGGGCACTATACTGCACCTAATGAGGGGGGGGGGACTATATACTGCACCTAATGTGGGGGAACTATACTGTCAACCTAATGTGGGGAGCTATACTGTACCTAATGAGGGGGGGGGGAGGACTATATATTGCACCTAATGTGGGGGAACTATACTGCCAACCTAATGTGGGGATCTATACTGCACCTAATGTGGAGGGAACTGTACTGCACCTAATGTGGAGAGCTATACTGCAACTAATGTGGAGAACTATACTGCACCTAATGTGGAGAACTATACTGCACCTAATGTGGGGAGAACTATACTGCACCTAATGTGGGGAGAACTATACTGCACCTAATGTGGGGAGAACTATACTGCACCTAATGTGGGAAGAACTATACTGCACCTAATGTGGGGGACTATACTGCACCTAATGTGGGGAGAACTATACTGCACCTAATGTGGGGGAACTATACTGTACCTAATATGGGGAGAACTATACTGCACCTGAAGTGGGGGAACTATACAGCCAACCTAATGTGGGGGAACTATACTGCACCTAATGTGGGGGACTGTACTGCACCCAATGTGGGGGACTATACTGCACCTAATGTGGGGAGAACTATACTGCACCTAATGTGAAGAGCTATACTGCACCTAATGTGGGGGAACTATACTGCACCTAATGTGGGGAACTACACTGCACCTAATGTGGGGGAACTATACTGCACCTAATGAGGGGGGACTATATACTGCACCTAATGTGGGGGAACTATACTGCCAACCTAATGTGGGGAGCTATACTGCACCTAATGTGGAGGGAACTGTACTGCACCTAATGTGGAGAGCTATACTGTACCTAATGTGGTGAACTATACTGCATCTAATGTGCGGGAACTATACTGCACCTAATGAGGGGGGGGGGGGTGGGGATTATATACTGCACCTAATGTGGGGAAACTATAATGCCAGCCTAATGTGGAGAGCTATACTGCACCTAATGTGCAGGGAACTGTACTGCACCTAATGTGGAGAGCTATACTGTACCTAATGTGGGGAACTATACTGCACCTAATGTGGGGGCACTATACTGCACCTAATGAGGGGGGGGGGACTATATACTGCACCTAATGTGGGGGAACTATACTGTCAACCTAATGTGGGGAGCTATACTGTACCTAATGAGGGGGGGGGAGGACTATATATTGCACCTAATGTGGGGGAACTATACTGCCAACCTAATGTGGGGATCTATACTGCACCTAATGTGGAGGGAACTGTACTGCACCTAATGTGGAGAGCTATACTGCAACTAATGTGGAGAACTATACTGCACCTAATGTGGAGAACTATACTGCACCTAATGTGGGGAGAACTATACTGCACCTAATGTGGGGAGAACTATACTGCACCTAATGTGGGGAGAACTATACTGCACCTAATGTGGGGAGAACTATACTGCACCTAATGTGGGGGACTATACTGCACCTAATGTGGGGAGAACTATACTGCACCTAATGTGGGGGAACTATACTGTACCTAATATGGGGAGAACTATACTGCACCTGAAGTGGGGGAACTATACAGCCAACCTAATGTGGGGGAACTATACTGCACCTAATGTGGGGGACTGTACTGCACCCAATGTGGGGGACTATACTGCACCTAATGTGGGGAGAACTATACTGCAACTAATGTGAAGAGCTATACTGCACCTAATGTGGGGGAACTATACTGCACCTAATGTGGGGAACTATACTGCACCTAATGTGGGGAACTACACTGCACCTAATGTGGGGGAACTATACTGCACCTAATGAGGGGGGACTATATACTGCACCTAATGTGGGGGAACTATACTGCCAACCTAATGTGGGGAGCTATACTGCACCTAATGTGGAGGGAACTGTACTGCACCTAATGTGGAGAGCTATACTGTACCTAATGTGGTGAACTATACTGCATCTAATGTGCGGGAACTATACTGCACCTAATGAGGGGGGGGGGATTATATACTGCACCTAATGTGGGGGAACTATAATGCCAGCCTAATGTGGAGAGCTATACTGCACCTAATGTGCAGGGAACTGTACTGCACCTAATGTGGAGAGCTATACTGCACCTAATGTGGAGAGCTATACTGCACCTAGTGTGGGGAGAACTATACTGCACCTAATGTGGGGAGAACTATACTGCACCTAATGTGGGGAGAACTATACTGCACCTAATGTGGGGAGAACTATACTGCACCTAATGTGGGGAGAACTATACTGCACCTAATGTGGGGAGAACTATACTGCACCTAATGTGGGGAGAACTATACTGCACCTAATGTGGGGAGAACTATACTGCACCTAATGTGGGGGAACTATACTGTATCTAATGTGGGGAGAACTATACTGCACGTGAAGTGGGGGAACTATACTGCACCTAATGTGGGGAGAACTATACTGCACCTAATGTGGGGAACTATACTGCACTTAATGTGGGGAACTATACTGCACCTAATGTGGAGAGCTATACTGCACCTAATGTGGGGAGAACTATACTGCACCTAATGTGGGGAGAACTATACTGCACCTAATGTGGGGAGAACTATACTGCACCTAATGTGGGGAGAACTATACTGCACCTAATGTGGGGAGAACTATACTGCACCTAATGTGGCGGACTATACTGCACCTAATGTGGGGGAACTATACTGTACCTAATGTGGTTAGAACTATACTGCACCTAAAGTGGGGGAACTATACAGCACCTGAAGTGGGGGAACTATACTGCACCTTATGTGGGGGACTATACTGCACCTAATGTGGGGGACTATACTGCACCTAATGTGGGGGACTATACTGCACCTAATGTGGGGGACTATACTGCACCTAATGTGGGGGAACTATACTGCACCTAATGTGGGGAGAACTATACTGCACCTGAAGTGGGGGAACTATACTGCACCTAATGTGGGGGAACTATACTGCACCTAATGTGGGGGACTATACTGCACCTAATGTGGGGGACTATACTGCACCTAATGTGGGGGACTATACTGCACCTAATGTGGGGGACTATACTGCACCTAATGTGGGGAGAACTATACTGCACCTGAAGTGGGGGAACTATACTGCACCTAATGTGGGGAGAACTATACTGCACCTAATGAGGGGGACTATACTGCACCTAATGTGGGGGAACTATACTGCACCTAATGTGGGGGAACTATACTGCACACCTAATGTGGGGGAGCTATACTCTTTACCTAATGTGGGGGGAACTATACAAAAATATAAAATTGTACTATTTTGATCCCTATAACTCTTATTTTTCTGTATATGGGGATGTGAGGGTAATTTTTTGCGCTGTGATTTGTAGTTTTTATCGGTACCATTTTTGTTTTGATGGGACTTTTCAATAGCTTTTTAGATATTTTTTTTATAGTATTTGAAGTGACCAAAATTGTTCAAATCTAGTTAGTGCACTACTATGACTTTTGGGGCCCCACTTTTGATTTTGCCTAAGGCCATGCTAAGCCTAAAACCGGCCCTGATTATAAGGGAGTGTTGTGCCATTTTACTTTTTGAATTTGTGGTGGACTATGATCAGGTCTTGGTCGCTGACACCACTTTATTGAAAAATTTGGCAAAGTACTGGTGTATTCCTTCTGTGATATATATATATATGTATAGCCACGCAAAGTGATACGCCTGTGCTCGGTGGCTGTTTGCCGGCACAATGACACAATGCTGTGGGGCTGGTATACAGTAATTTCCAGGGCTGGATTTCATCCCCAGTCCGGCCCTGTCCCAAGGATAGGGGATAAGTTTCAGATTGCGGGGGTCCGACCGCTGGGGGGCCCCGTGATCTCCTGTACGGGGCCCTGGCTCGCTGGCCAGATAGCGCAGGTTGACCGCCAGATGAAGGGGCAGCCGACACGCCCCCTCAAAAAAAGCGCTATAGCAGAGCCAGAAATTGCCAAAGGCAGCGCTGCATCAGTCCCCCAAAAAATGTGAGTTCCTGGATTTAAATATCTATATTCAGGATGGCTGTTCGCATACTGCCAACTATTTTAAGGAGGTGAATGCAAACAGATACCTCGACTTTAACAGTTGCCATCTTAAATAATGGAAGAAGAACATTCCATTCGGTCAAATGAAAAGAATCCGAAGGAATTGTTCTTCCACACAAAAATACCTACAACAACTAGAGAACCTGGAGGATCGTTTTAAACAAAAAGGGTATCCCAAACCCCTTATACAAGGAGCACGCCAGAGAGTGGACGAATTAGAACAAAGTGCTTGCTTGAAAAATAATAAACAGGGTAATGCAGAGGGGGGTTATAATGATGAATTTGATTCTGTTTTTCTAACTAGGTATTACACTTCACACACCAATATTTTTTTATAATTTTTTTTTATTTTTTTTTTGTATAGGTAATATCACCAGCTCATATTATTGTGTCATGATTACTGGCACCATATGTAGTCCCCCAGTTATTCTTCTTTAGATGTTTTCCGTGTCCTGTGCAGTATCTCTCCCAGAAGTCCACTTGATGGCCCCCGTGGTGGTCTACACCCCGAAGTCATCAATTTTTACTCTAAGAGAGAGTGTGCAGCTGTTTCTGGAGACGGTCAACAATAACCTCTGCATGGTGGAATAATAGGTCACGATGTTTATCAGGATCAGTAGAAGCATCACCCACTCGATGATTATGATGGGGATTTCACGGATCTCGTCCCAGTCTTCATCATTATGGAATAATTCCTTTAATGTTTCATATCCAAAATAGAAAACTACACAGACAAAAGTCAGGCCACAGCAGGTGCACCTACTATGGTGGATGACTTTTTTTGCTCCTGGTAATTTATACATCTGGATGGACTGCCCAAGGTAGTATAAGGCTTCACATGTAATGGAAATTATCGTGCTGACAAAGTGTATCCTGGGATATTCTTCGGGGGACAATACATGCATAACAGCTGTGGAAAAACAGGAGGCCCACACAATGGCCAGCAGGATCCTCTGGATCAGGACCTGATGACCCCTGAACTCTTCAGTATGCATAACCATATACTTATAAATAAGAAAGGTTAGTACCAAAGTGCCAATGGACGTCCCTATAAATCCAATTCTGAATAATATGCTTTCGGGAAAGACATTTCCCACGTCACTGTGAAGGAAAAGAAACCAATGTTATTATGGATATTTCCTCACTCCCAACCCATGAAATAAGAATCATTTGCTTGTTTATCTTACCTGATGCTCATCAGTGGCGAGGCTGCATGGCCGAGGACGACCGTCATGATGTAGCTGGTGGCAAGCCAGGCCGCACACCAAAACGCCAACAGGAGGGGGACGAACCCCAGTCCTTTTAGCTCCATTTCAGACAAGTAGAAAAAGAAGACGCTAATCTCACTATTCTCACTAATCGCACTGGAACAGACTGAAGGCTCGGGCGGCTGTCAGTGGGATGTCAGGCCTCCAGCTGTCTATGACATCACATGTGACATGTCAGAATGACTGCTTGTTTCTTTGAGCTGCCATGATTTAGTATCTGCTATAGACAGAACCTGATGTTTTTACTATGGACCTTACAGACCTCAGAACCCAAGTAATTAGTGCAGGGGCTCCATTTTGATCATCTCATATTTCACATTATTTGAGTTCCAGGGCTCAGATACATTTGCACCCTCTATAGCAGTGGTCTTCAAGCTGTGAACCCCCAACCGCTGCAGAACCACAACTCCCAGCATGCCCAGACAGCAACTTTGCATAAGGAAATAGTCTAATTAAACTTTTCTTATATATAGAATCCCTGAAATCTCCAATCTCTCCTTTTATTGCTTTATGATCTGTGTTACTTATTTGTAAAAAACAATGTTTGTGATTGTCTTCCCCCCACACACTTATGGGCTATCTCTTCAAACGACTTTATTTGACCTAAAGCGTATAATTGATTTACATAAATAAGCCCCTTTTCATCCAAAAGAGTGAATCTTTAATTTTAAGGAACTCTTTAAGTGCTTTATTCGACCATAATGAAGTAAAGTCAAAACTCCATGTGATTTAAAAAATAAATTTAAGTTCCCCCCATACTTAATTATCTAGATATGCATGGGTGTAGTGAGTATCCCAGCTTCCAAAATCTCAAAAATATCCTTCATTTTTCAGAGGCTTTTTCAAAAATGAAAGAAGCGATCTGATTGGTTGCTATGGGCAACTCAGAAACTTTTCCTCTGGGCAGGTTTTGATAAATCTCCCTCTATGGGGGAGATTCATTAAGACCAGTGTAGAGGAAGAGTTGTGCAGTTGCCCATAGCAACCAGATTGCTTCTTTCATTTTTCACAATGCCTTTGCAAAATGAAAGAAGCGATCTGATTGGTTGCTATGGGCAACTCAGCATATTTTCCTGGAAAAGTTTCTGAGTTGCCCATAGCAACCAATCAGATTACTTCCTTCATTTTTCAGAGACTTTTTCAAAAATGAAAGAAGCGATCTGATTGGTTGCTATGGGCAACTCAGCAGCTTTCCCCATAGACCACAATGGGCCTACTGGTTTCAATGGGCAAAAAATCAGAGTTAATGCACTAGACACAGTTCTCTATACCATTAACCCCTTCCCGACCTATGACATACCTGTACGTCATGGGTGGCAAGGTGTTCCCGACCCATGACATACAGGTACGTCATGAACATTTTTGCCGCTACTCGCGGCATCCCGCAGCGCCCGGTAAGATGGTGGCTATCACTGATAGCCAGCCATCTTACCATGCGACCACGGGGGGTTTCATCCCCCACCCCCCCCCCCCCCCAGCGATCGCTGCTATCAGCTGGTCAACTCTGACTAGCTAATAGCAGCGTTTCGCTATCAGAATATTTAGCAGCGCGGTGTGTAAGTCCCGATCACGGGGATCGGGACACACACCGCTCTGCTAAGTGTCCCTTACCCATCCCCCGGCATCACTTACCCGACCATGCGGTGTCCCGAGTGGTCCCGTTGCGAGCGACGTCCTCCAGGCGGTCCCGGCGGCGCTGCGTCCCGGCGGCGCAGGTTGACCGCCAGATGAAGGGGCAGCCGACACGCCCCCTCAAAAAAAGCGCTATAGCAGAGCCAGAAATTGCCAAAGGCAGCGCTGCATCAGTCCCCCAAAAAATGTGAGTTCCTGGATTTAAATATCTATATTCAGGATGGCTGTTCGCATACTGCCAACTATTTTAAGGAGGTGAATGCAAACAGATACCTCGACTTTAACAGTTGCCATCTTAAATAATGGAAGAAGAACATTCCATTCGGTCAAATGAAAAGAATCCGAAGGAATTGTTCTTCCACACAAAAATACCTACAACAACTAGAGAACCTGGAGGATCGTTTTAAACAAAAAGGGTATCCCAAACCCCTTATACAAGGAGCACGCCAGAGAGTGGACGAATTAGAACAAAGTGCTTGCTTGAAAAATAATAAACAGGGTAATGCAGAGGGGGGTTATAATGATGAATTTGATTCTGTTTTTCTAACTAGGTATTACACTTCACACACCAATATTTTTTTATAATTTTTTTTTATTTTTTTTTTGTATAGGTAATATCACCAGCTCATATTATTGTGTCATGATTACTGGCACCATATGTAGTCCCCCAGTTATTCTTCTTTAGATGTTTTCCGTGTCCTGTGCAGTATCTCTCCCAGAAGTCCACTTGATGGCCCCCGTGGTGGTCTACACCCCGAAGTCATCAATTTTTACTCTAAGAGAGAGTGTGCAGCTGTTTCTGGAGACGGTCAACAATAACCTCTGCATGGTGGAATAATAGGTCACGATGTTTATCAGGATCAGTAGAAGCATCACCCACTCGATGATTATGATGGGGATTTCACGGATCTCGTCCCAGTCTTCATCATTATGGAATAATTCCTTTAATGTTTCATATCCAAAATAGAAAACTACACAGACAAAAGTCAGGCCACAGCAGGTGCACCTACTATGGTGGATGACTTTTTTTGCTCCTGGTAATTTATACATCTGGATGGACTGCCCAAGGTAGTATAAGGCTTCACATGTAATGGAAATTATCGTGCTGACAAAGTGTATCCTGGGATATTCTTCGGGGGACAATACATGCATAACAGCTGTGGAAAAACAGGAGGCCCACACAATGGCCAGCAGGATCCTCTGGATCAGGACCTGATGACCCCTGAACTCTTCAGTATGCATAACCATATACTTATAAATAAGAAAGGTTAGTACCAAAGTGCCAATGGACGTCCCTATAAATCCAATTCTGAATAATATTCTTTCGGGAAAGACATTTCCCACGTCACTGTGAAGGAAAAGAAACCAATGTTATTATGGATATTTCCTCACTCCCAACCCATGAAATAAGAATCATTTGCTTGTTTATCTTACCTGATGCTCATCAGTGGCGAGGCTGCATGGCCGAGGACGACCGTCATGATGTAGCTGGTGGCAAGCCAGGCCGCACACCAAAACGCCAACAGGAGGGGGACGAACCCCAGTCCTTTTAGCTCCATTTCAGACAAGTAGAAAAAGAAGACGCTAATCTCACTATTCTCACTAATCGCACTGGAACAGACTGAAGGCTCGGGCGGCTGTCAGTGGGATGTCAGGCCTCCAGCTGTCTATGACATCACATGTGACATGTCAGAATGACTGCTTGTTTCTTTGAGCTGCCATGATTTAGTATCTGCTATAGACAGAACCTGATGTTTTTACTATGGACCTTACAGACCTCAGAACCCAAGTAATTAGTGCAGGGGCTCCATTTTGATCATCTCATATTTCACATTATTTGAGTTCCAGGGCTCAGATACATTTGCACCCTCTATAGCAGTGGTCTTCAAGCTGTGAACCCCCAACCGCTGCAGAACCACAACTCCCAGCATGCCCAGACAGCAACTTTGCATAAGGAAATAGTCTAATTAAACTTTTCTTATATATAGAATCCCTGAAATCTCCAATCTCTCCTTTTATTGCTTTATGATCTGTGTTACTTATTTGTAAAAAACAATGTTTGTGATTGTCTTCCCCCCACACACTTATGGGCTATCTCTTCAAACGACTTTATTTGACCTAAAGCGTATAATTGATTTACATAAATAAGCCCCTTTTCATCCAAAAGAGTGAATCTTTAATTTTAAGGAACTCTTTAAGTGCTTTATTCGACCATAATGAAGTAAAGTCAAAACTCCATGTGATTTAAAAAATAAATTTAAGTTCCCCCCATACTTAATTATCTAGATATGCATGGGTGTAGTGAGTATCCCAGCTTCCAAAATCTCAAAAATATCCTTCATTTTTCAGAGGCTTTTTCAAAAATGAAAGAAGCGATCTGATTGGTTGCTATGGGCAACTCAGAAACTTTTCCTCTGGGCAGGTTTTGATAAATCTCCCTCTATGGGGGAGATTCATTAAGACCAGTGTAGAGGAAGAGTTGTGCAGTTGCCCATAGCAACCAGATTGCTTCTTTCATTTTTCACAATGCCTTTGCAAAATGAAAGAAGCGATCTGATTGGTTGCTATGGGCAACTCAGCATATTTTCCTGGAAAAGTTTCTGAGTTGCCCATAGCAACCAATCAGATTACTTCCTTCATTTTTCAGAGACTTTTTCAAAAATGAAAGAAGCGATCTGATTGGTTGCTATGGGCAACTCAGCAGCTTTCCCCATAGACCACAATGGGCCTACTGGTTTCAATGGGCAAAAAATCAGAGTTAATGCACTAGACACAGTTCTCTATACCATTAACCCCTTCCCGACCTATGACATACCTGTACGTCATGGGTGGCAAGGTGTTCCCGACCCATGACATACAGGTACGTCATGAACATTTTTGCCGCTACTCGCGGCATCCCGCAGCGCCCGGTAAGATGGTGGCTATCACTGATAGCCAGCCATCTTACCATGCGACCACGGGGGGTTTCATCCCCCCCCCCCCCCCCCCCCAGCGATCGCTGCTATCAGCTGGTCAACTCTGACTAGCTAATAGCAGCGTTTCGCTATCAGAATATTTAGCAGCGCGGTGTGTAAGTCCCGATCACGGGGATCGGGACACACACCGCTCTGCTAAGTGTCCCTTACCCATCCCCCGGCATCACTTACCCGACCATGCGGTGTCCCGAGTGGTCCCGTTGCGAGCGACGTCCTCCAGGCGGTCCCGGCGGCGCTGCGTCCCGGCGGCGCAGGTTGACCGCCAGATGAAGGGGCAGCCGACACGCCCCCTCAAAAAAAGCGCTATAGCAGAGCCAGAGCAGAGCCAGAAATTGCCAAAGGCAGCGCTGCATCAGTCCCCCAAAAAATGTGAGTTCCTGGATTTAAATATCTATATTCAGGATGGCTGTTCGCATACTGCCAACTATTTTAAGGAGGTGAATGCAAACAGATACCTCGACTTTAACAGTTGCCATCTTAAATAATGGAAGAAGAACATTCCATTCGGTCAAATGAAAAGAATCCGAAGGAATTGTTCTTCCACACAAAAATACCTACAACAACTAGAGAACCTGGAGGATCGTTTTAAACAAAAAGGGTATCCCAAACCCCTTATACAAGGAGCACGCCAGAGAGTGGACGAATTAGAACAAAGTGCTTGCTTGAAAAATAATAAACAGGGTAATGCAGAGGGGGGTTATAATGATGAATTTGATTCTGTTTTTCTAACTAGGTATTACACTTCACACACCAATATTTTTTTATAATTTTTTTTTATTTTTTTTTTGTATAGGTAATATCACCAGCTCATATTATTGTGTCATGATTACTGGCACCATATGTAGTCCCCCAGTTATTCTTCTTTAGATGTTTTCCGTGTCCTGTGCAGTATCTCTCCCAGAAGTCCACTTGATGGCCCCCGTGGTGGTCTACACCCCGAAGTCATCAATTTTTACTCTAAGAGAGAGTGTGCAGCTGTTTCTGGAGACGGTCAACAATAACCTCTGCATGGTGGAATAATAGGTCACGATGTTTATCAGGATCAGTAGAAGCATCACCCACTCGATGATTATGATGGGGATTTCACGGATCTCGTCCCAGTCTTCATCATTATGGAATAATTCCTTTAATGTTTCATATCCAAAATAGAAAACTACACAGACAAAAGTCAGGCCACAGCAGGTGCACCTACTATGGTGGATGACTTTTTTTGCTCCTGGTAATTTATACATCTGGATGGACTGCCCAAGGTAGTATAAGGCTTCACATGTAATGGAAATTATCGTGCTGACAAAGTGTATCCTGGGATATTCTTCGGGGGACAATACATGCATAACAGCTGTGGAAAAACAGGAGGCCCACACAATGGCCAGCAGGATCCTCTGGATCAGGACCTGATGACCCCTGAACTCTTCAGTATGCATAACCATATACTTATAAATAAGAAAGGTTAGTACCAAAGTGCCAATGGACGTCCCTATAAATCCAATTCTGAATAATATGCTTTCGGGAAAGACATTTCCCACGTCACTGTGAAGGAAAAGAAACCAATGTTATTATGGATATTTCCTCACTCCCAACCCATGAAATAAGAATCATTTGCTTGTTTATCTTACCTGATGCTCATCAGTGGCGAGGCTGCATGGCCGAGGACGACCGTCATGATGTAGCTGGTGGCAAGCCAGGCCGCACACCAAAACGCCAACAGGAGGGGGACGAACCCCAGTCCTTTTAGCTCCATTTCAGACAAGTAGAAAAAGAAGACGCTAATCTCACTATTCTCACTAATCGCACTGGAACAGACTGAAGGCTCGGGCGGCTGTCAGTGGGATGTCAGGCCTCCAGCTGTCTATGACATCACATGTGACATGTCAGAATGACTGCTTGTTTCTTTGAGCTGCCATGATTTAGTATCTGCTATAGACAGAACCTGATGTTTTTACTATGGACCTTACAGACCTCAGAACCCAAGTAATTAGTGCAGGGGCTCCATTTTGATCATCTCATATTTCACATTATTTGAGTTCCAGGGCTCAGATACATTTGCACCCTCTATAGCAGTGGTCTTCAAGCTGTGAACCCCCAACCGCTGCAGAACCACAACTCCCAGCATGCCCAGACAGCAACTTTGCATAAGGAAATAGTCTAATTAAACTTTTCTTATATATAGAATCCCTGAAATCTCCAATCTCTCCTTTTATTGCTTTATGATCTGTGTTACTTATTTGTAAAAAACAATGTTTGTGATTGTCTTCCCCCCACACACTTATGGGCTATCTCTTCAAACGACTTTATTTGACCTAAAGCGTATAATTGATTTACATAAATAAGCCCCTTTTCATCCAAAAGAGTGAATCTTTAATTTTAAGGAACTCTTTAAGTGCTTTATTCGACCATAATGAAGTAAAGTCAAAACTCCATGTGATTTAAAAAATAAATTTAAGTTCCCCCCATACTTAATTATCTAGATATGCATGGGTGTAGTGAGTATCCCAGCTTCCAAAATCTCAAAAATATCCTTCATTTTTCAGAGGCTTTTTCAAAAATGAAAGAAGCGATCTGATTGGTTGCTATGGGCAACTCAGAAACTTTTCCTCTGGGCAGGTTTTGATAAATCTCCCTCTATGGGGGAGATTCATTAAGACCAGTGTAGAGGAAGAGTTGTGCAGTTGCCCATAGCAACCAGATTGCTTCTTTCATTTTTCACAATGCCTTTGCAAAATGAAAGAAGCGATCTGATTGGTTGCTATGGGCAACTCAGCATATTTTCCTGGAAAAGTTTCTGAGTTGCCCATAGCAACCAATCAGATTACTTCCTTCATTTTTCAGAGACTTTTTCAAAAATGAAAGAAGCGATCTGATTGGTTGCTATGGGCAACTCAGCAGCTTTCCCCATAGACCACAATGGGCCTACTGGTTTCAATGGGCAAAAAATCAGAGTTAATGCACTAGACACAGTTCTCTATACCATTAACCCCTTCCCGACCTATGACATACCTGTACGTCATGGGTGGCAAGGTGTTCCCGACCCATGACATACAGGTACGTCATGAACATTTTTGCCGCTACTCGCGACATCCCGCAGCGCCCGGTAAGATGGTGGCTATCACTGATAGCCAGCCATCTTACCATGCGACCACGGGGGGTTTCATCCCCCACCCCCCCCCCCCCCCAGCGATCGCTGCTATCAGCTGGTCAACTCTGACTAGCTAATAGCAGCGTTTCGCTATCAGAATATTTAGCAGCGCGGTGTGTAAGTCCCGATCACGGGGATCGGGACACACACCGCTCTGCTAAGTGTCCCTTACCCATCCCCCGGCATCACTTACCCGACCATGCGGTGTCCCGAGTGGTCCCGTTGCGAGCGACGTCCTCCAGGCGGTCCCGGCGGCGCTGCGTCCCGGCGGCGCAGGTTGACCGCCAGATGAAGGGGCAGCCGACACGCCCCCTCAAAAAAAGCGCTATAGCAGAGCCAGAAATTGCCAAAGGCAGCGCTGCATCAGTCCCCCAAAAAATGTGAGTTCCTGGATTTAAATATCTATATTCAGGATGGCTGTTCGCATACTGCCAACTATTTTAAGGAGGTGAATGCAAACAGATACCTCGACTTTAACAGTTGCCATCTTAAATAATGGAAGAAGAACATTCCATTCGGTCAAATGAAAAGAATCCGAAGGAATTGTTCTTCCACACAAAAATACCTACAACAACTAGAGAACCTGGAGGATCGTTTTAAACAAAAAGGGTATCCCAAACCCCTTATACAAGGAGCACGCCAGAGAGTGGACGAATTAGAACAAAGTGCTTGCTTGAAAAATAATAAACAGGGTAATGCAGAGGGGGGTTATAATGATGAATTTGATTCTGTTTTTCTAACTAGGTATTACACTTCACACACCAATATTTTTTTATAATTTTTTTTTATTTTTTTTTTGTATAGGTAATATCACCAGCTCATATTATTGTGTCATGATTACTGGCACCATATGTAGTCCCCCAGTTATTCTTCTTTAGATGTTTTCCGTGTCCTGTGCAGTATCTCTCCCAGAAGTCCACTTGATGGCCCCCGTGGTGGTCTACACCCCGAAGTCATCAATTTTTACTCTAAGAGAGAGTGTGCAGCTGTTTCTGGAGACGGTCAACAATAACCTCTGCATGGTGGAATAATAGGTCACGATGTTTATCAGGATCAGTAGAAGCATCACCCACTCGATGATTATGATGGGGATTTCACGGATCTCGTCCCAGTCTTCATCATTATGGAATAATTCCTTTAATGTTTCATATCCAAAATAGAAAACTACACAGACAAAAGTCAGGCCACAGCAGGTGCATCTACTATGGTGGATGACTTTTTTTGCTCCTGGTAATTTATACATCTGGATGGACTGCCCAAGGTAGTATAAGGCTTCACATGTAATGGAAATTATCGTGCTGACAAAGTGTATCCTGGGATATTCTTCGGGGGACAATACATGCATAACAGCTGTGGAAAAACAGGAGGCCCACACAATGGCCAGCAGGATCCTCTGGATCAGGACCTGATGACCCCTGAACTCTTCAGTATGCATAACCATATACTTATAAATAAGAAAGGTTAGTACCAAAGTGCCAATGGACGTCCCTATAAATCCAATTCTGAATAATATGCTTTCGGGAAAGACATTTCCCACGTCACTGTGAAGGAAAAGAAACCAATGTTATTATGGATATTTCCTCACTCCCAACCCATGAAATAAGAATCATTTGCTTGTTTATCTTACCTGATGCTCATCAGTGGCGAGGCTGCATGGCCGAGGACGACCGTCATGATGTAGCTGGTGGCAAGCCAGGCCGCACACCAAAACGCCAACAGGAGGGGGACGAACCCCAGTCCTTTTAGCTCCATTTCAGACAAGTAGAAAAAGAAGACGCTAATCTCACTATTCTCACTAATCGCACTGGAACAGACTGAAGGCTCGGGCGGCTGTCAGTGGGATGTCAGGCCTCCAGCTGTCTATGACATCACATGTGACATGTCAGAATGACTGCTTGTTTCTTTGAGCTGCCATGATTTAGTATCTGCTATAGACAGAACCTGATGTTTTTACTATGGACCTTACAGACCTCAGAACCCAAGTAATTAGTGCAGGGGCTCCATTTTGATCATCTCATATTTCACATTATTTGAGTTCCAGGGCTCAGATACATTTGCACCCTCTATAGCAGTGGTCTTCAAGCTGTGAACCCCCAACCGCTGCAGAACCACAACTCCCAGCATGCCCAGACAGCAACTTTGCATAAGGAAATAGTCTAATTAAACTTTTCTTATATATAGAATCCCTGAAATCTCCAATCTCTCCTTTTATTGCTTTATGATCTGTGTTACTTATTTGTAAAAAACAATGTTTGTGATTGTCTTCCCCCCACACACTTATGGGCTATCTCTTCAAACGACTTTATTTGACCTAAAGCGTATAATTGATTTACATAAATAAGCCCCTTTTCATCCAAAAGAGTGAATCTTTAATTTTAAGGAACTCTTTAAGTGCTTTATTCGACCATAATGAAGTAAAGTCAAAACTCCATGTGATTTAAAAAATAAATTTAAGTTCCCCCCATACTTAATTATCTAGATATGCATGGGTGTAGTGAGTATCCCAGCTTCCAAAATCTCAAAAATATCCTTCATTTTTCAGAGGCTTTTTCAAAAATGAAAGAAGCGATCTGATTGGTTGCTATGGGCAACTCAGAAACTTTTCCTCTGGGCAGGTTTTGATAAATCTCCCTCTATGGGGGAGATTCATTAAGACCAGTGTAGAGGAAGAGTTGTGCAGTTGCCCATAGCAACCAGATTGCTTCTTTCATTTTTCACAATGCCTTTGCAAAATGAAAGAAGCGATCTGATTGGTTGCTATGGGCAACTCAGCATATTTTCCTGGAAAAGTTTCTGAGTTGCCCATAGCAACCAATCAGATTACTTCCTTCATTTTTCAGAGACTTTTTCAAAAATGAAAGAAGCGATCTGATTGGTTGCTATGGGCAACTCAGCAGCTTTCCCCATAGACCACAATGGGCCTACTGGTTTCAATGGGCAAAAAATCAGAGTTAATGCACTAGACACAGTTCTCTATACCATTAACCCCTTCCCGACCTATGACATACCTGTACGTCATGGGTGGCAAGGTGTTCCCGACCCATGACATACAGGTACGTCATGAACATTTTTGCCGCTACTCGCGGCATCCCGCAGCGCCCGGTAAGATGGTGGCTATCACTGATAGCCAGCCATCTTACCATGCGACCACGGGGGGTTTCATCCCCCACCCCCCCCCCCCCCCCCCAGCGATCGCTGCTATCAGCTGGTCAACTCTGACTAGCTAATAGCAGCGTTTCGCTATCAGAATATTTAGCAGCGCGGTGTGTAAGTCCCGATCACGGGGATCGGGACACACACCGCTCTGCTAAGTGTCCCTTACCCATCCCCCGGCATCACTTACCCGACCATGCGGTGTCCCGAGTGGTCCCGTTGCGAGCGACGTCCTCCAGGCGGTCCCGGCGGCGCTGCGTCCCGGCGGCGCAGGTTGACCGCCAGATGAAGGGGCAGCCGACACGCCCCCTCAAAAAAAGCGCTATAGCAGAGCCAGAAATTGCCAAAGGCAGCGCTGCATCAGTCCCCCAAAAAATGTGAGTTCCTGGATTTAAATATCTATATTCAGGATGGCTGTTCGCATACTGCCAACTATTTTAAGGAGGTGAATGCAAACAGATACCTCGACTTTAACAGTTGCCATCTTAAATAATGGAAGAAGAACATTCCATTCGGTCAAATGAAAAGAATCCGAAGGAATTGTTCTTCCACACAAAAATACCTACAACAACTAGAGAACCTGGAGGATCGTTTTAAACAAAAAGGGTATCCCAAACCCCTTATACAAGGAGCACGCCAGAGAGTGGACGAATTAGAACAAAGTGCTTGCTTGAAAAATAATAAACAGGGTAATGCAGAGGGGGGTTATAATGATGAATTTGATTCTGTTTTTCTAACTAGGTATTACACTTCACACACCAATATTTTTTTATAATTTTTTTTTATTTTTTTTTTGTATAGGTAATATCACCAGCTCATATTATTGTGTCATGATTACTGGCACCATATGTAGTCCCCCAGTTATTCTTCTTTAGATGTTTTCCGTGTCCTGTGCAGTATCTCTCCCAGAAGTCCACTTGATGGCCCCCGTGGTGGTCTACACCCCGAAGTCATCAATTTTTACTCTAAGAGAGAGTGTGCAGCTGTTTCTGGAGAGGGTCAACAATAACCTCTGCATGGTGGAATAATAGGTCACGATGTTTATCAGGATCAGTAGAAGCATCACCCACTCGATGATTATGATGGGGATTTCACGGATCTCGTCCCAGTCTTCATCATTATGGAATAATTCCTTTAATGTTTCATATCCAAAATAGAAAACTACACAGACAAAAGTCAGGCCACAGCAGGTGCACCTACTATGGTGGATGACTTTTTTTGCTCCTGGTAATTTATACATCTGGATGGACTGCCCAAGGTAGTATAAGGCTTCACATGTAATGGAAATTATCGTGCTGACAAAGTGTATCCTGGGATATTCTTCGGGGGACAATACATGCATAACAGCTGTGGAAAAACAGGAGGCCCACACAATGGCCAGCAGGATCCTCTGGATCAGGACCTGATGACCCCTGAACTCTTCAGTATGCATAACCATATACTTATAAATAAGAAAGGTTAGTACCAAAGTGCCAATGGACGTCCCTATAAATCCAATTCTGAATAATATTCTTTCGGGAAAGACATTTCCCACGTCACTGTGAAGGAAAAGAAACCAATGTTATTATGGATATTTCCTCACTCCCAACCCATGAAATAAGAATCATTTGCTTGTTTATCTTACCTGATGCTCATCAGTGGCGAGGCTGCATGGCCGAGGACGACCGTCATGATGTAGCTGGTGGCAAGCCAGGCCGCACACCAAAACGCCAACAGGAGGGGGACGAACCCCAGTCCTTTTAGCTCCATTTCAGACAAGTAGAAAAAGAAGACGCTAATCTCACTATTCTCACTAATCGCACTGGAACAGACTGAAGGCTCGGGCGGCTGTCAGTGGGATGTCAGGCCTCCAGCTGTCTATGACATCACATGTGACATGTCAGAATGACTGCTTGTTTCTTTGAGCTGCCATGATTTAGTATCTGCTATAGACAGAACCTGATGTTTTTACTATGGACCTTACAGACCTCAGAACCCAAGTAATTAGTGCAGGGGCTCCATTTTGATCATCTCATATTTCACATTATTTGAGTTCCAGGGCTCAGATACATTTGCACCCTCTATAGCAGTGGTCTTCAAGCTGTGAACCCCCAACCGCTGCAGAACCACAACTCCCAGCATGCCCAGACAGCAACTTTGCATAAGGAAATAGTCTAATTAAACTTTTCTTATATATAGAATCCCTGAAATCTCCAATCTCTCCTTTTATTGCTTTATGATCTGTGTTACTTATTTGTAAAAAACAATGTTTGTGATTGTCTTCCCCCCACACACTTATGGGCTATCTCTTCAAACGACTTTATTTGACCTAAAGCGTATAATTGATTTACATAAATAAGCCCCTTTTCATCCAAAAGAGTGAATCTTTAATTTTAAGGAACTCTTTAAGTGCTTTATTCGACCATAATGAAGTAAAGTCAAAACTCCATGTGATTTAAAAAATAAATTTAAGTTCCCCCCATACTTAATTATCTAGATATGCATGGGTGTAGTGAGTATCCCAGCTTCCAAAATCTCAAAAATATCCTTCATTTTTCAGAGGCTTTTTCAAAAATGAAAGAAGCGATCTGATTGGTTGCTATGGGCAACTCAGAAACTTTTCCTCTGGGCAGGTTTTGATAAATCTCCCTCTATGGGGGAGATTCATTAAGACCAGTGTAGAGGAAGAGTTGTGCAGTTGCCCATAGCAACCAGATTGCTTCTTTCATTTTTCACAATGCCTTTGCAAAATGAAAGAAGCGATCTGATTGGTTGCTATGGGCAACTCAGCATATTTTCCTGGAAAAGTTTCTGAGTTGCCCATAGCAACCAATCAGATTACTTCCTTCATTTTTCAGAGACTTTTTCAAAAATGAAAGAAGCGATCTGATTGGTTGCTATGGGCAACTCAGCAGCTTTCCCCATAGACCACAATGGGCCTACTGGTTTCAATGGGCAAAAAATCAGAGTTAATGCACTAGACACAGTTCTCTATACCATTAACCCCTTCCCGACCTATGACATACCTGTACGTCATGGGTGGCAAGGTGTTCCCGACCCATGACATACAGGTACGTCATGAACATTTTTGCCGCTACTCGCGGCATCCCGCAGCGCCCGGTAAGATGGTGGCTATCACTGATAGCCAGCCATCTTACCATGCGACCACGGGGGGTTTCATCCCCCACCCCCCCCCCCCCAGCGATCGCTGCTATCAGCTGGTCAACTCTGACTAGCTAATAGCAGCGTTTCGCTATCAGAATATTTAGCAGCGCGGTGTGTAAGTCCCGATCACGGGGATCGGGACACACACCGCTCTGCTAAGTGTCCCTTACCCATCCCCCGGCATCACTTACCCGACCATGCGGTGTCCCGAGTGGTCCCGTTGCGAGCGACGTCCTCCAGGCGGTCCCGGCGGCGCTGCGTCCCGGCGGCGCAGGTTGACCGCCAGATGAAGGGGCAGCCGACACGCCCCCTCAAAAAAAGCGCTATAGCAGAGCCAGAAATTGCCAAAGGCAGCGCTGCATCAGTCCCCCAAAAAATGTGAGTTCCTGGATTTAAATATCTATATTCAGGATGGCTGTTCGCATACTGCCAACTATTTTAAGGAGGTGAATGCAAACAGATACCTCGACTTTAACAGTTGCCATCTTAAATAATGGAAGAAGAACATTCCATTCGGTCAAATGAAAAGAATCCGAAGGAATTGTTCTTCCACACAAAAATACCTACAACAACTAGAGAACCTGGAGGATCGTTTTAAACAAAAAGGGTATCCCAAACCCCTTATACAAGGAGCACGCCAGAGAGTGGACGAATTAGAACAAAGTGCTTGCTTGAAAAATAATAAACAGGGTAATGCAGAGGGGGGTTATAATGATGAATTTGATTCTGTTTTTCTAACTAGGTATTACACTTCACACACCAATATTTTTTTATAATTTTTTTTTATTTTTTTTTTGTATAGGTAATATCACCAGCTCATATTATTGTGTCATGATTACTGGCACCATATGTAGTCCCCCAGTTATTCTTCTTTAGATGTTTTCCGTGTCCTGTGCAGTATCTCTCCCAGAAGTCCACTTGATGGCCCCCGTGGTGGTCTACACCCCGAAGTCATCAATTTTTACTCTAAGAGAGAGTGTGCAGCTGTTTCTGGAGACGGTCAACAATAACCTCTGCATGGTGGAATAATAGGTCACGATGTTTATCAGGATCAGTAGAAGCATCACCCACTCGATGATTATGATGGGGATTTCACGGATCTCGTCCCAGTCTTCATCATTATGGAATAATTCCTTTAATGTTTCATATCCAAAATAGAAAACTACACAGACAAAAGTCAGGCCACAGCAGGTGCATCTACTATGGTGGATGACTTTTTTTGCTCCTGGTAATTTATACATCTGGATGGACTGCCCAAGGTAGTATAAGGCTTCACATGTAATGGAAATTATCGTGCTGACAAAGTGTATCCTGGGATATTCTTCGGGGGACAATACATGCATAACAGCTGTGGAAAAACAGGAGGCCCACACAATGGCCAGCAGGATCCTCTGGATCAGGACCTGATGACCCCTGAACTCTTCAGTATGCATAACCATATACTTATAAATAAGAAAGGTTAGTACCAAAGTGCCAATGGACGTCCCTATAAATCCAATTCTGAATAATATGCTTTCGGGAAAGACATTTCCCACGTCACTGTGAAGGAAAAGAAACCAATGTTATTATGGATATTTCCTCACTCCCAACCCATGAAATAAGAATCATTTGCTTGTTTATCTTACCTGATGCTCATCAGTGGCGAGGCTGCATGGCCGAGGACGACCGTCATGATGTAGCTGGTGGCAAGCCAGGCCGCACACCAAAACGCCAACAGGAGGGGGACGAACCCCAGTCCTTTTAGCTCCATTTCAGACAAGTAGAAAAAGAAGACGCTAATCTCACTATTCTCACTAATCGCACTGGAACAGACTGAAGGCTCGGGCGGCTGTCAGTGGGATGTCAGGCCTCCAGCTGTCTATGACATCACATGTGACATGTCAGAATGACTGCTTGTTTCTTTGAGCTGCCATGATTTAGTATCTGCTATAGACAGAACCTGATGTTTTTACTATGGACCTTACAGACCTCAGAACCCAAGTAATTAGTGCAGGGGCTCCATTTTGATCATCTCATATTTCACATTATTTGAGTTCCAGGGCTCAGATACATTTGCACCCTCTATAGCAGTGGTCTTCAAGCTGTGAACCCCCAACCGCTGCAGAACCACAACTCCCAGCATGCCCAGACAGCAACTTTGCATAAGGAAATAGTCTAATTAAACTTTTCTTATATATAGAATCCCTGAAATCTCCAATCTCTCCTTTTATTGCTTTATGATCTGTGTTACTTATTTGTAAAAAACAATGTTTGTGATTGTCTTCCCCCCACACACTTATGGGCTATCTCTTCAAACGACTTTATTTGACCTAAAGCGTATAATTGATTTACATAAATAAGCCCCTTTTCATCCAAAAGAGTGAATCTTTAATTTTAAGGAACTCTTTAAGTGCTTTATTCGACCATAATGAAGTAAAGTCAAAACTCCATGTGATTTAAAAAATAAATTTAAGTTCCCCCCATACTTAATTATCTAGATATGCATGGGTGTAGTGAGTATCCCAGCTTCCAAAATCTCAAAAATATCCTTCATTTTTCAGAGGCTTTTTCAAAAATGAAAGAAGCGATCTGATTGGTTGCTATGGGCAACTCAGAAACTTTTCCTCTGGGCAGGTTTTGATAAATCTCCCTCTATGGGGGAGATTCATTAAGACCAGTGTAGAGGAAGAGTTGTGCAGTTGCCCATAGCAACCAGATTGCTTCTTTCATTTTTCACAATGCCTTTGCAAAATGAAAGAAGCGATCTGATTGGTTGCTATGGGCAACTCAGCATATTTTCCTGGAAAAGTTTCTGAGTTGCCCATAGCAACCAATCAGATTACTTCCTTCATTTTTCAGAGACTTTTTCAAAAATGAAAGAAGCGATCTGATTGGTTGCTATGGGCAACTCAGCAGCTTTCCCCATAGACCACAATGGGCCTACTGGTTTCAATGGGCAAAAAATCAGAGTTAATGCACTAGACACAGTTCTCTATACCATTAACCCCTTCCCGACCTATGACATACCTGTACGTCATGGGTGGCAAGGTGTTCCCGACCCATGACATACAGGTACGTCATGAACATTTTTGCCGCTACTCGCGGCATCCCGCAGCGCCCGGTAAGATGGTGGCTATCACTGATAGCCAGCCATCTTACCATGCGACCACGGGGGGTTTCATCCCCCACCCCCCCCCCCCCCAGCGATCGCTGCTATCAGCTGGTCAACTCTGACTAGCTAATAGCAGCGTTTCGCTATCAGAATATTTAGCAGCGCGGTGTGTAAGTCCCGATCACGGGGATCGGGACACACACCGCTCTGCTAAGTGTCCCTTACCCATCCCCCGGCATCACTTACCCGACCATGCGGTGTCCCGAGTGGTCCCGTTGCGAGCGACGTCCTCCAGGCGGTCCCGGCGGCGCTGCGTCCCGGCGGCGCAGGTTGACCGCCAGATGAAGGGGCAGCCGACACGCCCCCTCAAAAAAAGCGCTATAGCAGAGCCAGAAATTGCCAAAGGCAGCGCTGCATCAGTCCCCCAAAAAATGTGAGTTCCTGGATTTAAATATCTATATTCAGGATGGCTGTTCGCATACTGCCAACTATTTTAAGGAGGTGAATGCAAACAGATACCTCGACTTTAACAGTTGCCATCTTAAATAATGGAAGAAGAACATTCCATTCGGTCAAATGAAAAGAATCCGAAGGAATTGTTCTTCCACACAAAAATACCTACAACAACTAGAGAACCTGGAGGATCGTTTTAAACAAAAAGGGTATCCCAAACCCCTTATACAAGGAGCACGCCAGAGAGTGGACGAATTAGAACAAAGTGCTTGCTTGAAAAATAATAAACAGGGTAATGCAGAGGGGGGTTATAATGATGAATTTGATTCTGTTTTTCTAACTAGGTATTACACTTCACACACCAATATTTTTTTATAATTTTTTTTTATTTTTTTTTTGTATAGGTAATATCACCAGCTCATATTATTGTGTCATGATTACTGGCACCATATGTAGTCCCCCAGTTATTCTTCTTTAGATGTTTTCCGTGTCCTGTGCAGTATCTCTCCCAGAAGTCCACTTGATGGCCCCCGTGGTGGTCTACACCCCGAAGTCATCAATTTTTACTCTAAGAGAGAGTGTGCAGCTGTTTCTGGAGACGGTCAACAATAACCTCTGCATGGTGGAATAATAGGTCACGATGTTTATCAGGATCAGTAGAAGCATCACCCACTCGATGATTATGATGGGGATTTCACGGATCTCGTCCCAGTCTTCATCATTATGGAATAATTCCTTTAATGTTTCATATCCAAAATAGAAAACTACACAGACAAAAGTCAGGCCACAGCAGGTGCACCTACTATGGTGGATGACTTTTTTTGCTCCTGGTAATTTATACATCTGGATGGACTGCCCAAGGTAGTATAAGGCTTCACATGTAATGGAAATTATCGTGCTGACAAAGTGTATCCTGGGATATTCTTCGGGGGACAATACATGCATAACAGCTGTGGAAAAACAGGAGGCCCACACAATGGCCAGCAGGATCCTCTGGATCAGGACCTGATGACCCCTGAACTCTTCAGTATGCATAACCATATACTTATAAATAAGAAAGGTTAGTACCAAAGTGCCAATGGACGTCCCTATAAATCCAATTCTGAATAATATGCTTTCGGGAAAGACATTTCCCACGTCACTGTGAAGGAAAAGAAACCAATGTTATTATGGATATTTCCTCACTCCCAACCCATGAAATAAGAATCATTTGCTTGTTTATCTTACCTGATGCTCATCAGTGGCGAGGCTGCATGGCCGAGGACGACCGTCATGATGTAGCTGGTGGCAAGCCAGGCCGCACACCAAAACGCCAACAGGAGGGGGACGAACCCCAGTCCTTTTAGCTCCATTTCAGACAAGTAGAAAAAGAAGACGCTAATCTCACTATTCTCACTAATCGCACTGGAACAGACTGAAGGCTCGGGCGGCTGTCAGTGGGATGTCAGGCCTCCAGCTGTCTATGACATCACATGTGACATGTCAGAATGACTGCTTGTTTCTTTGAGCTGCCATGATTTAGTATCTGCTATAGACAGAACCTGATGTTTTTACTATGGACCTTACAGACCTCAGAACCCAAGTAATTAGTGCAGGGGCTCCATTTTGATCATCTCATATTTCACATTATTTGAGTTCCAGGGCTCAGATACATTTGCACCCTCTATAGCAGTGGTCTTCAAGCTGTGAACCCCCAACCGCTGCAGAACCACAACTCCCAGCATGCCCAGACAGCAACTTTGCATAAGGAAATAGTCTAATTAAACTTTTCTTATATATAGAATCCCTGAAATCTCCAATCTCTCCTTTTATTGCTTTATGATCTGTGTTACTTATTTGTAAAAAACAATGTTTGTGATTGTCTTCCCCCCACACACTTATGGGCTATCTCTTCAAACGACTTTATTTGACCTAAAGCGTATAATTGATTTACATAAATAAGCCCCTTTTCATCCAAAAGAGTGAATCTTTAATTTTAAGGAACTCTTTAAGTGCTTTATTCGACCATAATGAAGTAAAGTCAAAACTCCATGTGATTTAAAAAATAAATTTAAGTTCCCCCCATACTTAATTATCTAGATATGCATGGGTGTAGTGAGTATCCCAGCTTCCAAAATCTCAAAAATATCCTTCATTTTTCAGAGGCTTTTTCAAAAATGAAAGAAGCGATCTGATTGGTTGCTATGGGCAACTCAGAAACTTTTCCTCTGGGCAGGTTTTGATAAATCTCCCTCTATGGGGGAGATTCATTAAGACCAGTGTAGAGGAAGAGTTGTGCAGTTGCCCATAGCAACCAGATTGCTTCTTTCATTTTTCACAATGCCTTTGCAAAATGAAAGAAGCGATCTGATTGGTTGCTATGGGCAACTCAGCATATTTTCCTGGAAAAGTTTCTGAGTTGCCCATAGCAACCAATCAGATTACTTCCTTCATTTTTCAGAGACTTTTTCAAAAATGAAAGAAGCGATCTGATTGGTTGCTATGGGCAACTCAGCAGCTTTCCCCATAGACCACAATGGGCCTACTGGTTTCAATGGGCAAAAAATCAGAGTTAATGCACTAGACACAGTTCTCTATACCATTAACCCCTTCCCGACCTATGACATACCTGTACGTCATGGGTGGCAAGGTGTTCCCGACCCATGACATACAGGTACGTCATGAACATTTTTGCCGCTACTCGCGGCATCCCGCAGCGCCCGGTAAGATGGTGGCTATCACTGATAGCCAGCCATCTTACCATGCGACCACGGGGGGTTTCATCCCCCACCCCCCCCCCCCCCCAGCGATCGCTGCTATCAGCTGGTCAACTCTGACTAGCTAATAGCAGCGTTTCGCTATCAGAATATTTAGCAGCGCGGTGTGTAAGTCCCGATCACGGGGATCGGGACACACACCGCTCTGCTAAGTGTCCCTTACCCATCCCCCGGCATCACTTACCCGACCATGCGGTGTCCCGAGTGGTCCCGTTGCGAGCGACGTCCTCCAGGCGGTCCCGGCGGCGCTGCGTCCCGGCGGCGCAGGTTGACCGCCAGATGAAGGGGCAGCCGACACGCCCCCTCAAAAAAAGCGCTATAGCAGAGCCAGAAATTGCCAAAGGCAGCGCTGCATCAGTCCCCCAAAAAATGTGAGTTCCTGGATTTAAATATCTATATTCAGGATGGCTGTTCGCATACTGCCAACTATTTTAAGGAGGTGAATGCAAACAGATACCTCGACTTTAACAGTTGCCATCTTAAATAATGGAAGAAGAACATTCCATTCGGTCAAATGAAAAGAATCCGAAGGAATTGTTCTTCCACACAAAAATACCTACAACAACTAGAGAACCTGGAGGATCGTTTTAAACAAAAAGGGTATCCCAAACCCCTTATACAAGGAGCACGCCAGAGAGTGGACGAATTAGAACAAAGTGCTTGCTTGAAAAATAATAAACAGGGTAATGCAGAGGGGGGTTATAATGATGAATTTGATTCTGTTTTTCTAACTAGGTATTACACTTCACACACCAATATTTTTTTATAATTTTTTTTTTTTTTTTTTTTGTATAGGTAATATCACCAGCTCATATTATTGTGTCATGATTACTGGCACCATATGTAGTCCCCCAGTTATTCTTCTTTAGATGTTTTCCGTGTCCTGTGCAGTATCTCTCCCAGAAGTCCACTTGATGGCCCCCGTGGTGGTCTACACCCCGAAGTCATCAATTTTTACTCTAAGAGAGAGTGTGCAGCTGTTTCTGGAGACGGTCAACAATAACCTCTGCATGGTGGAATAATAGGTCACGATGTTTATCAGGATCAGTAGAAGCATCACCCACTCGATGATTATGATGGGGATTTCACGGATCTCGTCCCAGTCTTCATCATTATGGAATAATTCCTTTAATGTTTCATATCCAAAATAGAAAACTACACAGACAAAAGTCAGGCCACAGCAGGTGCACCTACTATGGTGGATGACTTTTTTTGCTCCTGGTAATTTATACATCTGGATGGACTGCCCAAGGTAGTATAAGGCTTCACATGTAATGGAAATTATCGTGCTGACAAAGTGTATCCTGGGATATTCTTCGGGGGACAATACATGCATAACAGCTGTGGAAAAACAGGAGGCCCACACAATGGCCAGCAGGATCCTCTGGATCAGGACCTGATGACCCCTGAACTCTTCAGTATGCATAACCATATACTTATAAATAAGAAAGGTTAGTACCAAAGTGCCAATGGACGTCCCTATAAATCCAATTCTGAATAATATGCTTTCGGGAAAGACATTTCCCACGTCACTGTGAAGGAAAAGAAACCAATGTTATTATGGATATTTCCTCACTCCCAACCCATGAAATAAGAATCATTTGCTTGTTTATCTTACCTGATGCTCATCAGTGGCGAGGCTGCATGGCCGAGGACGACCGTCATGATGTAGCTGGTGGCAAGCCAGGCCGCACACCAAAACGCCAACAGGAGGGGGACGAACCCCAGTCCTTTTAGCTCCATTTCAGACAAGTAGAAAAAGAAGACGCTAATCTCACTATTCTCACTAATCGCACTGGAACAGACTGAAGGCTCGGGCGGCTGTCAGTGGGATGTCAGGCCTCCAGCTGTCTATGACATCACATGTGACATGTCAGAATGACTGCTTGTTTCTTTGAGCTGCCATGATTTAGTATCTGCTATAGACAGAACCTGATGTTTTTACTATGGACCTTACAGACCTCAGAACCCAAGTAATTAGTGCAGGGGCTCCATTTTGATCATCTCATATTTCACATTATTTGAGTTCCAGGGCTCAGATACATTTGCACCCTCTATAGCAGTGGTCTTCAAGCTGTGAACCCCCAACCGCTGCAGAACCACAACTCCCAGCATGCCCAGACAGCAACTTTGCATAAGGAAATAGTCTAATTAAACTTTTCTTATATATAGAATCCCTGAAATCTCCAATCTCTCCTTTTATTGCTTTATGATCTGTGTTACTTATTTGTAAAAAACAATGTTTGTGATTGTCTTCCCCCCACACACTTATGGGCTATCTCTTCAAACGACTTTATTTGACCTAAAGCGTATAATTGATTTACATAAATAAGCCCCTTTTCATCCAAAAGAGTGAATCTTTAATTTTAAGGAACTCTTTAAGTGCTTTATTCGACCATAATGAAGTAAAGTCAAAACTCCATGTGATTTAAAAAATAAATTTAAGTTCCCCCCATACTTAATTATCTAGATATGCATGGGTGTAGTGAGTATCCCAGCTTCCAAAATCTCAAAAATATCCTTCATTTTTCAGAGGCTTTTTCAAAAATGAAAGAAGCGATCTGATTGGTTGCTATGGGCAACTCAGAAACTTTTCCTCTGGGCAGGTTTTGATAAATCTCCCTCTATGGGGGAGATTCATTAAGACCAGTGTAGAGGAAGAGTTGTGCAGTTGCCCATAGCAACCAGATTGCTTCTTTCATTTTTCACAATGCCTTTGCAAAATGAAAGAAGCGATCTGATTGGTTGCTATGGGCAACTCAGCATATTTTCCTGGAAAAGTTTCTGAGTTGCCCATAGCAACCAATCAGATTACTTCCTTCATTTTTCAGAGACTTTTTCAAAAATGAAAGAAGCGATCTGATTGGTTGCTATGGGCAACTCAGCAGCTTTCCCCATAGACCACAATGGGCCTACTGGTTTCAATGGGCAAAAAATCAGAGTTAATGCACTAGACACAGTTCTCTATACCATTAACCCCTTCCCGACCTATGACATACCTGTACGTCATGGGTGGCAAGGTGTTCCCGACCCATGACATACAGGTACGTCATGAACATTTTTGCCGCTACTCGCGGCATCCCGCAGCGCCCGGTAAGATGGTGGCTATCACTGATAGCCAGCCATCTTACCATGCGACCACGGGGGGTTTCATCCCCCACCCCCCCCCCCCCCCAGCGATCGCTGCTATCAGCTGGTCAACTCTGACTAGCTAATAGCAGCGTTTCGCTATCAGAATATTTAGCAGCGCGGTGTGTAAGTCCCGATCACGGGGATCGGGACACACACCGCTCTGCTAAGTGTCCCTTACCCATCCCCCGGCATCACTTACCCGACCATGCGGTGTCCCGAGTGGTCCCGTTGCGAGCGACGTCCTCCAGGCGGTCCCGGCGGCGCTGCGTCCCGGCGGCGCAGGTTGACCGCCAGATGAAGGGGCAGCCGACACGCCCCCTCAAAAAAAGCGCTATAGCAGAGCCAGAAATTGCCAAAGGCAGCGCTGCATCAGTCCCCCAAAAAATGTGAGTTCCTGGATTTAAATATCTATATTCAGGATGGCTGTTCGCATACTGCCAACTATTTTAAGGAGGTGAATGCAAACAGATACCTCGACTTTAACAGTTGCCATCTTAAATAATGGAAGAAGAACATTCCATTCGGTCAAATGAAAAGAATCCGAAGGAATTGTTCTTCCACACAAAAATACCTACAACAACTAGAGAACCTGGAGGATCGTTTTAAACAAAAAGGGTATCCCAAACCCCTTATACAAGGAGCACGCCAGAGAGTGGACGAATTAGAACAAAGTGCTTGCTTGAAAAATAATAAACAGGGTAATGCAGAGGGGGGTTATAATGATGAATTTGATTCTGTTTTTCTAACTAGGTATTACACTTCACACACCAATATTTTTTTATAATTTTTTTTTATTTTTTTTTTGTATAGGTAATATCACCAGCTCATATTATTGTGTCATGATTACTGGCACCATATGTAGTCCCCCAGTTATTCTTCTTTAGATGTTTTCCGTGTCCTGTGCAGTATCTCTCCCAGAAGTCCACTTGATGGCCCCCGTGGTGGTCTACACCCCGAAGTCATCAATTTTTACTCTAAGAGAGAGTGTGCAGCTGTTTCTGGAGACGGTCAACAATAACCTCTGCATGGTGGAATAATAGGTCACGATGTTTATCAGGATCAGTAGAAGCATCACCCACTCGATGATTATGATGGGGATTTCACGGATCTCGTCCCAGTCTTCATCATTATGGAATAATTCCTTTAATGTTTCATATCCAAAATAGAAAACTACACAGACAAAAGTCAGGCCACAGCAGGTGCACCTACTATGGTGGATGACTTTTTTTGCTCCTGGTAATTTATACATCTGGATGGACTGCCCAAGGTAGTATAAGGCTTCACATGTAATGGAAATTATCGTGCTGACAAAGTGTATCCTGGGATATTCTTCGGGGGACAATACATGCATAACAGCTGTGGAAAAACAGGAGGCCCACACAATGGCCAGCAGGATCCTCTGGATCAGGACCTGATGACCCCTGAACTCTTCAGTATGCATAACCATATACTTATAAATAAGAAAGGTTAGTACCAAAGTGCCAATGGACGTCCCTATAAATCCAATTCTGAATAATATTCTTTCGGGAAAGACATTTCCCACGTCACTGTGAAGGAAAAGAAACCAATGTTATTATGGATATTTCCTCACTCCCAACCCATGAAATAAGAATCATTTGCTTGTTTATCTTACCTGATGCTCATCAGTGGCGAGGCTGCATGGCCGAGGACGACCGTCATGATGTAGCTGGTGGCAAGCCAGGCCGCACACCAAAACGCCAACAGGAGGGGGACGAACCCCAGTCCTTTTAGCTCCATTTCAGACAAGTAGAAAAAGAAGACGCTAATCTCACTATTCTCACTAATCGCACTGGAACAGACTGAAGGCTCGGGCGGCTGTCAGTGGGATGTCAGGCCTCCAGCTGTCTATGACATCACATGTGACATGTCAGAATGACTGCTTGTTTCTTTGAGCTGCCATGATTTAGTATCTGCTATAGACAGAACCTGATGTTTTTACTATGGACCTTACAGACCTCAGAACCCAAGTAATTAGTGCAGGGGCTCCATTTTGATCATCTCATATTTCACATTATTTGAGTTCCAGGGCTCAGATACATTTGCACCCTCTATAGCAGTGGTCTTCAAGCTGTGAACCCCCAACCGCTGCAGAACCACAACTCCCAGCATGCCCAGACAGCAACTTTGCATAAGGAAATAGTCTAATTAAACTTTTCTTATATATAGAATCCCTGAAATCTCCAATCTCTCCTTTTATTGCTTTATGATCTGTGTTACTTATTTGTAAAAAACAATGTTTGTGATTGTCTTCCCCCCACACACTTATGGGCTATCTCTTCAAACGACTTTATTTGACCTAAAGCGTATAATTGATTTACATAAATAAGCCCCTTTTCATCCAAAAGAGTGAATCTTTAATTTTAAGGAACTCTTTAAGTGCTTTATTCGACCATAATGAAGTAAAGTCAAAACTCCATGTGATTTAAAAAATAAATTTAAGTTCCCCCCATACTTAATTATCTAGATATGCATGGGTGTAGTGAGTATCCCAGCTTCCAAAATCTCAAAAATATCCTTCATTTTTCAGAGGCTTTTTCAAAAATGAAAGAAGCGATCTGATTGGTTGCTATGGGCAACTCAGAAACTTTTCCTCTGGGCAGGTTTTGATAAATCTCCCTCTATGGGGGAGATTCATTAAGACCAGTGTAGAGGAAGAGTTGTGCAGTTGCCCATAGCAACCAGATTGCTTCTTTCATTTTTCACAATGCCTTTGCAAAATGAAAGAAGCGATCTGATTGGTTGCTATGGGCAACTCAGCATATTTTCCTGGAAAAGTTTCTGAGTTGCCCATAGCAACCAATCAGATTACTTCCTTCATTTTTCAGAGACTTTTTCAAAAATGAAAGAAGCGATCTGATTGGTTGCTATGGGCAACTCAGCAGCTTTCCCCATAGACCACAATGGGCCTACTGGTTTCAATGGGCAAAAAATCAGAGTTAATGCACTAGACACAGTTCTCTATACCATTAACCCCTTCCCGACCTATGACATACCTGTACGTCATGGGTGGCAAGGTGTTCCCGACCCATGACATACAGGTACGTCATGAACATTTTTGCCGCTACTCGCGGCATCCCGCAGCGCCCGGTAAGATGGTGGCTATCACTGATAGCCAGCCATCTTACCATGCGACCACGGGGGGTTTCATCCCCCCCCCCCCCCCCCCCCAGCGATCGCTGCTATCAGCTGGTCAACTCTGACTAGCTAATAGCAGCGTTTCGCTATCAGAATATTTAGCAGCGCGGTGTGTAAGTCCCGATCACGGGGATCGGGACACACACCGCTCTGCTAAGTGTCCCTTACCCATCCCCCGGCATCACTTACCCGACCATGCGGTGTCCCGAGTGGTCCCGTTGCGAGCGACGTCCTCCAGGCGGTCCCGGCGGCGCTGCGTCCCGGCGGCGCAGGTTGACCGCCAGATGAAGGGGCAGCCGACACGCCCCCTCAAAAAAAGCGCTATAGCAGAGCCAGAAATTGCCAAAGGCAGCGCTGCATCAGTCCCCCAAAAAATGTGAGTTCCTGGATTTAAATATCTATATTCAGGATGGCTGTTCGCATACTGCCAACTATTTTAAGGAGGTGAATGCAAACAGATACCTCGACTTTAACAGTTGCCATCTTAAATAATGGAAGAAGAACATTCCATTCGGTCAAATGAAAAGAATCCGAAGGAATTGTTCTTCCACACAAAAATACCTACAACAACTAGAGAACCTGGAGGATCGTTTTAAACAAAAAGGGTATCCCAAACCCCTTATACAAGGAGCACGCCAGAGAGTGGACGAATTAGAACAAAGTGCTTGCTTGAAAAATAATAAACAGGGTAATGCAGAGGGGGGTTATAATGATGAATTTGATTCTGTTTTTCTAACTAGGTATTACACTTCACACACCAATATTTTTTTATAATTTTTTTTTATTTTTTTTTTGTATAGGTAATATCACCAGCTCATATTATTGTGTCATGATTACTGGCACCATATGTAGTCCCCCAGTTATTCTTCTTTAGATGTTTTCCGTGTCCTGTGCAGTATCTCTCCCAGAAGTCCACTTGATGGCCCCCGTGGTGGTCTACACCCCGAAGTCATCAATTTTTACTCTAAGAGAGAGTGTGCAGCTGTTTCTGGAGACGGTCAACAATAACCTCTGCATGGTGGAATAATAGGTCACGATGTTTATCAGGATCAGTAGAAGCATCACCCACTCGATGATTATGATGGGGATTTCACGGATCTCGTCCCAGTCTTCATCATTATGGAATAATTCCTTTAATGTTTCATATCCAAAATAGAAAACTACACAGACAAAAGTCAGGCCACAGCAGGTGCACCTACTATGGTGGATGACTTTTTTTGCTCCTGGTAATTTATACATCTGGATGGACTGCCCAAGGTAGTATAAGGCTTCACATGTAATGGAAATTATCGTGCTGACAAAGTGTATCCTGGGATATTCTTCGGGGGACAATACATGCATAACAGCTGTGGAAAAACAGGAGGCCCACACAATGGCCAGCAGGATCCTCTGGATCAGGACCTGATGACCCCTGAACTCTTCAGTATGCATAACCATATACTTATAAATAAGAAAGGTTAGTACCAAAGTGCCAATGGACGTCCCTATAAATCCAATTCTGAATAATATGCTTTCGGGAAAGACATTTCCCACGTCACTGTGAAGGAAAAGAAACCAATGTTATTATGGATATTTCCTCACTCCCAACCCATGAAATAAGAATCATTTGCTTGTTTATCTTACCTGATGCTCATCAGTGGCGAGGCTGCATGGCCGAGGACGACCGTCATGATGTAGCTGGTGGCAAGCCAGGCCGCACACCAAAACGCCAACAGGAGGGGGACGAACCCCAGTCCTTTTAGCTCCATTTCAGACAAGTAGAAAAAGAAGACGCTAATCTCACTATTCTCACTAATCGCACTGGAACAGACTGAAGGCTCGGGCGGCTGTCAGTGGGATGTCAGGCCTCCAGCTGTCTATGACATCACATGTGACATGTCAGAATGACTGCTTGTTTCTTTGAGCTGCCATGATTTAGTATCTGCTATAGACAGAACCTGATGTTTTTACTATGGACCTTACAGACCTCAGAACCCAAGTAATTAGTGCAGGGGCTCCATTTTGATCATCTCATATTTCACATTATTTGAGTTCCAGGGCTCAGATACATTTGCACCCTCTATAGCAGTGGTCTTCAAGCTGTGAACCCCCAACCGCTGCAGAACCACAACTCCCAGCATGCCCAGACAGCAACTTTGCATAAGGAAATAGTCTAATTAAACTTTTCTTATATATAGAATCCCTGAAATCTCCAATCTCTCCTTTTATTGCTTTATGATCTGTGTTACTTATTTGTAAAAAACAATGTTTGTGATTGTCTTCCCCCCACACACTTATGGGCTATCTCTTCAAACGACTTTATTTGACCTAAAGCGTATAATTGATTTACATAAATAAGCCCCTTTTCATCCAAAAGAGTGAATCTTTAATTTTAAGGAACTCTTTAAGTGCTTTATTCGACCATAATGAAGTAAAGTCAAAACTCCATGTGATTTAAAAAATAAATTTAAGTTCCCCCCATACTTAATTATCTAGATATGCATGGGTGTAGTGAGTATCCCAGCTTCCAAAATCTCAAAAATATCCTTCATTTTTCAGAGGCTTTTTCAAAAATGAAAGAAGCGATCTGATTGGTTGCTATGGGCAACTCAGAAACTTTTCCTCTGGGCAGGTTTTGATAAATCTCCCTCTATGGGGGAGATTCATTAAGACCAGTGTAGAGGAAGAGTTGTGCAGTTGCCCATAGCAACCAGATTGCTTCTTTCATTTTTCACAATGCCTTTGCAAAATGAAAGAAGCGATCTGATTGGTTGCTATGGGCAACTCAGCATATTTTCCTGGAAAAGTTTCTGAGTTGCCCATAGCAACCAATCAGATTACTTCCTTCATTTTTCAGAGACTTTTTCAAAAATGAAAGAAGCGATCTGATTGGTTGCTATGGGCAACTCAGCAGCTTTCCCCATAGACCACAATGGGCCTACTGGTTTCAATGGGCAAAAAATCAGAGTTAATGCACTAGACACAGTTCTCTATACCATTAACCCCTTCCCGACCTATGACATACCTGTACGTCATGGGTGGCAAGGTGTTCCCGACCCATGACATACAGGTACGTCATGAACATTTTTGCCGCTACTCGCGACATCCCGCAGCGCCCGGTAAGATGGTGGCTATCACTGATAGCCAGCCATCTTACCATGCGACCACGGGGGGTTTCATCCCCCACCCCCCCCCCCCCCAGCGATCGCTGCTATCAGCTGGTCAACTCTGACTAGCTAATAGCAGCGTTTCGCTATCAGAATATTTAGCAGCGCGGTGTGTAAGTCCCGATCACGGGGATCGGGACACACACCGCTCTGCTAAGTGTCCCTTACCCATCCCCCGGCATCACTTACCCGACCATGCGGTGTCCCGAGTGGTCCCGTTGCGAGCGACGTCCTCCAGGCGGTCCCGGCGGCGCTGCGTCCCGGCGGCGCAGGTTGACCGCCAGATGAAGGGGCAGCCGACACGCCCCCTCAAAAAAAGCGCTATAGCAGAGCCAGAAATTGCCAAAGGCAGCGCTGCATCAGTCCCCCAAAAAATGTGAGTTCCTGGATTTAAATATCTATATTCAGGATGGCTGTTCGCATACTGCCAACTATTTTAAGGAGGTGAATGCAAACAGATACCTCGACTTTAACAGTTGCCATCTTAAATAATGGAAGAAGAACATTCCATTCGGTCAAATGAAAAGAATCCGAAGGAATTGTTCTTCCACACAAAAATACCTACAACAACTAGAGAACCTGGAGGATCGTTTTAAACAAAAAGGTATCCCAAACCCCTTATACAAGGAGCACGCCAGAGAGTGGACGAATTAGAACAAAGTGCTTGCTTGAAAAATAATAAACAGGGTAATGCAGAGGGGGGTTATAATGATGAATTTGATTCTGTTTTTCTAACTAGGTATTACACTTCACACACCAATATTTTTTTATAATTTTTTTTTATTTTTTTTTTGTATAGGTAATATCACCAGCTCATATTATTGTGTCATGATTACTGGCACCATATGTAGTCCCCCAGTTATTCTTCTTTAGATGTTTTCCGTGTCCTGTGCAGTATCTCTCCCAGAAGTCCACTTGATGGCCCCCGTGGTGGTCTACACCCCGAAGTCATCAATTTTTACTCTAAGAGAGAGTGTGCAGCTGTTTCTGGAGACGGTCAACAATAACCTCTGCATGGTGGAATAATAGGTCACGATGTTTATCAGGATCAGTAGAAGCATCACCCACTCGATGATTATGATGGGGATTTCACGGATCTCGTCCCAGTCTTCATCATTATGGAATAATTCCTTTAATGTTTCATATCCAAAATAGAAAACTACACAGACAAAAGTCAGGCCACAGCAGGTGCACCTACTATGGTGGATGACTTTTTTTGCTCCTGGTAATTTATACATCTGGATGGACTGCCCAAGGTAGTATAAGGCTTCACATGTAATGGAAATTATCGTGCTGACAAAGTGTATCCTGGGATATTCTTCGGGGGACAATACATGCATAACAGCTGTGGAAAAACAGGAGGCCCACACAATGGCCAGCAGGATCCTCTGGATCAGGACCTGATGACCCCTGAACTCTTCAGTATGCATAACCATATACTTATAAATAAGAAAGGTTAGTACCAAAGTGCCAATGGACGTCCCTATAAATCCAATTCTGAATAATATGCTTTCGGGAAAGACATTTCCCACGTCACTGTGAAGGAAAAGAAACCAATGTTATTATGGATATTTCCTCACTCCCAACCCATGAAATAAGAATCATTTGCTTGTTTATCTTACCTGATGCTCATCAGTGGCGAGGCTGCATGGCCGAGGACGACCGTCATGATGTAGCTGGTGGCAAGCCAGGCCGCACACCAAAACGCCAACAGGAGGGGGACGAACCCCAGTCCTTTTAGCTCCATTTCAGACAAGTAGAAAAAGAAGACGCTAATCTCACTATTCTCACTAATCGCACTGGAACAGACTGAAGGCTCGGGCGGCTGTCAGTGGGATGTCAGGCCTCCAGCTGTCTATGACATCACATGTGACATGTCAGAATGACTGCTTGTTTCTTTGAGCTGCCATGATTTAGTATCTGCTATAGACAGAACCTGATGTTTTTACTATGGACCTTACAGACCTCAGAACCCAAGTAATTAGTGCAGGGGCTCCATTTTGATCATCTCATATTTCACATTATTTGAGTTCCAGGGCTCAGATACATTTGCACCCTCTATAGCAGTGGTCTTCAAGCTGTGAACCCCCAACCGCTGCAGAACCACAACTCCCAGCATGCCCAGACAGCAACTTTGCATAAGGAAATAGTCTAATTAAACTTTTCTTATATATAGAATCCCTGAAATCTCCAATCTCTCCTTTTATTGCTTTATGATCTGTGTTACTTATTTGTAAAAAACAATGTTTGTGATTGTCTTCCCCCCACACACTTATGGGCTATCTCTTCAAACGACTTTATTTGACCTAAAGCGTATAATTGATTTACATAAATAAGCCCCTTTTCATCCAAAAGAGTGAATCTTTAATTTTAAGGAACTCTTTAAGTGCTTTATTCGACCATAATGAAGTAAAGTCAAAACTCCATGTGATTTAAAAAATAAATTTAAGTTCCCCCCATACTTAATTATCTAGATATGCATGGGTGTAGTGAGTATCCCAGCTTCCAAAATCTCAAAAATATCCTTCATTTTTCAGAGGCTTTTTCAAAAATGAAAGAAGCGATCTGATTGGTTGCTATGGGCAACTCAGAAACTTTTCCTCTGGGCAGGTTTTGATAAATCTCCCTCTATGGGGGAGATTCATTAAGACCAGTGTAGAGGAAGAGTTGTGCAGTTGCCCATAGCAACCAGATTGCTTCTTTCATTTTTCACAATGCCTTTGCAAAATGAAAGAAGCGATCTGATTGGTTGCTATGGGCAACTCAGCATATTTTCCTGGAAAAGTTTCTGAGTTGCCCATAGCAACCAATCAGATTACTTCCTTCATTTTTCAGAGACTTTTTCAAAAATGAAAGAAGCGATCTGATTGGTTGCTATGGGCAACTCAGCAGCTTTCCCCATAGACCACAATGGGCCTACTGGTTTCAATGGGCAAAAAATCAGAGTTAATGCACTAGACACAGTTCTCTATACCATTAACCCCTTCCCGACCTATGACATACCTGTACGTCATGGGTGGCAAGGTGTTCCCGACCCATGACATACAGGTACGTCATGAACATTTTTGCCGCTACTCGCGGCATCCCGCAGCGCCCGGTAAGATGGTGGCTATCACTGATAGCCAGCCATCTTACCATGCGACCACGGGGGGTTTCATCCCCCCCCCCCCCCCCCCCCAGCGATCGCTGCTATCAGCTGGTCAACTCTGACTAGCTAATAGCAGCGTTTCGCTATCAGAATATTTAGCAGCGCGGTGTGTAAGTCCCGATCACGGGGATCGGGACACACACCGCTCTGCTAAGTGTCCCTTACCCATCCCCCGGCATCACTTACCCGACCATGCGGTGTCCCGAGTGGTCCCGTTGCGAGCGACGTCCTCCAGGCGGTCCCGGCGGCGCTGCGTCCCGGCGGCGCAGGTTGACCGCCAGATGAAGGGGCAGCCGACACGCCCCCTCAAAAAAAGCGCTATAGCAGAGCCAGAAATTGCCAAAGGCAGCGCTGCATCAGTCCCCCAAAAAATGTGAGTTCCTGGATTTAAATATCTATATTCAGGATGGCTGTTCGCATACTGCCAACTATTTTAAGGAGGTGAATGCAAACAGATACCTCGACTTTAACAGTTGCCATCTTAAATAATGGAAGAAGAACATTCCATTCGGTCAAATGAAAAGAATCCGAAGGAATTGTTCTTCCACACAAAAATACCTACAACAACTAGAGAACCTGGAGGATCGTTTTAAACAAAAAGGGTATCCCAAACCCCTTATACAAGGAGCACGCCAGAGAGTGGACGAATTAGAACAAAGTGCTTGCTTGAAAAATAATAAACAGGGTAATGCAGAGGGGGGTTATAATGATGAATTTGATTCTGTTTTTCTAACTAGGTATTACACTTCACACACCAATATTTTTTTATAATTTTTTTTTATTTTTTTTTTGTATAGGTAATATCACCAGCTCATATTATTGTGTCATGATTACTGGCACCATATGTAGTCCCCCAGTTATTCTTCTTTAGATGTTTTCCGTGTCCTGTGCAGTATCTCTCCCAGAAGTCCACTTGATGGCCCCCGTGGTGGTCTACACCCCGAAGTCATCAATTTTTACTCTAAGAGAGAGTGTGCAGCTGTTTCTGGAGACGGTCAACAATAACCTCTGCATGGTGGAATAATAGGTCACGATGTTTATCAGGATCAGTAGAAGCATCACCCACTCGATGATTATGATGGGGATTTCACGGATCTCGTCCCAGTCTTCATCATTATGGAATAATTCCTTTAATGTTTCATATCCAAAATAGAAAACTACACAGACAAAAGTCAGGCCACAGCAGGTGCACCTACTATGGTGGATGACTTTTTTTGCTCCTGGTAATTTATACATCTGGATGGACTGCCCAAGGTAGTATAAGGCTTCACATGTAATGGAAATTATCGTGCTGACAAAGTGTATCCTGGGATATTCTTCGGGGGACAATACATGCATAACAGCTGTGGAAAAACAGGAGGCCCACACAATGGCCAGCAGGATCCTCTGGATCAGGACCTGATGACCCCTGAACTCTTCAGTATGCATAACCATATACTTATAAATAAGAAAGGTTAGTACCAAAGTGCCAATGGACGTCCCTATAAATCCAATTCTGAATAATATGCTTTCGGGAAAGACATTTCCCACGTCACTGTGAAGGAAAAGAAACCAATGTTATTATGGATATTTCCTCACTCCCAACCCATGAAATAAGAATCATTTGCTTGTTTATCTTACCTGATGCTCATCAGTGGCGAGGCTGCATGGCCGAGGACGACCGTCATGATGTAGCTGGTGGCAAGCCAGGCCGCACACCAAAACGCCAACAGGAGGGGGACGAACCCCAGTCCTTTTAGCTCCATTTCAGACAAGTAGAAAAAGAAGACGCTAATCTCACTATTCTCACTAATCGCACTGGAACAGACTGAAGGCTCGGGCGGCTGTCAGTGGGATGTCAGGCCTCCAGCTGTCTATGACATCACATGTGACATGTCAGAATGACTGCTTGTTTCTTTGAGCTGCCATGATTTAGTATCTGCTATAGACAGAACCTGATGTTTTTACTATGGACCTTACAGACCTCAGAACCCAAGTAATTAGTGCAGGGGCTCCATTTTGATCATCTCATATTTCACATTATTTGAGTTCCAGGGCTCAGATACATTTGCACCCTCTATAGCAGTGGTCTTCAAGCTGTGAACCCCCAACCGCTGCAGAACCACAACTCCCAGCATGCCCAGACAGCAACTTTGCATAAGGAAATAGTCTAATTAAACTTTTCTTATATATAGAATCCCTGAAATCTCCAATCTCTCCTTTTATTGCTTTATGATCTGTGTTACTTATTTGTAAAAAACAATGTTTGTGATTGTCTTCCCCCCACACACTTATGGGCTATCTCTTCAAACGACTTTATTTGACCTAAAGCGTATAATTGATTTACATAAATAAGCCCCTTTTCATCCAAAAGAGTGAATCTTTAATTTTAAGGAACTCTTTAAGTGCTTTATTCGACCATAATGAAGTAAAGTCAAAACTCCATGTGATTTAAAAAATAAATTTAAGTTCCCCCCATACTTAATTATCTAGATATGCATGGGTGTAGTGAGTATCCCAGCTTCCAAAATCTCAAAAATATCCTTCATTTTTCAGAGGCTTTTTCAAAAATGAAAGAAGCGATCTGATTGGTTGCTATGGGCAACTCAGAAACTTTTCCTCTGGGCAGGTTTTGATAAATCTCCCTCTATGGGGGAGATTCATTAAGACCAGTGTAGAGGAAGAGTTGTGCAGTTGCCCATAGCAACCAGATTGCTTCTTTCATTTTTCACAATGCCTTTGCAAAATGAAAGAAGCGATCTGATTGGTTGCTATGGGCAACTCAGCATATTTTCCTGGAAAAGTTTCTGAGTTGCCCATAGCAACCAATCAGATTACTTCCTTCATTTTTCAGAGACTTTTTCAAAAATGAAAGAAGCGATCTGATTGGTTGCTATGGGCAACTCAGCAGCTTTCCCCATAGACCACAATGGGCCTACTGGTTTCAATGGGCAAAAAATCAGAGTTAATGCACTAGACACAGTTCTCTATACCATTAACCCCTTCCCGACCTATGACATACCTGTACGTCATGGGTGGCAAGGTGTTCCCGACCCATGACATACAGGTACGTCATGAACATTTTTGCCGCTACTCGCGGCATCCCGCAGCGCCCGGTAAGATGGTGGCTATCACTGATAGCCAGCCATCTTACCATGCGACCACGGGGGGTTTCATCCCCCCCCCCCCCCCCCCCCAGCGATCGCTGCTATCAGCTGGTCAACTCTGACTAGCTAATAGCAGCGTTTCGCTATCAGAATATTTAGCAGCGCGGTGTGTAAGTCCCGATCACGGGGATCGGGACACACACCGCTCTGCTAAGTGTCCCTTACCCATCCCCCGGCATCACTTACCCGACCATGCGGTGTCCCGAGTGGTCCCGTTGCGAGCGACGTCCTCCAGGCGGTCCCGGCGGCGCTGCGTCCCGGCGGCGCAGGTTGACCGCCAGATGAAGGGGCAGCCGACACGCCCCCTCAAAAAAAGCGCTATAGCAGAGCCAGAAATTGCCAAAGGCAGCGCTGCATCAGTCCCCCAAAAAATGTGAGTTCCTGGATTTAAATATCTATATTCAGGATGGCTGTTCGCATACTGCCAACTATTTTAAGGAGGTGAATGCAAACAGATACCTCGACTTTAACAGTTGCCATCTTAAATAATGGAAGAAGAACATTCCATTCGGTCAAATGAAAAGAATCCGAAGGAATTGTTCTTCCACACAAAAATACCTACAACAACTAGAGAACCTGGAGGATCGTTTTAAACAAAAAGGGTATCCCAAACCCCTTATACAAGGAGCACGCCAGAGAGTGGACGAATTAGAACAAAGTGCTTGCTTGAAAAATAATAAACAGGGTAATGCAGAGGGGGGTTATAATGATGAATTTGATTCTGTTTTTCTAACTAGGTATTACACTTCACACACCAATATTTTTTTATAATTTTTTTTTATTTTTTTTTTGTATAGGTAATATCACCAGCTCATATTATTGTGTCATGATTACTGGCACCATATGTAGTCCCCCAGTTATTCTTCTTTAGATGTTTTCCGTGTCCTGTGCAGTATCTCTCCCAGAAGTCCACTTGATGGCCCCCGTGGTGGTCTACACCCCGAAGTCATCAATTTTTACTCTAAGAGAGAGTGTGCAGCTGTTTCTGGAGACGGTCAACAATAACCTCTGCATGGTGGAATAATAGGTCACGATGTTTATCAGGATCAGTAGAAGCATCACCCACTCGATGATTATGATGGGGATTTCACGGATCTCGTCCCAGTCTTCATCATTATGGAATAATTCCTTTAATGTTTCATATCCAAAATAGAAAACTACACAGACAAAAGTCAGGCCACAGCAGGTGCACCTACTATGGTGGATGACTTTTTTTGCTCCTGGTAATTTATACATCTGGATGGACTGCCCAAGGTAGTATAAGGCTTCACATGTAATGGAAATTATCGTGCTGACAAAGTGTATCCTGGGATATTCTTCGGGGGACAATACATGCATAACAGCTGTGGAAAAACAGGAGGCCCACACAATGGCCAGCAGGATCCTCTGGATCAGGACCTGATGACCCCTGAACTCTTCAGTATGCATAACCATATACTTATAAATAAGAAAGGTTAGTACCAAAGTGCCAATGGACGTCCCTATAAATCCAATTCTGAATAATATTCTTTCGGGAAAGACATTTCCCACGTCACTGTGAAGGAAAAGAAACCAATGTTATTATGGATATTTCCTCACTCCCAACCCATGAAATAAGAATCATTTGCTTGTTTATCTTACCTGATGCTCATCAGTGGCGAGGCTGCATGGCCGAGGACGACCGTCATGATGTAGCTGGTGGCAAGCCAGGCCGCACACCAAAACGCCAACAGGAGGGGGACGAACCCCAGTCCTTTTAGCTCCATTTCAGACAAGTAGAAAAAGAAGACGCTAATCTCACTATTCTCACTAATCGCACTGGAACAGACTGAAGGCTCGGGCGGCTGTCAGTGGGATGTCAGGCCTCCAGCTGTCTATGACATCACATGTGACATGTCAGAATGACTGCTTGTTTCTTTGAGCTGCCATGATTTAGTATCTGCTATAGACAGAACCTGATGTTTTTACTATGGACCTTACAGACCTCAGAACCCAAGTAATTAGTGCAGGGGCTCCATTTTGATCATCTCATATTTCACATTATTTGAGTTCCAGGGCTCAGATACATTTGCACCCTCTATAGCAGTGGTCTTCAAGCTGTGAACCCCCAACCGCTGCAGAACCACAACTCCCAGCATGCCCAGACAGCAACTTTGCATAAGGAAATAGTCTAATTAAACTTTTCTTATATATAGAATCCCTGAAATCTCCAATCTCTCCTTTTATTGCTTTATGATCTGTGTTACTTATTTGTAAAAAACAATGTTTGTGATTGTCTTCCCCCCACACACTTATGGGCTATCTCTTCAAACGACTTTATTTGACCTAAAGCGTATAATTGATTTACATAAATAAGCCCCTTTTCATCCAAAAGAGTGAATCTTTAATTTTAAGGAACTCTTTAAGTGCTTTATTCGACCATAATGAAGTAAAGTCAAAACTCCATGTGATTTAAAAAATAAATTTAAGTTCCCCCCATACTTAATTATCTAGATATGCATGGGTGTAGTGAGTATCCCAGCTTCCAAAATCTCAAAAATATCCTTCATTTTTCAGAGGCTTTTTCAAAAATGAAAGAAGCGATCTGATTGGTTGCTATGGGCAACTCAGAAACTTTTCCTCTGGGCAGGTTTTGATAAATCTCCCTCTATGGGGGAGATTCATTAAGACCAGTGTAGAGGAAGAGTTGTGCAGTTGCCCATAGCAACCAGATTGCTTCTTTCATTTTTCACAATGCCTTTGCAAAATGAAAGAAGCGATCTGATTGGTTGCTATGGGCAACTCAGCATATTTTCCTGGAAAAGTTTCTGAGTTGCCCATAGCAACCAATCAGATTACTTCCTTCATTTTTCAGAGACTTTTTCAAAAATGAAAGAAGCGATCTGATTGGTTGCTATGGGCAACTCAGCAGCTTTCCCCATAGACCACAATGGGCCTACTGGTTTCAATGGGCAAAAAATCAGAGTTAATGCACTAGACACAGTTCTCTATACCATTAACCCCTTCCCGACCTATGACATACCTGTACGTCATGGGTGGCAAGGTGTTCCCGACCCATGACATACAGGTACGTCATGAACATTTTTGCCGCTACTCGCGGCATCCCGCAGCGCCCGGTAAGATGGTGGCTATCACTGATAGCCAGCCATCTTACCATGCGACCACGGGGGGTTTCATCCCCCACCCCCCCCCCCCCCAGCGATCGCTGCTATCAGCTGGTCAACTCTGACTAGCTAATAGCAGCGTTTCGCTATCAGAATATTTAGCAGCGCGGTGTGTAAGTCCCGATCACGGGGATCGGGACACACACCGCTCTGCTAAGTGTCCCTTACCCATCCCCCGGCATCACTTACCCGACCATGCGGTGTCCCGAGTGGTCCCGTTGCGAGCGACGTCCTCCAGGCGGTCCCGGCGGCGCTGCGTCCCGGCGGCGCAGGTTGACCGCCAGATGAAGGGGCAGCCGACACGCCCCCTCAAAAAAAGCGCTATAGCAGAGCCAGAAATTGCCAAAGGCAGCGCTGCATCAGTCCCCCAAAAAATGTGAGTTCCTGGATTTAAATATCTATATTCAGGATGGCTGTTCGCATACTGCCAACTATTTTAAGGAGGTGAATGCAAACAGATACCTCGACTTTAACAGTTGCCATCTTAAATAATGGAAGAAGAACATTCCATTCGGTCAAATGAAAAGAATCCGAAGGAATTGTTCTTCCACACAAAAATACCTACAACAACTAGAGAACCTGGAGGATCGTTTTAAACAAAAAGGGTATCCCAAACCCCTTATACAAGGAGCACGCCAGAGAGTGGACGAATTAGAACAAAGTGCTTGCTTGAAAAATAATAAACAGGGTAATGCAGAGGGGGGTTATAATGATGAATTTGATTCTGTTTTTCTAACTAGGTATTACACTTCACACACCAATATTTTTTTATAATTTTTTTTTATTTTTTTTTTGTATAGGTAATATCACCAGCTCATATTATTGTGTCATGATTACTGGCACCATATGTAGTCCCCCAGTTATTCTTCTTTAGATGTTTTCCGTGTCCTGTGCAGTATCTCTCCCAGAAGTCCACTTGATGGCCCCCGTGGTGGTCTACACCCCGAAGTCATCAATTTTTACTCTAAGAGAGAGTGTGCAGCTGTTTCTGGAGACGGTCAACAATAACCTCTGCATGGTGGAATAATAGGTCACGATGTTTATCAGGATCAGTAGAAGCATCACCCACTCGATGATTATGATGGGGATTTCACGGATCTCGTCCCAGTCTTCATCATTATGGAATAATTCCTTTAATGTTTCATATCCAAAATAGAAAACTACACAGACAAAAGTCAGGCCACAGCAGGTGCACCTACTATGGTGGATGACTTTTTTTGCTCCTGGTAATTTATACATCTGGATGGACTGCCCAAGGTAGTATAAGGCTTCACATGTAATGGAAATTATCGTGCTGACAAAGTGTATCCTGGGATATTCTTCGGGGGACAATACATGCATAACAGCTGTGGAAAAACAGGAGGCCCACACAATGGCCAGCAGGATCCTCTGGATCAGGACCTGATGACCCCTGAACTCTTCAGTATGCATAACCATATACTTATAAATAAGAAAGGTTAGTACCAAAGTGCCAATGGACGTCCCTATAAATCCAATTCTGAATAATATGCTTTCGGGAAAGACATTTCCCACGTCACTGTGAAGGAAAAGAAACCAATGTTATTATGGATATTTCCTCACTCCCAACCCATGAAATAAGAATCATTTGCTTGTTTATCTTACCTGATGCTCATCAGTGGCGAGGCTGCATGGCCGAGGACGACCGTCATGATGTAGCTGGTGGCAAGCCAGGCCGCACACCAAAACGCCAACAGGAGGGGGACGAACCCCAGTCCTTTTAGCTCCATTTCAGACAAGTAGAAAAAGAAGACGCTAATCTCACTATTCTCACTAATCGCACTGGAACAGACTGAAGGCTCGGGCGGCTGTCAGTGGGATGTCAGGCCTCCAGCTGTCTATGACATCACATGTGACATGTCAGAATGACTGCTTGTTTCTTTGAGCTGCCATGATTTAGTATCTGCTATAGACAGAACCTGATGTTTTTACTATGGACCTTACAGACCTCAGAACCCAAGTAATTAGTGCAGGGGCTCCATTTTGATCATCTCATATTTCACATTATTTGAGTTCCAGGGCTCAGATACATTTGCACCCTCTATAGCAGTGGTCTTCAAGCTGTGAACCCCCAACCGCTGCAGAACCACAACTCCCAGCATGCCCAGACAGCAACTTTGCATAAGGAAATAGTCTAATTAAACTTTTCTTATATATAGAATCCCTGAAATCTCCAATCTCTCCTTTTATTGCTTTATGATCTGTGTTACTTATTTGTAAAAAACAATGTTTGTGATTGTCTTCCCCCCACACACTTATGGGCTATCTCTTCAAACGACTTTATTTGACCTAAAGCGTATAATTGATTTACATAAATAAGCCCCTTTTCATCCAAAAGAGTGAATCTTTAATTTTAAGGAACTCTTTAAGTGCTTTATTCGACCATAATGAAGTAAAGTCAAAACTCCATGTGATTTAAAAAATAAATTTAAGTTCCCCCCATACTTAATTATCTAGATATGCATGGGTGTAGTGAGTATCCCAGCTTCCAAAATCTCAAAAATATCCTTCATTTTTCAGAGGCTTTTTCAAAAATGAAAGAAGCGATCTGATTGGTTGCTATGGGCAACTCAGAAACTTTTCCTCTGGGCAGGTTTTGATAAATCTCCCTCTATGGGGGAGATTCATTAAGACCAGTGTAGAGGAAGAGTTGTGCAGTTGCCCATAGCAACCAGATTGCTTCTTTCATTTTTCACAATGCCTTTGCAAAATGAAAGAAGCGATCTGATTGGTTGCTATGGGCAACTCAGCATATTTTCCTGGAAAAGTTTCTGAGTTGCCCATAGCAACCAATCAGATTACTTCCTTCATTTTTCAGAGACTTTTTCAAAAATGAAAGAAGCGATCTGATTGGTTGCTATGGGCAACTCAGCAGCTTTCCCCATAGACCACAATGGGCCTACTGGTTTCAATGGGCAAAAAATCAGAGTTAATGCACTAGACACAGTTCTCTATACCATTAACCCCTTCCCGACCTATGACATACCTGTACGTCATGGGTGGCAAGGTGTTCCCGACCCATGACATACAGGTACGTCATGAACATTTTTGCCGCTACTCGCGGCATCCCGCAGCGCCCGGTAAGATGGTGGCTATCACTGATAGCCAGCCATCTTACCATGCGACCACGGGGGGTTTCATCCCCCACCCCCCCCCCCCCCAGCGATCGCTGCTATCAGCTGGTCAACTCTGACTAGCTAATAGCAGCGTTTCGCTATCAGAATATTTAGCAGCGCGGTGTGTAAGTCCCGATCACGGGGATCGGGACACACACCGCTCTGCTAAGTGTCCCTTACCCATCCCCCGGCATCACTTACCCGACCATGCGGTGTCCCGAGTGGTCCCGTTGCGAGCGACGTCCTCCAGGCGGTCCCGGCGGCGCTGCGTCCCGGCGGCGCAGGTTGACCGCCAGATGAAGGGGCAGCCGACACGCCCCCTCAAAAAAAGCGCTATAGCAGAGCCAGAAATTGCCAAAGGCAGCGCTGCATCAGTCCCCCAAAAAATGTGAGTTCCTGGATTTAAATATCTATATTCAGGATGGCTGTTCGCATACTGCCAACTATTTTAAGGAGGTGAATGCAAACAGATACCTCGACTTTAACAGTTGCCATCTTAAATAATGGAAGAAGAACATTCCATTCGGTCAAATGAAAAGAATCCGAAGGAATTGTTCTTCCACACAAAAATACCTACAACAACTAGAGAACCTGGAGGATCGTTTTAAACAAAAAGGGTATCCCAAACCCCTTATACAAGGAGCACGCCAGAGAGTGGACGAATTAGAACAAAGTGCTTGCTTGAAAAATAATAAACAGGGTAATGCAGAGGGGGGTTATAATGATGAATTTGATTCTGTTTTTCTAACTAGGTATTACACTTCACACACCAATATTTTTTTATAATTTTTTTTTATTTTTTTTTTGTATAGGTAATATCACCAGCTCATATTATTGTGTCATGATTACTGGCACCATATGTAGTCCCCCAGTTATTCTTCTTTAGATGTTTTCCGTGTCCTGTGCAGTATCTCTCCCAGAAGTCCACTTGATGGCCCCCGTGGTGGTCTACACCCCGAAGTCATCAATTTTTACTCTAAGAGAGAGTGTGCAGCTGTTTCTGGAGACGGTCAACAATAACCTCTGCATGGTGGAATAATAGGTCACGATGTTTATCAGGATCAGTAGAAGCATCACCCACTCGATGATTATGATGGGGATTTCACGGATCTCGTCCCAGTCTTCATCATTATGGAATAATTCCTTTAATGTTTCATATCCAAAATAGAAAACTACACAGACAAAAGTCAGGCCACAGCAGGTGCACCTACTATGGTGGATGACTTTTTTTGCTCCTGGTAATTTATACATCTGGATGGACTGCCCAAGGTAGTATAAGGCTTCACATGTAATGGAAATTATCGTGCTGACAAAGTGTATCCTGGGATATTCTTCGGGGGACAATACATGCATAACAGCTGTGGAAAAACAGGAGGCCCACACAATGGCCAGCAGGATCCTCTGGATCAGGACCTGATGACCCCTGAACTCTTCAGTATGCATAACCATATACTTATAAATAAGAAAGGTTAGTACCAAAGTGCCAATGGACGTCCCTATAAATCCAATTCTGAATAATATGCTTTCGGGAAAGACATTTCCCACGTCACTGTGAAGGAAAAGAAACCAATGTTATTATGGATATTTCCTCACTCCCAACCCATGAAATAAGAATCATTTGCTTGTTTATCTTACCTGATGCTCATCAGTGGCGAGGCTGCATGGCCGAGGACGACCGTCATGATGTAGCTGGTGGCAAGCCAGGCCGCACACCAAAACGCCAACAGGAGGGGGACGAACCCCAGTCCTTTTAGCTCCATTTCAGACAAGTAGAAAAAGAAGACGCTAATCTCACTATTCTCACTAATCGCACTGGAACAGACTGAAGGCTCTGGCGGCTGTCAGTGGGATGTCAGGCCTCCAGCTGTCTATGACATCACATGTGACATGTCAGAATGACTGCTTGTTTCTTTGAGCTGCCATGATTTAGTATCTGCTATAGACAGAACCTGATGTTTTTACTATGGACCTTACAGACCTCAGAACCCAAGTAATTAGTGCAGGGGCTCCATTTTGATCATCTCATATTTCACATTATTTGAGTTCCAGGGCTCAGATACATTTGCACCCTCTATAGCAGTGGTCTTCAAGCTGTGAACCCCCAACCGCTGCAGAACCACAACTCCCAGCATGCCCAGACAGCAACTTTGCATAAGGAAATAGTCTAATTAAACTTTTCTTATATATAGAATCCCTGAAATCTCCAATCTCTCCTTTTATTGCTTTATGATCTGTGTTACTTATTTGTAAAAAACAATGTTTGTGATTGTCTTCCCCCCACACACTTATGGGCTATCTCTTCAAACGACTTTATTTGACCTAAAGCGTATAATTGATTTACATAAATAAGCCCCTTTTCATCCAAAAGAGTGAATCTTTAATTTTAAGGAACTCTTTAAGTGCTTTATTCGACCATAATGAAGTAAAGTCAAAACTCCATGTGATTTAAAAAATAAATTTAAGTTCCCCCCATACTTAATTATCTAGATATGCATGGGTGTAGTGAGTATCCCAGCTTCCAAAATCTCAAAAATATCCTTCATTTTTCAGAGGCTTTTTCAAAAATGAAAGAAGCGATCTGATTGGTTGCTATGGGCAACTCAGAAACTTTTCCTCTGGGCAGGTTTTGATAAATCTCCCTCTATGGGGGAGATTCATTAAGACCAGTGTAGAGGAAGAGTTGTGCAGTTGCCCATAGCAACCAGATTGCTTCTTTCATTTTTCACAATGCCTTTGCAAAATGAAAGAAGCGATCTGATTGGTTGCTATGGGCAACTCAGCATATTTTCCTGGAAAAGTTTCTGAGTTGCCCATAGCAACCAATCAGATTACTTCCTTCATTTTTCAGAGACTTTTTCAAAAATGAAAGAAGCGATCTGATTGGTTGCTATGGGCAACTCAGCAGCTTTCCCCATAGACCACAATGGGCCTACTGGTTTCAATGGGCAAAAAATCAGAGTTAATGCACTAGACACAGTTCTCTATACCATTAACCCCTTCCCGACCTATGACATACCTGTACGTCATGGGTGGCAAGGTGTTCCCGACCCATGACATACAGGTACGTCATGAACATTTTTGCCGCTACTCGCGGCATCCCGCAGCGCCCGGTAAGATGGTGGCTATCACTGATAGCCAGCCATCTTACCATGCGACCACGGGGGGTTTCATCCCCCACCCCCCCCCCCCCCCAGCGATCGCTGCTATCAGCTGGTCAACTCTGACTAGCTAATAGCAGCGTTTCGCTATCAGAATATTTAGCAGCGCGGTGTGTAAGTCCCGATCACGGGGATCGGGACACACACCGCTCTGCTAAGTGTCCCTTACCCATCCCCCGGCATCACTTACCCGACCATGCGGTGTCCCGAGTGGTCCCGTTGCGAGCGACGTCCTCCAGGCGGTCCCGGCGGCGCTGCGTCCCGGCGGCGCAGGTTGACCGCCAGATGAAGGGGCAGCCGACACGCCCCCTCAAAAAAAGCGCTATAGCAGAGCCAGAAATTGCCAAAGGCAGCGCTGCATCAGTCCCCCAAAAAATGTGAGTTCCTGGATTTAAATATCTATATTCAGGATGGCTGTTCGCATACTGCCAACTATTTTAAGGAGGTGAATGCAAACAGATACCTCGACTTTAACAGTTGCCATCTTAAATAATGGAAGAAGAACATTCCATTCGGTCAAATGAAAAGAATCCGAAGGAATTGTTCTTCCACACAAAAATACCTACAACAACTAGAGAACCTGGAGGATCGTTTTAAACAAAAAGGGTATCCCAAACCCCTTATACAAGGAGCACGCCAGAGAGTGGACGAATTAGAACAAAGTGCTTGCTTGAAAAATAATAAACAGGGTAATGCAGAGGGGGGTTATAATGATGAATTTGATTCTGTTTTTCTAACTAGGTATTACACTTCACACACCAATATTTTTTTATAATTTTTTTTTATTTTTTTTTTGTATAGGTAATATCACCAGCTCATATTATTGTGTCATGATTACTGGCACCATATGTAGTCCCCCAGTTATTCTTCTTTAGATGTTTTCCGTGTCCTGTGCAGTATCTCTCCCAGAAGTCCACTTGATGGCCCCCGTGGTGGTCTACACCCCGAAGTCATCAATTTTTACTCTAAGAGAGAGTGTGCAGCTGTTTCTGGAGACGGTCAACAATAACCTCTGCATGGTGGAATAATAGGTCACGATGTTTATCAGGATCAGTAGAAGCATCACCCACTCGATGATTATGATGGGGATTTCACGGATCTCGTCCCAGTCTTCATCATTATGGAATAATTCCTTTAATGTTTCATATCCAAAATAGAAAACTACACAGACAAAAGTCAGGCCACAGCAGGTGCATCTACTATGGTGGATGACTTTTTTTGCTCCTGGTAATTTATACATCTGGATGGACTGCCCAAGGTAGTATAAGGCTTCACATGTAATGGAAATTATCGTGCTGACAAAGTGTATCCTGGGATATTCTTCGGGGGACAATACATGCATAACAGCTGTGGAAAAACAGGAGGCCCACACAATGGCCAGCAGGATCCTCTGGATCAGGACCTGATGACCCCTGAACTCTTCAGTATGCATAACCATATACTTATAAATAAGAAAGGTTAGTACCAAAGTGCCAATGGACGTCCCTATAAATCCAATTCTGAATAATATGCTTTCGGGAAAGACATTTCCCACGTCACTGTGAAGGAAAAGAAACCAATGTTATTATGGATATTTCCTCACTCCCAACCCATGAAATAAGAATCATTTGCTTGTTTATCTTACCTGATGCTCATCAGTGGCGAGGCTGCATGGCCGAGGACGACCGTCATGATGTAGCTGGTGGCAAGCCAGGCCGCACACCAAAACGCCAACAGGAGGGGGACGAACCCCAGTCCTTTTAGCTCCATTTCAGACAAGTAGAAAAAGAAGACGCTAATCTCACTATTCTCACTAATCGCACTGGAACAGACTGAAGGCTCGGGCGGCTGTCAGTGGGATGTCAGGCCTCCAGCTGTCTATGACATCACATGTGACATGTCAGAATGACTGCTTGTTTCTTTGAGCTGCCATGATTTAGTATCTGCTATAGACAGAACCTGATGTTTTTACTATGGACCTTACAGACCTCAGAACCCAAGTAATTAGTGCAGGGGCTCCATTTTGATCATCTCATATTTCACATTATTTGAGTTCCAGGGCTCAGATACATTTGCACCCTCTATAGCAGTGGTCTTCAAGCTGTGAACCCCCAACCGCTGCAGAACCACAACTCCCAGCATGCCCAGACAGCAACTTTGCATAAGGAAATAGTCTAATTAAACTTTTCTTATATATAGAATCCCTGAAATCTCCAATCTCTCCTTTTATTGCTTTATGATCTGTGTTACTTATTTGTAAAAAACAATGTTTGTGATTGTCTTCCCCCCACACACTTATGGGCTATCTCTTCAAACGACTTTATTTGACCTAAAGCGTATAATTGATTTACATAAATAAGCCCCTTTTCATCCAAAAGAGTGAATCTTTAATTTTAAGGAACTCTTTAAGTGCTTTATTCGACCATAATGAAGTAAAGTCAAAACTCCATGTGATTTAAAAAATAAATTTAAGTTCCCCCCATACTTAATTATCTAGATATGCATGGGTGTAGTGAGTATCCCAGCTTCCAAAATCTCAAAAATATCCTTCATTTTTCAGAGGCTTTTTCAAAAATGAAAGAAGCGATCTGATTGGTTGCTATGGGCAACTCAGAAACTTTTCCTCTGGGCAGGTTTTGATAAATCTCCCTCTATGGGGGAGATTCATTAAGACCAGTGTAGAGGAAGAGTTGTGCAGTTGCCCATAGCAACCAGATTGCTTCTTTCATTTTTCACAATGCCTTTGCAAAATGAAAGAAGCGATCTGATTGGTTGCTATGGGCAACTCAGCATATTTTCCTGGAAAAGTTTCTGAGTTGCCCATAGCAACCAATCAGATTACTTCCTTCATTTTTCAGAGACTTTTTCAAAAATGAAAGAAGCGATCTGATTGGTTGCTATGGGCAACTCAGCAGCTTTCCCCATAGACCACAATGGGCCTACTGGTTTCAATGGGCAAAAAATCAGAGTTAATGCACTAGACACAGTTCTCTATACCATTAACCCCTTCCCGACCTATGACATACCTGTACGTCATGGGTGGCAAGGTGTTCCCGACCCATGACATACAGGTACGTCATGAACATTTTTGCCGCTACTCGCGGCATCCCGCAGCGCCCGGTAAGATGGTGGCTATCACTGATAGCCAGCCATCTTACCATGCGACCACGGGGGGTTTCATCCCCCACCCCCCCCCCCCCCAGCGATCGCTGCTATCAGCTGGTCAACTCTGACTAGCTAATAGCAGCGTTTCGCTATCAGAATATTTAGCAGCGCGGTGTGTAAGTCCCGATCACGGGGATCGGGACACACACCGCTCTGCTAAGTGTCCCTTACCCATCCCCCGGCATCACTTACCCGACCATGCGGTGTCCCGAGTGGTCCCGTTGCGAGCGACGTCCTCCAGGCGGTCCCGGCGGCGCTGCGTCCCGGCGGCGCAGGTTGACCGCCAGATGAAGGGGCAGCCGACACGCCCCCTCAAAAAAAGCGCTATAGCAGAGCCAGAAATTGCCAAAGGCAGCGCTGCATCAGTCCCCCAAAAAATGTGAGTTCCTGGATTTAAATATCTATATTCAGGATGGCTGTTCGCATACTGCCAACTATTTTAAGGAGGTGAATGCAAACAGATACCTCGACTTTAACAGTTGCCATCTTAAATAATGGAAGAAGAACATTCCATTCGGTCAAATGAAAAGAATCCGAAGGAATTGTTCTTCCACACAAAAATACCTACAACAACTAGAGAACCTGGAGGATCGTTTTAAACAAAAAGGGTATCCCAAACCCCTTATACAAGGAGCACGCCAGAGAGTGGACGAATTAGAACAAAGTGCTTGCTTGAAAAATAATAAACAGGGTAATGCAGAGGGGGGTTATAATGATGAATTTGATTCTGTTTTTCTAACTAGGTATTACACTTCACACACCAATATTTTTTTATAATTTTTTTTTATTTTTTTTTTGTATAGGTAATATCACCAGCTCATATTATTGTGTCATGATTACTGGCACCATATGTAGTCCCCCAGTTATTCTTCTTTAGATGTTTTCCGTGTCCTGTGCAGTATCTCTCCCAGAAGTCCACTTGATGGCCCCCGTGGTGGTCTACACCCCGAAGTCATCAATTTTTACTCTAAGAGAGAGTGTGCAGCTGTTTCTGGAGACGGTCAACAATAACCTCTGCATGGTGGAATAATAGGTCACGATGTTTATCAGGATCAGTAGAAGCATCACCCACTCGATGATTATGATGGGGATTTCACGGATCTCGTCCCAGTCTTCATCATTATGGAATAATTCCTTTAATGTTTCATATCCAAAATAGAAAACTACACAGACAAAAGTCAGGCCACAGCAGGTGCACCTACTATGGTGGATGACTTTTTTTGCTCCTGGTAATTTATACATCTGGATGGACTGCCCAAGGTAGTATAAGGCTTCACATGTAATGGAAATTATCGTGCTGACAAAGTGTATCCTGGGATATTCTTCGGGGGACAATACATGCATAACAGCTGTGGAAAAACAGGAGGCCCACACAATGGCCAGCAGGATCCTCTGGATCAGGACCTGATGACCCCTGAACTCTTCAGTATGCATAACCATATACTTATAAATAAGAAAGGTTAGTACCAAAGTGCCAATGGACGTCCCTATAAATCCAATTCTGAATAATATGCTTTCGGGAAAGACATTTCCCACGTCACTGTGAAGGAAAAGAAACCAATGTTATTATGGATATTTCCTCACTCCCAACCCATGAAATAAGAATCATTTGCTTGTTTATCTTACCTGATGCTCATCAGTGGCGAGGCTGCATGGCCGAGGACGACCGTCATGATGTAGCTGGTGGCAAGCCAGGCCGCACACCAAAACGCCAACAGGAGGGGGACGAACCCCAGTCCTTTTAGCTCCATTTCAGACAAGTAGAAAAAGAAGACGCTAATCTCACTATTCTCACTAATCGCACTGGAACAGACTGAAGGCTCGGGCGGCGTCAGTGGGATGTCAGGCCTCCAGCTGTCTATGACATCACATGTGACATGTCAGAATGACTGCTTGTTTCTTTGAGCTGCCATGATTTAGTATCTGCTATAGACAGAACCTGATGTTTTTACTATGGACCTTACAGACCTCAGAACCCAAGTAATTAGTGCAGGGGCTCCATTTTGATCATCTCATATTTCACATTATTTGAGTTCCAGGGCTCAGATACATTTGCACCCTCTATAGCAGTGGTCTTCAAGCTGTGAACCCCCAACCGCTGCAGAACCACAACTCCCAGCATGCCCAGACAGCAACTTTGCATAAGGAAATAGTCTAATTAAACTTTTCTTATATATATAGAATCCCTGAAATCTCCAATCTCTCCTTTTATTGCTTTATGATCTGTGTTACTTATTTGTAAAAAACAATGTTTGTGATTGTCTTCCCCCCACACACTTATGGGCTATCTCTTCAAACGACTTTATTTGACCTAAAGCGTATAATTGATTTACATAAATAAGCCCCTTTTCATCCAAAAGAGTGAATCTTTAATTTTAAGGAACTCTTTAAGTGCTTTATTCGACCATAATGAAGTAAAGTCAAAACTCCATGTGATTTAAAAAATAAATTTAAGTTCCCCCCATACTTAATTATCTAGATATGCATGGGTGTAGTGAGTATCCCAGCTTCCAAAATCTCAAAAATATCCTTCATTTTTCAGAGGCTTTTTCAAAAATGAAAGAAGCGATCTGATTGGTTGCTATGGGCAACTCAGAAACTTTTCCTCTGGGCAGGTTTTGATAAATCTCCCTCTATGGGGGAGATTCATTAAGACCAGTGTAGAGGAAGAGTTGTGCAGTTGCCCATAGCAACCAGATTGCTTCTTTCATTTTTCACAATGCCTTTGCAAAATGAAAGAAGCGATCTGATTGGTTGCTATGGGCAACTCAGCATATTTTCCTGGAAAAGTTTCTGAGTTGCCCATAGCAACCAATCAGATTACTTCCTTCATTTTTCAGAGACTTTTTCAAAAATGAAAGAAGCGATCTGATTGGTTGCTATGGGCAACTCAGCAGCTTTCCCCATAGACCACAATGGGCCTACTGGTTTCAATGGGCAAAAAATCAGAGTTAATGCACTAGACACAGTTCTCTATACCATTAACCCCTTCCCGACCTATGACATACCTGTACGTCATGGGTGGCAAGGTGTTCCCGACCCATGACATACAGGTACGTCATGAACATTTTTGCCGCTACTCGCGGCATCCCGCAGCGCCCGGTAAGATGGTGGCTATCACTGATAGCCAGCCATCTTACCATGCGACCACGGGGGGTTTCATCCCCCACCCCCCCCCCCCAGCGATGGCTGCTATCAGCTGGTCAACTCTGACTAGCTAATAGCAGCGTTTCGCTATCAGAATATTTAGCAGCGCGGTGTGTAAGTCCCGATCACGGGGATCGGGACACACACCGCTCTGCTAAGTGTCCCTTACCCATCCCCCGGCATCACTTACCCGACCATGCGGTGTCCCGAGTGGTCCCGTTGCGAGCGACGTCCTCCAGGCGGTCCCGGCGGCGCTGCGTCCCGGCGGCGCAGGTTGACCGCCAGATGAAGGGGCAGCCGACACGCCCCCTCAAAAAAAGCGCTATAGCAGAGCCAGAAATTGCCAAAGGCAGCGCTGCATCAGTCCCCCAAAAAATGTGAGTTCCTGGATTTAAATATCTATATTCAGGATGGCTGTTCGCATACTGCCAACTATTTTAAGGAGGTGAATGCAAACAGATACCTCGACTTTAACAGTTGCCATCTTAAATAATGGAAGAAGAACATTCAATTCGGTCAAATGAAAAGAATCCGAAGGAATTGTTCTTCCACACAAAAATACCTACAACAACTAGAGAACCTGGAGGATCGTTTTAAACAAAAAGGGTATCCCAAACCCCTTATACAAGGAGCACGCCAGAGAGTGGACGAATTAGAACAAAGTGCTTGCTTGAAAAATAATAAACAGGGTAATGCAGAGGGGGGTTATAATGATGAATTTGATTCTGTTTTTCTAACTAGGTATTACACTTCACACACCAATATTTTTTTATAATTTTTTTTTATTTTTTTTTTGTATAGGTAATATCACCAGCTCATATTATTGTGTCATGATTACTGGCACCATATGTAGTCCCCCAGTTATTCTTCTTTAGATGTTTTCCGTGTCCTGTGCAGTATCTCTCCCAGAAGTCCACTTGATGGCCCCCGTGGTGGTCTACACCCCGAAGTCATCAATTTTTACTCTAAGAGAGAGTGTGCAGCTGTTTCTGGAGACGGTCAACAATAACCTCTGCATGGTGGAATAATAGGTCACGATGTTTATCAGGATCAGTAGAAGCATCACCCACTCGATGATTATGATGGGGATTTCACGGATCTCGTCCCAGTCTTCATCATTATGGAATAATTCCTTTAATGTTTCATATCCAAAATAGAAAACTACACAGACAAAAGTCAGGCCACAGCAGGTGCACCTACTATGGTGGATGACTTTTTTTGCTCCTGGTAATTTATACATCTGGATGGACTGCCCAAGGTAGTATAAGGCTTCACATGTAATGGAAATTATCGTGCTGACAAAGTGTATCCTGGGATATTCTTCGGGGGACAATACATGCATAACAGCTGTGGAAAAACAGGAGGCCCACACAATGGCCAGCAGGATCCTCTGGATCAGGACCTGATGACCCCTGAACTCTTCAGTATGCATAACCATATACTTATAAATAAGAAAGGTTAGTACCAAAGTGCCAATGGACGTCCCTATAAATCCAATTCTGAATAATATGCTTTCGGGAAAGACATTTCCCACGTCACTGTGAAGGAAAAGAAACCAATGTTATTATGGATATTTCCTCACTCCCAACCCATGAAATAAGAATCATTTGCTTGTTTATCTTACCTGATGCTCATCAGTGGCGAGGCTGCATGGCCGAGGACGACCGTCATGATGTAGCTGGTGGCAAGCCAGGCCGCACACCAAAACGCCAACAGGAGGGGGACGAACCCCAGTCCTTTTAGCTCCATTTCAGACAAGTAGAAAAAGAAGACGCTAATCTCACTATTCTCACTAATCGCACTGGAACAGACTGAAGGCTCGGGCGGCTGTCAGTGGGATGTCAGGCCTCCAGCTGTCTATGACATCACATGTGACATGTCAGAATGACTGCTTGTTTCTTTGAGCTGCCATGATTTAGTATCTGCTATAGACAGAACCTGATGTTTTTACTATGGACCTTACAGACCTCAGAACCCAAGTAATTAGTGCAGGGGCTCCATTTTGATCATCTCATATTTCACATTATTTGAGTTCCAGGGCTCAGATACATTTGCACCCTCTATAGCAGTGGTCTTCAAGCTGTGAACCCCCAACCGCTGCAGAACCACAACTCCCAGCATGCCCAGACAGCAACTTTGCATAAGGAAATAGTCTAATTAAACTTTTCTTATATATAGAATCCCTGAAATCTCCAATCTCTCCTTTTATTGCTTTATGATCTGTGTTACTTATTTGTAAAAAACAATGTTTGTGATTGTCTTCCCCCCACACACTTATGGGCTATCTCTTCAAACGACTTTATTTGACCTAAAGCGTATAATTGATTTACATAAATAAGCCCCTTTTCATCCAAAAGAGTGAATCTTTAATTTTAAGGAACTCTTTAAGTGCTTTATTCGACCATAATGAAGTAAAGTCAAAACTCCATGTGATTTAAAAAATAAATTTAAGTTCCCCCCATACTTAATTATCTAGATATGCATGGGTGTAGTGAGTATCCCAGCTTCCAAAATCTCAAAAATATCCTTCATTTTTCAGAGGCTTTTTCAAAAATGAAAGAAGCGATCTGATTGGTTGCTATGGGCAACTCAGAAACTTTTCCTCTGGGCAGGTTTTGATAAATCTCCCTCTATGGGGGAGATTCATTAAGACCAGTGTAGAGGAAGAGTTGTGCAGTTGCCCATAGCAACCAGATTGCTTCTTTCATTTTTCACAATGCCTTTGCAAAATGAAAGAAGCGATCTGATTGGTTGCTATGGGCAACTCAGCATATTTTCCTGGAAAAGTTTCTGAGTTGCCCATAGCAACCAATCAGATTACTTCCTTCATTTTTCAGAGACTTTTTCAAAAATGAAAGAAGCGATCTGATTGGTTGCTATGGGCAACTCAGCAGCTTTCCCCATAGACCACAATGGGCCTACTGGTTTCAATGGGCAAAAAATCAGAGTTAATGCACTAGACACAGTTCTCTATACCATTAACCCCTTCCCGACCTATGACATACCTGTACGTCATGGGTGGCAAGGTGTTCCCGACCCATGACATACAGGTACGTCATGAACATTTTTGCCGCTACTCGCGGCATCCCGCAGCGCCCGGTAAGATGGTGGCTATCACTGATAGCCAGCCATCTTACCATGCGACCACGGGGGGTTTCATCCCCCACCCCCCCCCCCCCAGCGATCGCTGCTATCAGCTGGTCAACTCTGACTAGCTAATAGCAGCGTTTCGCTATCAGAATATTTAGCAGCGCGGTGTGTAAGTCCCGATCACGGGGATCGGGACACACACCGCTCTGCTAAGTGTCCCTTACCCATCCCCCGGCATCACTTACCCGACCATGCGGTGTCCCGAGTGGTCCCGTTGCGAGCGACGTCCTCCAGGCGGTCCCGGCGGCGCTGCGTCCCGGCGGCGCAGGTTGACCGCCAGATGAAGGGGCAGCCGACACGCCCCCTCAAAAAAAGCGCTATAGCAGAGCCAGAAATTGCCAAAGGCAGCGCTGCATCAGTCCCCCAAAAAATGTGAGTTCCTGGATTTAAATATCTATATTCAGGATGGCTGTTCGCATACTGCCAACTATTTTAAGGAGGTGAATGCAAACAGATACCTCGACTTTAACAGTTGCCATCTTAAATAATGGAAGAAGAACATTCCATTCGGTCAAATGAAAAGAATCCGAAGGAATTGTTCTTCCACACAAAAATACCTACAACAACTAGAGAACCTGGAGGATCGTTTTAAACAAAAAGGGTATCCCAAACCCCTTATACAAGGAGCACGCCAGAGAGTGGACGAATTAGAACAAAGTGCTTGCTTGAAAAATAATAAACAGGGTAATGCAGAGGGGGGTTATAATGATGAATTTGATTCTGTTTTTCTAACTAGGTATTACACTTCACACACCAATATTTTTTTATAATTTTTTTTTATTTTTTTTTTGTATAGGTAATATCACCAGCTCATATTATTGTGTCATGATTACTGGCACCATATGTAGTCCCCCAGTTATTCTTCTTTAGATGTTTTCCGTGTCCTGTGCAGTATCTCTCCCAGAAGTCCACTTGATGGCCCCCGTGGTGGTCTACACCCCGAAGTCATCAATTTTTACTCTAAGAGAGAGTGTGCAGCTGTTTCTGGAGACGGTCAACAATAACCTCTGCATGGTGGAATAATAGGTCACGATGTTTATCAGGATCAGTAGAAGCATCACCCACTCGATGATTATGATGGGGATTTCACGGATCTCGTCCCAGTCTTCATCATTATGGAATAATTCCTTTAATGTTTCATATCCAAAATAGAAAACTACACAGACAAAAGTCAGGCCACAGCAGGTGCATCTACTATGGTGGATGACTTTTTTTGCTCCTGGTAATTTATACATCTGGATGGACTGCCCAAGGTAGTATAAGGCTTCACATGTAATGGAAATTATCGTGCTGACAAAGTGTATCCTGGGATATTCTTCGGGGGACAATACATGCATAACAGCTGTGGAAAAACAGGAGGCCCACACAATGGCCAGCAGGATCCTCTGGATCAGGACCTGATGACCCCTGAACTCTTCAGTATGCATAACCATATACTTATAAATAAGAAAGGTTAGTACCAAAGTGCCAATGGACGACCCTATAAATCCAATTCTGAATAATATGCTTTCGGGAAAGACATTTCCCACGTCACTGTGAAGGAAAAGAAACCAATGTTATTATGGATATTTCCTCACTCCCAACCCATGAAATAAGAATCATTTGCTTGTTTATCTTACCTGATGCTCATCAGTGGCGAGGCTGCATGGCCGAGGACGACCGTCATGATGTAGCTGGTGGCAAGCCAGGCCGCACACCAAAACGCCAACAGGAGGGGGACGAACCCCAGTCCTTTTAGCTCCATTTCAGACAAGTAGAAAAAGAAGACGCTAATCTCACTATTCTCACTAATCGCACTGGAACAGACTGAAGGCTCGGGCGGCTGTCAGTGGGATGTCAGGCCTCCAGCTGTCTATGACATCACATGTGACATGTCAGAATGACTGCTTGTTTCTTTGAGCTGCCATGATTTAGTATCTGCTATAGACAGAACCTGATGTTTTTACTATGGACCTTACAGACCTCAGAACCCAAGTAATTAGTGCAGGGGCTCCATTTTGATCATCTCATATTTCACATTATTTGAGTTCCAGGGCTCAGATACATTTGCACCCTCTATAGCAGTGGTCTTCAAGCTGTGAACCCCCAACCGCTGCAGAACCACAACTCCCAGCATGCCCAGACAGCAACTTTGCATAAGGAAATAGTCTAATTAAACTTTTCTTATATATAGAATCCCTGAAATCTCCAATCTCTCCTTTTATTGCTTTATGATCTGTGTTACTTATTTGTAAAAAACAATGTTTGTGATTGTCTTCCCCCCACACACTTATGGGCTATCTCTTCAAACGACTTTATTTGACCTAAAGCGTATAATTGATTTACATAAATAAGCCCCTTTTCATCCAAAAGAGTGAATCTTTAATTTTAAGGAACTCTTTAAGTGCTTTATTCGACCATAATGAAGTAAAGTCAAAACTCCATGTGATTTAAAAAATAAATTTAAGTTCCCCCCATACTTAATTATCTAGATATGCATGGGTGTAGTGAGTATCCCAGCTTCCAAAATCTCAAAAATATCCTTCATTTTTCAGAGGCTTTTTCAAAAATGAAAGAAGCGATCTGATTGGTTGCTATGGGCAACTCAGAAACTTTTCCTCTGGGCAGGTTTTGATAAATCTCCCTCTATGGGGGAGATTCATTAAGACCAGTGTAGAGGAAGAGTTGTGCAGTTGCCCATAGCAACCAGATTGCTTCTTTCATTTTTCACAATGCCTTTGCAAAATGAAAGAAGCGATCTGATTGGTTGCTATGGGCAACTCAGCATATTTTCCTGGAAAAGTTTCTGAGTTGCCCATAGCAACCAATCAGATTACTTCCTTCATTTTTCAGAGACTTTTTCAAAAATGAAAGAAGCGATCTGATTGGTTGCTATGGGCAACTCAGCAGCTTTCCCCATAGACCACAATGGGCCTACTGGTTTCAATGGGCAAAAAATCAGAGTTAATGCACTAGACACAGTTCTCTATACCATTAACCCCTTCCCGACCTATGACATACCTGTACGTCATGGGTGGCAAGGTGTTCCCGACCCATGACATACAGGTACGTCATGAACATTTTTGCCGCTACTCGCGGCATCCCGCAGCGCCCGGTAAGATGGTGGCTATCACTGATAGCCAGCCATCTTACCATGCGACCACGGGGGGTTTCATCCCCCACCCCCCCCCCCCCAGCGATCGCTGCTATCAGCTGGTCAACTCTGACTAGCTAATAGCAGCGTTTCGCTATCAGAATATTTAGCAGCGCGGTGTGTAAGTCCCGATCACGGGGATCGGGACACACACCGCTCTGCTAAGTGTCCCTTACCCATCCCCCGGCATCACTTACCCGACCATGCGGTGTCCCGAGTGGTCCCGTTGCGAGCGACGTCCTCCAGGCGGTCCCGGCGGCGCTGCGTCCCGGCGGCGCAGGTTGACCGCCAGATGAAGGGGCAGCCGACACGCCCCCTCAAAAAAAGCGCTATAGCAGAGCCAGAAATTGCCAAAGGCAGCGCTGCATCAGTCCCCCAAAAAATGTGAGTTCCTGGATTTAAATATCTATATTCAGGATGGCTGTTCGCATACTGCCAACTATTTTAAGGAGGTGAATGCAAACAGATACCTCGACTTTAACAGTTGCCATCTTAAATAATGGAAGAAGAACATTCCATTCGGTCAAATGAAAAGAATCCGAAGGAATTGTTCTTCCACACAAAAATACCTACAACAACTAGAGAACCTGGAGGATCGTTTTAAACAAAAAGGGTATCCCAAACCCCTTATACAAGGAGCACGCCAGAGAGTGGACGAATTAGAACAAAGTGCTTGCTTGAAAAATAATAAACAGGGTAATGCAGAGGGGGGTTATAATGATGAATTTGATTCTGTTTTTCTAACTAGGTATTAACACTTCACACACCAATATTTTTTTATAATTTTTTTTTATTTTTTTTTGTATAGGTAATATCACCAGCTCATATTATTGTGTCATGATTACTGGCACCATATGTAGTCCCCCAGTTATTCTTCTTTAGATGTTTTCCGTGTCCTGTGCAGTATCTCTCCCAGAAGTCCACTTGATGGCCCCCGTGGTGGTCTACACCCCGAAGTCATCAATTTTTACTCTAAGAGAGAGTGTGCAGCTGTTTCTGGAGACGGTCAACAATAACCTCTGCATGGTGGAATAATAGGTCACGATGTTTATCAGGATCAGTAGAAGCATCACCCACTCGATGATTATGATGGGGATTTCACGGATCTCGTCCCAGTCTTCATCATTATGGAATAATTCCTTTAATGTTTCATATCCAAAATAGAAAACTACACAGACAAAAGTCAGGCCACAGCAGGTGCACCTACTATGGTGGATGACTTTTTTTGCTCCTGGTAATTTATACATCTGGATGGACTGCCCAAGGTAGTATAAGGCTTCACATGTAATGGAAATTATCGTGCTGACAAAGTGTATCCTGGGATATTCTTCGGGGGACAATACATGCATAACAGCTGTGGAAAAACAGGAGGCCCACACAATGGCCAGCAGGATCCTCTGGATCAGGACCTGATGACCCCTGAACTCTTCAGTATGCATAACCATATACTTATAAATAAGAAAGGTTAGTACCAAAGTGCCAATGGACGTCCCTATAAATCCAATTCTGAATAATATGCTTTCGGGAAAGACATTTCCCACGTCACTGTGAAGGAAAAGAAACCAATGTTATTATGGATATTTCCTCACTCCCAACCCATGAAATAAGAATCATTTGCTTGTTTATCTTACCTGATGCTCATCAGTGGCGAGGCTGCATGGCCGAGGACGACCGTCATGATGTAGCTGGTGGCAAGCCAGGCCGCACACCAAAACGCCAACAGGAGGGGGACGAACCCCAGTCCTTTTAGCTCCATTTCAGACAAGTAGAAAAAGAAGACGCTAATCTCACTATTCTCACTAATCGCACTGGAACAGACTGAAGGCTCGGGCGGCTGTCAGTGGGATGTCAGGCCTCCAGCTGTCTATGACATCACATGTGACATGTCAGAATGACTGCTTGTTTCTTTGAGCTGCCATGATTTAGTATCTGCTATAGACAGAACCTGATGTTTTTACTATGGACCTTACAGACCTCAGAACCCAAGTAATTAGTGCAGGGGCTCCATTTTGATCATCTCATATTTCACATTATTTGAGTTCCAGGGCTCAGATACATTTGCACCCTCTATAGCAGTGGTCTTCAAGCTGTGAACCCCCAACCGCTGCAGAACCACAACTCCCAGCATGCCCAGACAGCAACTTTGCATAAGGAAATAGTCTAATTAAACTTTTCTTATATATAGAATCCCTGAAATCTCCAATCTCTCCTTTTATTGCTTTATGATCTGTGTTACTTATTTGTAAAAAACAATGTTTGTGATTGTCTTCCCCCCACACACTTATGGGCTATCTCTTCAAACGACTTTATTTGACCTAAAGCGTATAATTGATTTACATAAATAAGCCCCTTTTCATCCAAAAGAGTGAATCTTTAATTTTAAGGAACTCTTTAAGTGCTTTATTCGACCATAATGAAGTAAAGTCAAAACTCCATGTGATTTAAAAAATAAATTTAAGTTCCCCCCATACTTAATTATCTAGATATGCATGGGTGTAGTGAGTATCCCAGCTTCCAAAATCTCAAAAATATCCTTCATTTTTCAGAGGCTTTTTCAAAAATGAAAGAAGCGATCTGATTGGTTGCTATGGGCAACTCAGAAACTTTTCCTCTGGGCAGGTTTTGATAAATCTCCCTCTATGGGGGAGATTCATTAAGACCAGTGTAGAGGAAGAGTTGTGCAGTTGCCCATAGCAACCAGATTGCTTCTTTCATTTTTCACAATGCCTTTGCAAAATGAAAGAAGCGATCTGATTGGTTGCTATGGGCAACTCAGCATATTTTCCTGGAAAAGTTTCTGAGTTGCCCATAGCAACCAATCAGATTACTTCCTTCATTTTTCAGAGACTTTTTCAAAAATGAAAGAAGCGATCTGATTGGTTGCTATGGGCAACTCAGCAGCTTTCCCCATAGACCACAATGGGCCTACTGGTTTCAATGGGCAAAAAATCAGAGTTAATGCACTAGACACAGTTCTCTATACCATTAACCCCTTCCCGACCTATGACATACCTGTACGTCATGGGTGGCAAGGTGTTCCCGACCCATGACATACAGGTACGTCATGAACATTTTTGCCGCTACTCGCGGCATCCCGCAGCGCCCGGTAAGATGGTGGCTATCACTGATAGCCAGCCATCTTACCATGCGACCACGGGGGGTTTCATCCCCCACCCCCCCCCCCCCCAGCGATCGCTGCTATCAGCTGGTCAACTCTGACTAGCTAATAGCAGCGTTTCGCTATCAGAATATTTAGCAGCGCGGTGTGTAAGTCCCGATCACGGGGATCGGGACACACACCGCTCTGCTAAGTGTCCCTTACCCATCCCCCGGCATCACTTACCCGACCATGCGGTGTCCCGAGTGGTCCCGTTGCGAGCGACGTCCTCCAGGCGGTCCCGGCGGCGCTGCGTCCCGGCGGCGCAGGTTGACCGCCAGATGAAGGGGCAGCCGACACGCCCCCTCAAAAAAAGCGCTATAGCAGAGCCAGAAATTGCCAAAGGCAGCGCTGCATCAGTCCCCCAAAAAATGTGAGTTCCTGGATTTAAATATCTATATTCAGGATGGCTGTTCGCATACTGCCAACTATTTTAAGGAGGTGAATGCAAACAGATACCTCGACTTTAACAGTTGCCATCTTAAATAATGGAAGAAGAACATTCCATTCGGTCAAATGAAAAGAATCCGAAGGAATTGTTCTTCCACACAAAAATACCTACAACAACTAGAGAACCTGGAGGATCGTTTTAAACAAAAAGGGTATCCCAAACCCCTTATACAAGGAGCACGCCAGAGAGTGGACGAATTAGAACAAAGTGCTTGCTTGAAAAATAATAAACAGGGTAATGCAGAGGGGGGTTATAATGATGAATTTGATTCTGTTTTTCTAACTAGGTATTACACTTCACACACCAATATTTTTTTATAATTTTTTTTTATTTTTTTTTTGTATAGGTAATATCACCAGCTCATATTATTGTGTCATGATTACTGGCACCATATGTAGTCCCCCAGTTATTCTTCTTTAGATGTTTTCCGTGTCCTGTGCAGTATCTCTCCCAGAAGTCCACTTGATGGCCCCCGTGGTGGTCTACACCCCGAAGTCATCAATTTTTACTCTAAGAGAGAGTGTGCAGCTGTTTCTGGAGACGGTCAACAATAACCTCTGCATGGTGGAATAATAGGTCACGATGTTTATCAGGATCAGTAGAAGCATCACCCACTCGATGATTATGATGGGGATTTCACGGATCTCGTCCCAGTCTTCATCATTATGGAATAATTCCTTTAATGTTTCATATCCAAAATAGAAAACTACACAGACAAAAGTCAGGCCACAGCAGGTGCATCTACTATGGTGGATGACTTTTTTTGCTCCTGGTAATTTATACATCTGGATGGACTGCCCAAGGTAGTATAAGGCTTCACATGTAATGGAAATTATCGTGCTGACAAAGTGTATCCTGGGATATTCTTCGGGGGACAATACATGCATAACAGCTGTGGAAAAACAGGAGGCCCACACAATGGCCAGCAGGATCCTCTGGATCAGGACCTGATGACCCCTGAACTCTTCAGTATGCATAACCATATACTTATAAATAAGAAAGGTTAGTACCAAAGTGCCAATGGACGACCCTATAAATCCAATTCTGAATAATATGCTTTCGGGAAAGACATTTCCCACGTCACTGTGAAGGAAAAGAAACCAATGTTATTATGGATATTTCCTCACTCCCAACCCATGAAATAAGAATCATTTGCTTGTTTATCTTACCTGATGCTCATCAGTGGCGAGGCTGCATGGCCGAGGACGACCGTCATGATGTAGCTGGTGGCAAGCCAGGCCGCACACCAAAACGCCAACAGGAGGGGGACGAACCCCAGTCCTTTTAGCTCCATTTCAGACAAGTAGAAAAAGAAGACGCTAATCTCACTATTCTCACTAATCGCACTGGAACAGACTGAAGGCTCGGGCGGCTGTCAGTGGGATGTCAGGCCTCCAGCTGTCTATGACATCACATGTGACATGTCAGAATGACTGCTTGTTTCTTTGAGCTGCCATGATTTAGTATCTGCTATAGACAGAACCTGATGTTTTTACTATGGACCTTACAGACCTCAGAACCCAAGTAATTAGTGCAGGGGCTCCATTTTGATCATCTCATATTTCACATTATTTGAGTTCCAGGGCTCAGATACATTTGCACCCTCTATAGCAGTGGTCTTCAAGCTGTGAACCCCCAACCGCTGCAGAACCACAACTCCCAGCATGCCCAGACAGCAACTTTGCATAAGGAAATAGTCTAATTAAACTTTTCTTATATATAGAATCCCTGAAATCTCCAATCTCTCCTTTTATTGCTTTATGATCTGTGTTACTTATTTGTAAAAAACAATGTTTGTGATTGTCTTCCCCCCACACACTTATGGGCTATCTCTTCAAACGACTTTATTTGACCTAAAGCGTATAATTGATTTACATAAATAAGCCCCTTTTCATCCAAAAGAGTGAATCTTTAATTTTAAGGAACTCTTTAAGTGCTTTATTCGACCATAATGAAGTAAAGTCAAAACTCCATGTGATTTAAAAAATAAATTTAAGTTCCCCCCATACTTAATTATCTAGATATGCATGGGTGTAGTGAGTATCCCAGCTTCCAAAATCTCAAAAATATCCTTCATTTTTCAGAGGCTTTTTCAAAAATGAAAGAAGCGATCTGATTGGTTGCTATGGGCAACTCAGAAACTTTTCCTCTGGGCAGGTTTTGATAAATCTCCCTCTATGGGGGAGATTCATTAAGACCAGTGTAGAGGAAGAGTTGTGCAGTTGCCCATAGCAACCAGATTGCTTCTTTCATTTTTCACAATGCCTTTGCAAAATGAAAGAAGCGATCTGATTGGTTGCTATGGGCAACTCAGCATATTTTCCTGGAAAAGTTTCTGAGTTGCCCATAGCAACCAATCAGATTACTTCCTTCATTTTTCAGAGACTTTTTCAAAAATGAAAGAAGCGATCTGATTGGTTGCTATGGGCAACTCAGCAGCTTTCCCCATAGACCACAATGGGCCTACTGGTTTCAATGGGCAAAAAATCAGAGTTAATGCACTAGACACAGTTCTCTATACCATTAACCCCTTCCCGACCTATGACATACCTGTACGTCATGGGTGGCAAGGTGTTCCCGACCCATGACATACAGGTACGTCATGAACATTTTTGCCGCTACTCGCGGCATCCCGCAGCGCCCGGTAAGATGGTGGCTATCACTGATAGCCAGCCATCTTACCATGCGACCACGGGGGGTTTCATCCCCCACCCCCCCCCCCCCAGCGATCGCTGCTATCAGCTGGTCAACTCTGACTAGCTAATAGCAGCGTTTCGCTATCAGAATATTTAGCAGCGCGGTGTGTAAGTCCCGATCACGGGGATCGGGACACACACCGCTCTGCTAAGTGTCCCTTACCCATCCCCCGGCATCACTTACCCGACCATGCGGTGTCCCGAGTGGTCCCGTTGCGAGCGACGTCCTCCAGGCGGTCCCGGCGGCGCTGCGTCCCGGCGGCGCAGGTTGACCGCCAGATGAAGGGGCAGCCGACACGCCCCCTCAAAAAAAGCGCTATAGCAGAGCCAGAAATTGCCAAAGGCAGCGCTGCATCAGTCCCCCAAAAAATGTGAGTTCCTGGATTTAAATATCTATATTCAGGATGGCTGTTCGCATACTGCCAACTATTTTAAGGAGGTGAATGCAAACAGATACCTCGACTTTAACAGTTGCCATCTTAAATAATGGAAGAAGAACATTCCATTCGGTCAAATGAAAAGAATCCGAAGGAATTGTTCTTCCACACAAAAATACCTACAACAACTAGAGAACTGGAGGATCGTTTTAAACAAAAAGGGTATCCCAAACCCCTTATACAAGGAGCACGCCAGAGAGTGGACGAATTAGAACAAAGTGCTTGCTTGAAAAATAATAAACAGGGTAATGCAGAGGGGGGTTATAATGATGAATTTGATTCTGTTTTTCTAACTAGGTATTACACTTCACACACCAATATTTTTTTATAATTTTTTTTTTTTTGTATAGGTAATATCACCAGCTCATATTATTGTGTCATGATTACTGGCACCATATGTAGTCCCCCAGTTATTCTTCTTTAGATGTTTTCCGTGTCCTGTGCAGTATCTCTCCCAGAAGTCCACTTGATGGCCCCCGTGGTGGTCTACACCCCGAAGTCATCAATTTTTACTCTAAGAGAGAGTGTGCAGCTGTTTCTGGAGACGGTCAACAATAACCTCTGCATGGTGGAATAATAGGTCACGATGTTTATCAGGATCAGTAGAAGCATCACCCACTCGATGATTATGATGGGGATTTCACGGATCTCGTCCCAGTCTTCATCATTATGGAATAATTCCTTTAATGTTTCATATCCAAAATAGAAAACTACACAGACAAAAGTCAGGCCACAGCAGGTGCACCTACTATGGTGGATGACTTTTTTTGCTCCTGGTAATTTATACATCTGGATGGACTGCCCAAGGTAGTATAAGGCTTCACATGTAATGGAAATTATCGTGCTGACAAAGTGTATCCTGGGATATTCTTCGGGGGACAATACATGCATAACAGCTGTGGAAAAACAGGAGGCCCACACAATGGCCAGCAGGATCCTCTGGATCAGGACCTGATGACCCCTGAACTCTTCAGTATGCATAACCATATACTTATAAATAAGAAAGGTTAGTACCAAAGTGCCAATGGACGTCCCTATAAATCCAATTCTGAATAATATGCTTTCGGGAAAGACATTTCCCACGTCACTGTGAAGGAAAAGAAACCAATGTTATTATGGATATTTCCTCACTCCCAACCCATGAAATAAGAATCATTTGCTTGTTTATCATACCTGATGCTCATCAGTGGCGAGGCTGCATGGCCGAGGACGACCGTCATGATGTAGCTGGTGGCAAGCCAGGCCGCACACCAAAACGCCAACAGGAGGGGGACGAACCCCAGTCCTTTTAGCTCCATTTCAGACAAGTAGAAAAAGAAGACGCTAATCTCACTATTCTCACTAATCGCACTGGAACAGACTGAAGGCTCGGGCGGCTGTCAGTGGGATGTCAGGCCTCCAGCTGTCTATGACATCACATGTGACATGTCAGAATGACTGCTTGTTTCTTTGAGCTGCCATGATTTAGTATCTGCTATAGACAGAACCTGATGTTTTTACTATGGACCTTACAGACCTCAGAACCCAAGTAATTAGTGCAGGGGCTCCATTTTGATCATCTCATATTTCACATTATTTGAGTTCCAGGGCTCAGATACATTTGCACCCTCTATAGCAGTGGTCTTCAAGCTGTGAACCCCCAACCGCTGCAGAACCACAACTCCCAGCATGCCCAGACAGCAACTTTGCATAAGGAAATAGTCTAATTAAACTTTTCTTATATATAGAATCCCTGAAATCTCCAATCTCTCCTTTTATTGCTTTATGATCTGTGTTACTTATTTGTAAAAAACAATGTTTGTGATTGTCTTCCCCCCACACACTTATGGGCTATCTCTTCAAACGACTTTATTTGACCTAAAGCGTATAATTGATTTACATAAATAAGCCCCTTTTCATCCAAAAGAGTGAATCTTTAATTTTAAGGAACTCTTTAAGTGCTTTATTCGACCATAATGAAGTAAAGTCAAAACTCCATGTGATTTAAAAAATAAATTTAAGTTCCCCCCATACTTAATTATCTAGATATGCATGGGTGTAGTGAGTATCCCAGCTTCCAAAATCTCAAAAATATCCTTCATTTTTCAGAGGCTTTTTCAAAAATGAAAGAAGCGATCTGATTGGTTGCTATGGGCAACTCAGAAACTTTTCCTCTGGGCAGGTTTTGATAAATCTCCCTCTATGGGGGAGATTCATTAAGACCAGTGTAGAGGAAGAGTTGTGCAGTTGCCCATAGCAACCAGATTGCTTCTTTCATTTTTCACAATGCCTTTGCAAAATGAAAGAAGCGATCTGATTGGTTGCTATGGGCAACTCAGCATATTTTCCTGGAAAAGTTTCTGAGTTGCCCATAGCAACCAATCAGATTACTTCCTTCATTTTTCAGAGACTTTTTCAAAAATGAAAGAAGCGATCTGATTGGTTGCTATGGGCAACTCAGCAGCTTTCCCCATAGACCACAATGGGCCTACTGGTTTCAATGGGCAAAAAATCAGAGTTAATGCACTAGACACAGTTCTCTATACCATTAACCCCTTCCCGACCTATGACATACCTGTACGTCATGGGTGGCAAGGTGTTCCCGACCCATGACATACAGGTACGTCATGAACATTTTTGCCGCTACTCGCGGCATCCCGCAGCGCCCGGTAAGATGGTGGCTATCACTGATAGCCAGCCATCTTACCATGCGACCACGGGGGGTTTCATCCCCCACCCCCCCCCCCCCCCCAGCGATCGCTGCTATCAGCTGGTCAACTCTGACTAGCTAATAGCAGCGTTTCGCTATCAGAATATTTAGCAGCGCGGTGTGTAAGTCCCGATCACGGGGATCGGGACACACACCGCTCTGCTAAGTGTCCCTTACCCATCCCCCGGCATCACTTACCCGACCATGCGGTGTCCCGAGTGGTCCCGTTGCGAGCGACGTCCTCCAGGCGGTCCCGGCGGCGCTGCGTCCCGGAGGTGAGTTTCCGGCAGCAGTGCGGCATCTTCATTGGCAGCAGTGAGATCGCCGTAAAGCGATCTCACTGCTGCCTCTGGGAGTTTCAAAACGGCAACTCCCAGCATGCCCAGACAGCCTTTGGCTTTCTGGGCATGCTGGGAGTTGTAGTTTTGTAACATCTGGAGGTCCACAGTTTGGAGACCACTGTATAATGGTCTCCAATCTGTGCTGTTCCAGATGTTGCAAAACTACAACTCCCAGCATGCTCAGTCTGTTCAGGCATGCTGGGAGTTGTAGTTCTCTAACATCTGGAAGAGCATAGATTGGAGACCATTATACAGTGGTCTCCAAACTGTGGACCTCCAGATATTGCAAAACTACAACTCCCAGCATGCCCAGACTGCCCAAGCATGCTGGAAGTTGTAGTTCGGCAACATCTGATCCTTCAGATATTGCCGAACTACAACTTCCAGCATGCTTGGGCAGTCTGGGCATGCTGGGAGTTGTAGTTTTGCAACAACTGGAGGCACACTAGTTGGGAAACATTGTCCGTTTGCTACCTCAGTGCCTCCAGCTGTTTCAATTGTTGCAAAACTATAACTCCCAGCATGCACTGACAGACCATGCATGCTGGGAGTTGTAGTTTTTCAACAGCTGGAGGCACACTGGTTTGGAAACGCTAAGTTTGGTTGCAAAACACTTGAAAGTTTATTACTTAACTTAGTGTTTCCAAACCAGTGTGCCTCCAGCTGTTGCAAAACTACAACTCCCAGCATGCACGGACAGCCAAAGGGCATGCTCGGAGTTTGCAACAGCTGGATGTTTGCCCCCTCCCCCCAATGTGAATGTACAGGGTACACTCACATGGGCGGAGGTTTACAGTGAGTGCTGCAAGTTTGAGATGGCGCAAAATTTGCGCTGCAGCTCAAACTCCCAGCGGCAAACTTGCTGTGAACCTCTGCCCATGTGACTGTACCCTAAAAACACTACACTAACACTAACCTAAAATAAAAAGTAAAAAACACTACATATACACATTATCCCTACACAGCCCCCAAAAAAATGAAAAACGTCTGGTACGCTACTGTTTCCAAAACGGAGCCTCCAGCTGTTGCAAAATAATAACTCCCAGTATTGCCGGACAGCCATTGACTGTCCAGGCATGCTGGGAGTTTTGCAACAGCTGGAGGCACCCTGTTTGGGAATCATTGGCATAGAATACCCCTATGTCCACCCCTATGCAAATCCCTAATTCAGGCCTCAAATGCGCATGGCGCTCTCTCACTTTGGAGCCCTGTTGTATTTCAGGGCAACAGTTTTGGGACACATATGGGGTATTGCCGTACTCGGGAGAAATTGCCTTACAAATTTTGGGGGGCTTTTTCTTCTTTAACCCCTTATGAAAAGGTGAAGTTGGGGTCTACACCAGCATGTTAGTGTAAAAAAATAATTTTTTTACTCTGACATGCTGGTGTTGCCCTATACTTTTCATTTTCACAAGAGGTAAAAGGGGAAAAAAGATCCTCTAAATTTGTAATGCAATTTCTCCCGAGTATGGAGATACCCCATATGTGGGCGCAAAGTGCTCTGGGGGCGCACAACAAGGCTCAGAAGGGAGAGTGCACCATGTACATTTGAGGCGATTTGCACAGGGGTGGCTGATTGTTACAGCAGTTCTCGGAATCAGAATGATAAGTAAAAGCATTCCAGAGTTATTAATGTTTAAAGTGACAGTGGTCAGATTTTCAAAAAATGCCCAGGACCTGAAGGTGAAAATGGGCTGGGTCATGAAGGGGTTAAAGGGGTACTCCGGTGAAAACCTTTTTTTTCTTTTAAATCAACTGGCTCCGGAAAGTTAAACAGATTTGTAAATTACTTCTATTAAAAAATCGTAATCTTTCCTGTACTTATTAGCTGCTGAATACTACAGAGGAAATTATTTTCTTTTTGGAATGCTCTCTGATGACATCACGAGCACAGTGCTCTCTGCTGACGTTATTATAATAATAATAATAATAATAATAAGTCTTTATTTATTGTTGTCCTTAGTGGGATTTGAACCCTCTCCAGCTCCACTATATCTTTCTTGTACACTGGTGCTCAGTACTGTACACAGTACTCTATGTGAGGACTGACTAGTGATTTGTACAGCGGTAGCATTATTTCCTTGTCGTCGGCATCTATGCCCCTATTGATGTACCCCATGATTTTATTAGCCTTGGCAGCAGCTGCCCGACACTGGTCACTACAGCTAAGTTTACTGTTACCTAAGGCTCCTAAGTCCTTTTCCATGTCAGTCGTCCTAAGTGTTCTTCCATTTAATACATAATCCCAGCTCGGATTTTTGCATTACCTTACATTTATCAGTGTTGAACCTCATCTGCCACTTCCCAGCCCAAACCTCCAACCTATCCAGATCCATTTGTAACAGTGCACTGTCCTCTATAGTGTTTACCACTTTACAGAGTTTGGTGTCATCTGCAAAGATTGCTACTTTACTATTCAACCCCTCTGCAAGGTCATTCATGAATATATTAAATAGGACAGGACCCAAGACGGACCCCTGTGGTACCCCACTAGTAACAGTCACCCAATCAGAATAAGTACCATTAATAAACACCCTCTGTTTCCTATCATTGAGCCAGTTACTTACCCACTTGCGCACATTCTCACCCAGCCCAAACCTTCTCATTTTATGCACCAACCTTTTATGTGGAACCGTATCAAATGCTTTGGAAAAATCCAGATATACGACATCCAGCGATTGCCCCTGGTCCAGTCTTGTGCTCACCTCCATAAAAGCTGATCAGGTTAGTTTGACAGGATCAATCCCTCATAAATCCATGCTGATACAGGGTCATACATTTATTTTTATCAAGATATTCCAAAATAGCATCTCTTAGGAAACCCTCAAACAATTTACCGAGGTTAAACTAACAGGTCTATAATTCCCGGGGTCACCTTTTGACCCCTTCTTAAATATTGGCACCACATTTGCCATGCGCCAGTCCTGGGGAACAGTCCCTGTCACTATAGAGTCCCTGAATATTAAAAATTGGGGTCTGTCTATTACATTACTTTTTTTTTATATTTTTTTTATTTTAATATTAAACAATTACAAAAATACATTGTACAAATCCGATAAAACAACATCACCAATCGGAAGAAAAGCAAAAGCCATAGAAGCCAAATCCATACTTGTTTACATCCAAGAGTATGTCTAATCAAATTTGCCCATCTTACCAATAGCTCCCAGCAGTATAAACTCTATCGTACGAGGTACCTTCACAGGGATTTTACTTTCTACCTCTTTTATTACAGATTCCCAGAAAACAGATATCTTCTCACACGACCAAAAACTATGTAAATAGTCCGCCTCTTCCAAACCACATTTAACACACTGTGAAGTGATTCTCACCCCTATCCTATGTAAATGAAGCGCGGAATAGTGGGTCTTGTGTAATATCTTAAATTGTGTAATTTTATGTTCCATATTACGAGAAACCTTGCTTATATTTTGGGCCATAATGTCCCAATCTTCCTCAGACACAGTACCCACTATTCCGGACCATTTGTCTTTAATTCTGTCGATCCCCCTTACTCCAATAATCTTATTTAATTTCTTATACAAAATTGATATTCCTTTTTTTTTTTAAAGTGCTCTATTTGAGTTAGTGCTTCTATGAAATTGTGTTTCTGTGCTACATATATCTCCTTATCTATCGTGTTATGGACTGCATGACTAACTTGCCAATAGTACAGCCAATCGTTATCACTAATATCATACCCCCTTTTTATGTGCTCAAATGAAAAGAGTTGTCCTTTATCAAATAATTGTTCCAGTCGTTTTATACCCTTACTATCCCAAAAAGTTGACTCACACTTCACCAATTCTTTAAATTTATTGTTACCCCATAGGGGTGTGAACCCAAAACTATTTCCTACATGTAATTCTCCCTTTAATCTTTCCCATACTTTCCTATATTTATACAATAACATCGTGTTATTTGACCCACTCTCCTCATAATCATCTCATTCCAACACCTGATATATGTTCACTTTCTCCTTATCTACTACAATCTTCTCCAGATATCTAAAATTTCTCCAATTCACGATTCGTACCAACTGCGCGGCCATGTAATAAACAAAGAAATTGGGCATATCCAATCCCCCCCTATCTCCAGGGGCCATAAAATATCTGTACTTCAGACGAACCCTTTTTCTTCCCCATAACAATCTACCCAGTATCACTTCTATCTTCCGGAACCAGCATTTGCCGATCCACACTGGCGAGGTAGCAAGAAAAAAAAGGATCTGTGGGAGGACCACCATTTTTATTATCGCCATCCTTTCTGACATAGAGAAGGGCATTTTAATCCATACTTCTACTCTCTTCGCTAAACTATTCAAAAGGGGCAGTATATTGTTAATCACAAACCTATCATTCGTGGCTGCTATTTTTACTCCCAGATAATGGAGACATTCATTTTTTTTTAACACGGATAGTCTTCCCACCGTCTCCCCCATATCTTCATCCAGGGGGAGCATAGTAGATTTACTCCAATTTATGTCCAACCCAGATAGAGGGGCAAATGCCTCGAACATCTTAATGATACGATGTATTTTTTCTTGTGGGTTAGTTACAAAAAGGAGGATATCATCTACAAATAACAAGATCTTACTCTTCTCTCCATTTACTCCAAATCCCTCATAAACATCATTATCTCTTATCCAAGCCGCTAAGGGTTCAATATAAATTAAAAATAAAAAGGGTGAGAGGGGGCAGCCCTGCCTTGTTCCTCTACTTAGTTTGAATGGGTAGGAGGGGGTTCCATCTACCACCACACTCGCCTCGGGGTTAGTGTATAGTAGCTGAATATAACTCAAAAACCTCGGGCCCACCCTAACCCTTTTCAAAACTTCCCAGAGGTATTCCCACTCCACCCTGTCAAAAGCTTTAGTAGCATCCAATGACAGAATGGAGCGGGGGCCACGGGATCCACTCTGGATTGCTTCATACACCTGGTGGATATTGTCATGAACCGTTCTTCCTGACCTAAACCCTCCCTGGTCACCGCCCACCACTACCTCCACTACTTTATCCAATCTCCTTGCCAGTGCTTTCGCTATTATCTTTATATCTGTATTAAGCAAGGAGATATGAGCCCAAATCCAAGGGATCCTTATCTTTTTTCCTAATGAGTCTAATATTAGCCTCACACATAGATTTAGGGAGAACCCCCCCCCCCCCCCCCCCTCCAGGATTCATTAATGATACCCAGCAGTTTTGGAAGCAGCAGGATTGAGTATATTCTATATATCTAGAAAGGAATGCCGTCAGACCCAGGGGATGTATTCCCTTGGATTGATGCCAATGCCTCCTCCAATTCCTGGAGGGAGATTGGGTCATCCAGGGAGTCCCTGACATCCTCTGTCAAACTCGGAATATTAATTCCCCTCAAGAATTCCGCTACCTCCGCCCTATTAATATAGCTGCCCATATAGAGATTGGAGAAAAAAGAGCCAACCATTTGGGCTATTTCTTCTCTATCTGTGGTTATGCTGTCATCCTCCCTCCTCAGAGCCATAATACCACGTTCGTCGCCTTGATTTTTAAGTAATCTTGACAGTGTCTTATTTGGTTTCCCTTTCTCAAAGAAATTAAATTGCCCACTGAAGAATAGTTTATTTTGTGCCTTTTTAAGTAGATATTCTTTATATTCCTCTTGAGCTGCCTTCAGTTCTAACAGCTGTTCCCCCCACTATCCTCTTCTATCCCTGCTTCTAATGTTGCCACTTTACTATTCAGTACTGATTCTTCCTGTGAGAATTCCTTTTTTTTTTTTATTGATTCGCCCTATATATAGACCCCTCAAGTATGCCTTCATAGTATCCCATACCACCTGAGGGTTTGCGGACTTATGATTAATCTCCCAGAATGCCTCTATTTCCTGTCTAAACCAGTCCTGGTCGCCCACTAATTCAATCCAGTGGGGGTTGAGCCGAAAGCCCAACCTTTTCCCACCCATTACCTTACCTCCAATTTCCACCACCACTGGGCAATGGTCCGATAGGGTTTTAGCTTTATACTGCACCCTGCTGGTCCAGGTCATTGCATTCTTATCACACAGGCATAAGTCAATTCGGGAAGCGGTGTTATATGAGGTACTAAAACATGAGTACTGTCTTACTCCTGGGTTTAGTTTCCGCCACCCATCAACCCAATTCATCTCTCCACAGTATCTCGCCAATGCTGTTTCGTTCCCCCCTACATTCCTACCTAATTTGTATCTGTCCATACTAGGGTCTATTACATTGTTCAAATCTCCAACTATCCATAATGCCGAATGTGTCTTACTTTCGCTATAGCTCACGAGGTCCCTCAGAACATCCACTCTAAAAGATGGAGGAATATAAACAAAAGCCAAGATGACTGCCCTATCTTCCCATATTCCATAAAGAAATACATATCGACCATACTTATCTACCTTTGCATTCTTAGTCTCGAATGGTACCCTCCTGTGAACATATACTGATACTCCCATGGAGTAGGAAGAGAGTCTGGAGTGGTATTCTTCTTTGGCCCACTTCCTTGGAAGTATCTGCTCATCTCTTGACCTATGGGTCTCAACTAAACATATGATCGCAGGAAGGCACCTCCGAATATAATCGAAGACTGCACACTTTTTAATTCTATCTGACATACCTCGTATGTTCCAGGCTAATAATTTAAGCATAGATATATTTGCCTAAGAGAAAAAAGAAAAGAGAGAAGAAGAAGAGAGAGAGAAAAAAAAAAAAAAACACTCTTTTGATCATCCCGTGCCATCCCTCCCTCCTTTCCCTTATCCTTCCCCCCCCCCGCACCCCCCCTCTCCCCATAATGCACCGTACTTCTACTATGCACTCCTATCCTAGTGACACCCCAGAGAACCCCCCAACCCCTCCCCCCTCCCCCCCGAGACGTAACATTATTACTCAACTAATACTTCCAACCCCTAATGCCACAGTAGTGCCTTATATTAGATGCCTTATTTATCCATCCAATCTGAGACTTCTTGTGGGGTTCCAAATATTGTTACCTTTCCCTTATGCTCAACCCGGAGTCTCGTTGGAAACAGCAGAGAGAAGGGCACCCCTGCGTTCTTTAGCCGCCTTTTTATCTCCCGAAAGGATGCCCTTTTCCTCTGGGTCTCCCAAGAGAAATCCGGATATAGAAAAATATTCTGTCCATTATACTGTAGGTCCCTCATCTCTCTTGCCCTCCTAAGGATAGTATCCCTGTCCTGGGAGGTATATAACTTAATTAGGATTGTCCTAGGGGGACCCCCCGGAGGGGGAATACGCCTTGGCACTGATGAGCTCGTTCAATCCCAAACATTGGAGTAAGATGCCCTTCCCCTATCCCCTCCTTCAACCACCTACTAAGAAACTGTATGGCAGAGTCCCCCCCCCCCCTCCACCCCCTCAGGAAACCCCACCATCCCATCAGGAAACCCCACCATCCTTATATTACAACGTCTGGATCTATCCTCAAGGTCAGTGAGCTTATCTTTAACAGATGTCCTCTCCTTTTTCAAGTCATTAACCTCCTCCTCCAAAACCTTAATCCTATTTTCTGTTTTAGGGGCTTCTTCCTCCAGTCTGGAAATCCTATCTCTCATTTTAGTCATATCGTGTCTTATCAGAGATACCTCGGTAGATACCACACCTAATTGTTTATTTATCTCCTCAATTGCACAATTAGATTTTTTCACCCCTCCCAAGATCTCCTCCAACATCTGTGTTCCCACAGGGGGCACAGACTGCCCTTCCTCAGTTTCTTCCACCGCCAAGACCGAGTACCTAGAGCCTGTTTTACTAGGGGAGAGATCCTTCTGGGTTCTAGTTTTTATACCCACAGCTGGAGACTTCCATATTTTATCCAATTTACCCATAGCCCCCTTATCTTTTTGTGGCGAGCTACCCCCTGATCTTCTGGGGTTCACCTTAGGGGCCATTTCACCCACTATTTCTCTTCACTTTATATTTGTGGGGTGTATGTATCACTACGGGGATATCACGGACCAACTTAGCAACTTTATACACCATAGGCCCCTCCCACTCGAGAATTTAAATCCCGTTATTTACAGCATACAAAAGTAAGAATTCACAGTCCCATATGGCTCTGGGGAGCGCTTAAAACCTAGGGTATCACACCCTGATCCAGAAATATCCACCACCAAATATAGCATACTAATATGCAACTACGGAATCATTAGCGTATTCACGCTCCCCCTGGTAGACAGTGCAATCACCCCCCAGAGTCACTGATCTTATTGGGTCCAGGGAGGGGTCCAATTTCATGAGAGAGGAATTCTGCTAAGACCAAGTTGTTCAATTTAGTCCATGAGTCCCGGTTTCTCCAAATCGCTAGGAGGAGTGACCAGGCAGAGAGTCAGGCATCCAATATTGTCCATTCCACATGGGGCCAGTGCAAGAGGCTGCTTCTGTTCAGAATATTGCCGGGGTATTAATCAATGGTTTCACCGGCTTCTGCACTGTTAGATATTCATCACATGTAAAGTCTGATCGTTTTACTCAGCTCCACTCTCCATCCACAAGAAAGGGTCTGGGCCAGTCTATTCAAATCCCAGCAAGGAGTAGCGGAGTTCCACACATGCCCCTCAACACCTCCGCGTCTGTCTATTACATTACTTAATTCCTTTAGAACATGGGGGTGAATGCCATCTGGACCTGGTGATTTGTCTATTTAGATTTTTTGTAGGTGGCACTGTACTTCTTCCTGGGTTAGACAGGTGACCTGTACTGGGGAGCTTACCTTATCACACTGTATTTCACCTGGCATTTCATTTTCCTCAGTGAATACAGTGGAGAAGAATTTTAGTATATTTGCTTTTTCCTGATCCCCGTTTATAATTTCTTCCTCATCATTTTTTAAAGGGCCAACACTTTCATTTTTGACCTTTTTGCTATTTATATAATTAAAGAACATTTTGGTGTTAGTCATACTCTCTTTGGCAATGAGTCTTTCTGTCTCTATTTTTGCGGCTTTTATCTGTTTTTTACATATTTCACATTTTTCTCTATAGCTTTTTAATGCTTCTTCACTGCTGTCCTGTTTTAGTAACTGAAATGCTTTATTTTAGTCATTTATTGCCCCCTTAACATTTTTATTCATCCATATTGGTTTACTTTTATTTCTGACCCTTTTATTCCTATAAAGTATATACATCTTACAGTGAAAATTTAAGATATTTTTAAAAGTCTCCCATTTAGTGTCAGTATTGTTATTTTTGAGGACATTATCCCATTTTATATTGTTATGGGCTTCTCTGAGTTGATCGAACTTTGCTTTTCGAAAGTTCATTGTTTTTGTGGCCCCTCGAGAGATTCCCTTATTGAAGAACAAGTTATAATGTATTACATTATGATCACTATTTCCTCGGTGTCCATCTACTTGCACATTAATTACTCTGCCAGTTTCAGTACGTTGGTAAATATTAAGTCTAGTAGGGCGCCCCCTCTGGTCAGGCCCTGCACCATTTGGGACAGATAATGGTCTTTAGCTATAGTCAGAAATCTGTTTCCTTTAAAGTCGAAGTCTGCCCAGTTCTCCATGAACCCAAACCCCTCCTTCCTACACCAGCTTCTGAGCCACTTGTTTACCTCCCTTATCTCCCGCAGCCTCTCTGGTACGGCTCGTGGTACAGGTAATATTTCAGAAAATACTACCTTGGAGGTCCTTGCCTTAAGCTTGCAGCCTAAGTCCCTGAAATCATTTTTAAGGACACTCCATCTACCTCTTACTTTGTCATTGGTGCCAATATGTACCATGACTGCTGGGTCTTCTCCAGCCCCACCCAGCAACCTGTCAACCCGAACCGCGATGTGCCGAACTCGAGCGCCAGGAAGACAACACACTGTTCGGCTATCCCGGTCTTTGTGACAGATCACCCTGTCTGTCCCCCTAATAATTGAGTCCCCCACTACCAGTACCTGTCTGGCCTGCCCTGCTCTCCTCCCTCCCTCCTTACTGGAGCAGACACCCCCCTGGCGGTCAGAGGCAGAGTCCTGCTGCAGTACCGCTAGCTCTGAAATGACATCCCCCTCATCTGCCAACTGGGCAAACTTGTTGGGGTGTGCCAGTTCAGGACTAGCCTCCCTGACACTTTTCCCTCTACCCCGTTTTCTAACTGTAACCCAGCTAACTGCCTGACTGTCCTGCCCCTCCGTCCCACTATCCATCCCCACCTCGACCCCAGAGAGTACCTGCTCAGTGAGCAGGAGACTACTCTGCGGGTTGTCAATGCATCTCAGTGTTGCCAGTTGCTCCTCTAGATCCAGGATCTGGGCTTCTAAATGAGCAACTCGCACACATCTCGCACAACAATATGCACCCTCAAACTGTTGTTCAAGGATTGCATACATTGCGCAAGATGCACACTGGACTGCCTTTTCCAACATGGAGGTCATACTAGATTTGGGGATTGCAAAAATTAACAGAAAAGAAAAAAAAATCAAATATTTCAATTTAAACTTCCTGAATTTAAAGTCCCTTAATTTTAAGTCCCCTCACTTTTATACTCACTCACTTGTATGCTTCACACTCTTGTATACAGACAAACAATCGCTAGCTCAACATAGTGTATTTGCTTTATATTTATCACAACCACAACCACCTCTCTTCCACTGCCTGGAAGTGAAACTTTTTTTTTTTTTTTTTTCATTTACACATCCAAATTTAACGAAAAGTCGTAAAAGACCTGTGGGGTGTTAAGGCTCACTGGACCCCTTGGTACGTGGCTTGAGGGGTGTAGTTTCCAAAATGGTATGCCATGTGGGGGTTTTCTGCTCTTCTGGCACCATAGGGGCTTCCAAAATGTGACATGCCCCCCAAAAACCATTTCAGCAAAAATTCACTCTCCAAAATCCCATTGTTGCTCCTTCCCTTCTGAGCCCTCTACTGCACCAGCCGAACACTTTACATACACATATGAGGTATTTCCTTACTCTAGAGAAATTGGGTTACAAATTTTGGGGGGCTTTTTCTCCTATTACCCCTTGTAAAAATTCAAAAACTGGGTCTACAAGAACATGCGAGTGTAAAAAATGGAGATTTTGAATTTCCTCCTTCACTTTGCTGCTATTCCTGTGAAACACCTAAAGGGTTAACACACTTACCCAAATGTCATTTTGGATACTTTGAGGGGTGCAGTTTTTATAATGTGGTCATTTGTGGGGTATTTCTAATATGAAGGCCCTTCAAATCCACTTCAAAACTGAACTGGTCCCTGAAAAATTCCAATTTAGAAAATGTTGTGAAAAATTGGAAAAGTGCTGCTGAACTTTGAAGCCCTCTGATATCTTCTAAAAGTTAAAACCTGTCAACTTTATGATGAAAATATAAAGTAGACATATTGTATCTGTGAATCAATATATTATTTATTTGGAATGTCTGTTTTTGTTACAAGCAGAGAGCTTCAAAGTTAGAAAAATGCTAAATTTTCAATTTTTTCATCAAATTTTGGAATTTTTCACCAAGAAATGATGCAAGCCTCGACAAAAATTTACCACTAACATGAAGTAGAATATGTCACGAAAAAACAATGTCAGAATCAGAATGAAAAGTAAAAGTATCCCAGAGTTATTAATGCTTAAAATGACAATGGTCAGATGTGCAAAAATGGCTGGGTCCTTAAGGTGAAAATGGGCTGGTTCCTTAAGGGGTTAAACCCCACTGGCATTTGACAGATCTTTGGAACAGTGGGCTGTGCAAATGAAAAATTTTCATTTTTCTTTTGGCAGACCACTGCTCAAAAAAATCTATCAGACACCTGTGAGATGTAAATGCTCACTGCACTTCTTATTAGGGGTGTAGTTTCCAAAATGGGGTCACATGTGGGGGGGGGGGGGGGTTCACTGTTCTGGCACCATGGAGGCCTAAACGCACATGGCCTTCAATTTCAGCCAGATTCTCTCTCCAAAAGCCCAATGGTGCTCCTTCTCTTCTGAGCCCTGTAGTTCACCCGCAGAGCACTTTACATCCACATGTGGGGTATTTTCTGACTCAGAAGAGATGGGGTTACAAATTTTGCTGGGCTTTTTTTCCTATTACCCCTTGTGAAAATGATAAAATTGGGGTAACAATAGCATTTTAGGGAAAAAAATATACATTTTTTTATTTTCACCTCCAACTTTAACAAAAATTTGTCAAACACCTGTGGGATGTTAAGGCTCACTATACCCCTTGTTACTTTACGTGAGGGGTGTAGTTTTCTAAATGGGGGTCACATATGGGTGTTTTTTATGTTTATGTCAGAACTGCTGTAACTACCAGCCACCCCTGTGCAAATCACCAATTTAGGCCTCAAATGTATATGGTACACTCTGTTTACACTAACATGCTGGTGTAGACCCAAAATTTACCTTTTCTTAAGGGGTAAAAGAAGAGAAAAAAAATTTGTAACCAAAAACTGTTGCCTTGAAATATGAGAGGGCTCCAAAGTGAAAGAGCACCATGTGCATTTGAGGCCTAAATTAGGGATTTGCATCCACCACCAAATTACCCTACAGCAGTGCTTTCCAAATAGGGTGTCTCCAGCTGTTGCACTACTTCCTGTTCAGGGTGTGGTTGTGTGATCGTCAGCTCCAGGAGAACCAGAGAACCAGAGAGCAGCAGGATTTTCACCAGCCCTCCCCCCCCCCCCAGGTTTGTGGCAGCCTTCGGGGAAGGGTTTCCCTGCATGAACCCCAACGTCCCCATCTCCCTTACCAGGCCGGCGGGAGGTGGAGGTGACATTGCAACGGCCAACTCCCAGGATGGGGTACGGAGATCCTCCAGGATCCGCAGAAATGCAGAACCAACTCCACCGTCCATATCTGGAAGCCGCAAGGCTGCAAGGAAGGCTACAAGCAAGGCTGCAGGTAAAGACCTGCATGAAGGTGAGGAGTTGAGGAGAAACATGGGGAGGCAAGGTACCTCTGAACCCCAGCAATGGGGGGCATTGGGTCCCAGGGAGTCTTTGGCCACTTTTGGGTCCCGAATCCAAGCAAAAATGGCGGAGTATGAGTGTCTTGGCAAAATGCTTCGTGGGCTAAGAGAGGACTTAAAATTTGCCCGTTACCAGGCTGATTACACCTCAAAAAATCGAAGGCCAGTGTATTCGGCTAAAGTGCGCACCCTGAAAAAAGAGGTTGAGGAGGTAGAAAGGGTGAGGATGGAGATCATGGAAGGGGCTGGTATCTTCAGAGAAAAACTCTGCAATGAAAGTCGGTTCAGAGGCCAGCAGAACCCAGAAAGAGAGGAGGAGGTCAGTCACAGCGAAAGCAGTGCAGAGGAGGATGGTGTGGAGGTGGATGGTGGAGGAGAAAGAGAGAACAGTGCTGAGGAGGACAGTGTGGAGGAAGATGGTGGTGGAGAAAGAGAGGACAGTGCTGAGGAAGGTGCTAAAGAGAAGCAAGATGGTGGTGCAGAGGAGAGTGAAATAGAGGAGGAGGACACAACCCAGAGTTCATACATAAATCCTGCTCAGGTAGCCCTGCCTGTAACGTCAGATGACAGCAGTGACGACAGCGGCAGCAGCAATGGGTTAATTGGTGGTGGATTGCTGAAGGCGATTGTGCTCCAAGAGTCACCTACCCATTTTGAGAACTTCTCATTTGGAAATGACTTAGGCCCAGATACTGAGGTGAAGGGCAAGAGGAAGAGGAGAAATAAAAGGAAAAAAGGAGAGGTCACCAGACTTGTTTATTCTTCTCTCCAGCAGTCTGGGCCATCTGAAAAGGTGGTTCAGGCTGGTGGGCCCCCCAGTCTGCCCGACCCCGCTTTTGCTGTAAAGCGGGGCCAGAATGGGGGGTACATGGTGGATAAGGTTTCTAAGATGGCTGCAGACGCCAAGGAGCCGCCTGTCCAGTCGGTAGGGAAGGGCAGGACAGGCTTAAGGTGGGCGACTCCGATGCTGCAGGACCACCCCAGGTGGGCAGGGGGCGTGTCCTAGTGCCGGAGCTTGGTGATGTTGCTGTCTGCTCGGGGGGCGGTCCCCCGAGCGATCTGGGCGTAGCAGGGCACTCCTCTGTGAGGGGGGGGAGTGTCCATGCGTCTGGATTGGTAGAAAAGCCCGGGCGGTCGGGTAAGGTGGCTCCTGAAGGTTGCACTGACGCTGTGGGGAATCCCTCCACGTCGGCTGCTGTAGGAGGGGTGGGGGTGCGTCCGGAGGGACAGATCCCACCCAGTGTGAAGCAGTTCTCACTGGGAACATCATCGGCGTTGAAGGAAGTGTCATCACTGGAACTGGAAGTAACATCGCCAGAACCGAAAAAGCGGTCATCGGGGGCGGGACCAGCAGCACAAACCCCCGTGGCATACGCAAATAACCCGGCCAGCTCAGGAAAGTTTAGCCAGGATAATAGTGTGAAAGGGAAGAGTGCAAAAGAGAGTGAAAATTTTGGTGATGGTATGTTGCATGAAAATGTTAGCAGTGTGCAAGAGTGGGGCATTAGAGGTGTACTAGAGAGGGGTGCTAGCGGTGTGCAAGAGAGGGGTGCTAGCGGTGTGCAAGAGAGGGGTGCTAGCGGTGTGCAAGAGAGGGGTGCTAGCGGTGTGCAAGAGAGGGGTGCTAGCGGTGTGCGAGAGAGGGGTGCTAGCGGTGTGCAAGAAAGGGATGCTAGCGGTGTGCGAGAGAGGGGTGCTAGAGGTGTACAAGAGAGGGATGCTATCGGTGTGCAAGAGAAGAGTGCTGGAGGCAGGCAAAGGGATGTCACTGGATCAGTAAAGAGTACTGAGGAAGTAGGGGCTGGTTCGGCTGCCCCCCTGGTGGCGACTGCTAGAAGCTATGCCAGCGTCGCTGCCGGGGAATCAAGAGGGTCTCCGTCTCCATCTGGTTCTGGGGGTCACTTGCAGCGGCGCCTCCTGGAGGCTCTGCGTAAGGGTGATAGGTCAATTGAGGTAGAAGGGAGGGGTTCGGTTGACCTGTCTTTTTGGATAGAGAGGCATGGTCTGGGTGCCTTCCAAGAACAGAATGGGGAGGTGATGTGGTCCCTCCCGACTCCCGGGCAGGATAGTAACCGTAGGAATGTGGCCCGTCTGATTTGGAGGGGTAAAGATGCGTGTGTTACGCCGAGCGCTCCGGGTCCCCGCTCCTCCCCGGAGCGCTCGCTACACTCTCGTCACTGCAGCGCTCCGGTCAGATCCACTGACCCGGGGCGCTGCGATACCGCCTCCAGCCGGGATGCGATTCGCGATGCGGGTGGCGCCCGCTCGCGATGCGCACCCCGGCTCCCGTACCTGACTCGCTCTCCGTCGGTCCTGTCCCGGCGCGCGCGGCCCCGCTCCCTAGGGCGCGCGCGCGCCGGGTCTTTGCGATTTAAAGGGCCACTTCGCCGCTGATTGGCGCAGTGGTTCTAATTAGTGTGTTCACCTGTGCACTCCTTATTTATACCTCACTTCCCCTGCACTCCCTCGCCGGATCTTGTTGCCATTGTGCCAGTGAAAGCGTTTCCTTGTGTGTTCCTAGCCTGTGTTCCAGACCTCCTGCCGTTGCCCCTGACTACGATCCTTGCTGCCTGCCCCGACCTTCTGCTACGTCCGACCTTGCTTCTGTCTACTCCCTTGTACCGCGCCTATCTTCAGCAGTCAGAGAGGTTGAGCCGTTGCTAGTGGATAAGACCTGGTCACTACCGCCGCAGCAAGACCATCCCGCTTTGCGGCGGGCTCTGGTGAAAACCAGTAGTGACTTAGAACCGATCCACTAGCACGGTCCACGCCAATCCCTCTCTGGCACAGAGGATCCACTACCTGCCAGCCGGCATCGTGACAGTAGATCCGGCCATGGATCCCGCTGAAGTTCCTCTGCCAGTTGTCGCCGACCTCACCACGGTGGTCGCCCAGCAGTCACAACAGATAGCGCAACAAGGCCAACAGCTGTCTCAACTGACCGTGATGCTACAGCAGCTACTACCACAGCTTCAGCAATCATCTCCTCCGCCAGCTCCTGCACCTCCTCCGCAGCGAGTGGCCGCTTCTGGTCTACGACTATCCTTGCCGGATAAATTTGATGGGGACTCTAAATTCTGCCGTGGCTTTCTTTCCCAATGTTCCCTGCACTTGGAGATGATGTCGGACCAGTTTCCTACTGAAAGGTCTAAGGTGGCTTTCGTAGTCAGCCTTCTGTCTGGAAAAGCTCTGTCATGGGCCACACCGCTCTGGGACCGCAATGACCCCGTCACTGCCTCTATACACTCCTTCTTCTCGGAAATTCGAAGTGTCTTTGAGGAACCTGCCCGAGCCTCTTCTGCTGAGACTGCCCTGTTGAACCTGGTCCAGGGTAATTCTTCCGTTGGCGAGTACGCCGTACAATTCCGTACTCTTGCTTCAGAATTATCCTGGAATAATGAGGCCCTCTGCGCGACCTTTAAAAAAGGCCTATCCAGCAACATTAAAGATGTTCTGGCCGCACGAGAAATCCCTGCTAACCTACATGAACTCATTCATCTAGCCACTCGCATTGACATGCGTTTTTCCGAAAGGCGTCAGGAGCTCCGCCAGGATATGGACTTTGTTCGCACGAGGCGTTTTTTCTCCCCGGCTCCTCTCTCCTCTGGTCCTCTGCAATCCGTTCCTGTGCCTCCCGCCGTGGAGGCTATGCAGGTCGACCGGTCTCGCCTGACACCTCAAGAGAGGACACGACGCCGCATGGAGAATCTCTGCCTGTACTGTGCCAGTACCGAACACTTCCTGAAGGATTGTCCTATCCGTCCTCCCCGCCTGGAAAGACGTACGCTGACTCCGCACAAAGGTGAGACAGTCCTTGATGTCTACTCTGCTTCTCCACGTCTTACTGTGCCTGTGCGGATATCTGCCTCTGCCTTCTCCTTCTCTACTATGGCCTTCTTGGATTCCGGATCTGCAGGAAATTTTATTTTGGCCTCTCTCGTCAACAGGTTCAACATCCCGGTGACCAGTGTCGCCAGACCCCTCTACATCAATTGTGTAAACAATGAAAGATTGGACTGTACCATACGTTTCCGCACGGAGCCCCTTCTAATGTGCATCGGACCTCATCACGAGAAGATTGAATTTTTGGTCCTCCCCAATTGCACTTCCGAAATTCTCCTTGGACTACCCTGGCTTCAACTCCATTCCCCAACCCTGGATTGGTCCACTGGGGAGATCAAGAGTTGGGGGCCCTCTTGTTTCAAGGACTGCCTAAAACCGGTTCCCAGTACCCCTTGCCGTGACTCTGTGGTTCCCCCTGTAACCGGTCTCCCTAAGGCCTATATGGACTTTGCGGATGTTTTTTGCAAAAAACAAGCTGAGACTCTACCTCCTCACAGGCCTTATGATTGTCCTATTGACCTCCTCCCGGGCACTACTCCACCCCGGGGCAGAATTTATCCTCTGTCCGCCCCAGAGACTCTTGCTATGTCTGAGTACATCCAGGAAAATTTAAAAAAGGGCTTTATCCGTAAATCCTCCTCTCCTGCCGGAGCCGGATTTTTCTTTGTGTCCAAAAAAGATGGCTCTCTACGTCCTTGCATTGACTACCGCGGTCTTAATAAAATCACGGTAAAGAACCGCTACCCCCTACCCCTCATCTCTGAACTCTTTGATCGCCTCCAAGGTGCCCACATCTTTACCAAACTGGACTTAAGAGGTGCTTATAATCTCATCCGCATCAGAGAGGGGGATGAATGGAAAACGGCATTTAACACTAGAGATGGACACTTTGAGTATCTGGTCATGCCCTTTGGCCTGTGCAACGCCCCTGCCGTCTTCCAAGACTTTGTTAATGAAATTTTTCGTGATCTCTTATACTCCTGTGTTGTTGTATATCTGGACGATATCCTGATTTTTTCTGCCAATCTAGAAGAACACCGCCAGCATGTCCGTATGGTTCTTCAGAGACTTCGTGACAATCAACTTTATGCCAAGATAGAGAAATGTCTGTTTGAATGCCAATCTCTTCCTTTCCTAGGATACTTGGTCTCTGGCCAGGGACTACAAATGGATCCAGACAAACTCTCTGCCGTCTTAGATTGGCCACGCCCCTCCGGACTCCGTGCTATCCAACGTTTTTTGGGGTTCGCCAATTATTACAGGCAATTTATTCCACATTTTTCTACCGGTGTGGCTCCTATCG